>NC_137067.1:11268023-11380523 GCF_032717465.1 Coenobita brevimanus | reverse complement strand
GACGGCTCTAACTTAACCTCAGTAGTTAATGTCCCCTAAGCTGAGTAAAAAAGAAAAAAAGTGGAGGTGATAATAATAGAAATATAAACATCATCGGGTTGAACAGGTTATGATTTATTAGTATTCCATCTGGACTAACAAGAAAAGGATGGGAACTGTATATTGTTTTCACTTTAACTTGGGCTAAAACTGCCGTGTCGACATCTTGAAAGCTGAGTTGTAGCAATGCATCAACACTAGAAAATATTGCAAGTCACGAAGAGGTGCTGTGGAAATTATGTAGGCTACAGCTGTAGCACTGCCTTGTTGTTATTGAGCTACGTGAAATAAGCTGCAAATTGACAAAATTCCAGGCCAGGTTAAACTGAAAAGAGTATAGCTCCTGAAACAAAGAGACACCAAGTGAAAAATGGAAGAGTATCGTTTGGGAGTAAGACTTTCTTTGAAAATGGCTGCTGATAATTGTACTAGATGAAGGGGTTTGGTAATGGGCGAGAGGTTTTCAGTGGTACAGGTTTGCATGGCTGGATATTGGCAAAGCCTCACACAAAAACTGGTTTGTGTGAGTGGAACATGTAAATACCTGGATGCATATAACCCCTTCACTACCACAGCTGCATCTTAAGCTGAATAACATCATCCCGTGCTGCCAACACTGACATATTTATACACAGTAGCGTTCTGACAGGGGTCAGTGCAAATGTTTCTGACCTCTTATGTACGAGAGAGAGAGAGAGAGAGAGAGAGAGAGAGAGAGAGAGAGAGAGAGAGAGAGAGAGAGAGAGAAGAAACAAATATATAAAAGTAATTTTCACAGCACATTGGCTAAAACATCGCGTAAACCAGTCATGCGAGAGACCAATAATTCTTAGGAGATAATTTAAAAAAACGAGGTATTCGTGAAGGAATGTAAGTGAACTGGAAATGCGATGTTACAGGGCGGGAATGTGGTACAAAGAAGAAATCTAGAGAGTCTGCCAGGCCAGAAGTATAACCAGATGGAAGTAAAAAAAAGAAGGATTAGATACAAGGCTGTTGACCATAAGAGGGTCAACCCGTAAAGGCTTATGTTTTTGAACCTGTCTTGTATAACATACGTTGAGTGTAACAAACTCCTTTTTTGAAAAATCAAAACACAAGGTTGTAATCAATTTTTATTGGGTTTCTGGCCATGAAAAGAAAGAAAAACTCTTCTACTTTGCTGTGAATTACTTACTTTAGTAATTATTTAAAAAGAAAAATGTTTAATGGGTGACTAAAGGAACTTAACCAAAATTGCCTTTTTTTTTTTGACATAACTGAATAAAAAATTTATTACTCGGCCCGTATGATGATTTAAGATCAGAGATTATATATGCTGCTTCTCAGGTCCCGTGGCCGTGTACTGTAAGTGGCGCACACTTCTGGCTCATGAGGGTCACTGTGGGAAGACACCCTGAAAAGGGCTAAATTAAAAAAAAAAAAAAAAATGGACATTTTCACTATACAAATTTTTATGACGTTATGGTTCCCTGTATATACACCCTAATGACTTTGTAAATTTCGTTTGACACTAAACTATGATTTTAAGACCCAAATGATGAGGACTGATACTTTATATGACGATAATATGACGATAATATAAGACACAATGTTTAGTTTTCTTTTACTGACCTACATCCCCTCACAATCGGTACACAGGGTTTAGCTGTGGCTGACACACACTGAGAGGTCACACTTGATGCACTGGTGTTCACAAGAGTCTCTAGTTCTGTGTCTGACAGCAGTGTCTTTCCTTTTCCTTTTCCTTTTCCCTTTCCTTTCCTTTGTCCTTTTCCTTCCATATATTCTTTATATTCACTTTAGTCTTCACTTTAGTCTTTTGTTCCACTTTTATCTTACAGTCTTTATATAATATTAGTTATAATCTGCAAATAAAAGAAATAACATAAGGAAAAAGCAAATAAAATAATATAGTATATAAAGTATAACATAAAGTATAGTATATGTAGTATATATATAGTATATCTATAATATATAATGTAAATAATATATATAATATATAATAACATAAGAAACATAATATAAAAACAGTCATGCACATATATTTCCAAAAAAGGATTGTCACACTCCTATATTAGTCCTAAATGAGTTAGACCTGCACAGTATACGATGAGTCTGATGGACTAAAAACGCAAATAAATCCCACAATGGGAAAACAAGAGGGAGCACACTAACTTCACACAACAGGCCTAGGCAAACACTTCACATACCTGGACTGCCTGGCCACCATCTTCAAAGGAAGACAAGGTACCACATGTTAAACAAAAACCAAATCCGGAAAGGGGGAACGTATGCAAATAAGGGTTAAGACTTTATAAGTATAGGAGAGCAACTATAATAGGCAAATTTGGTGTATTTTACTGTGGATTTACTGTGACTCTGAAAACGGAACACACAGAAATAAATCGTGTTTATAAATAGCATGTACTGTATTGTGCACAGGATACACATGTAATACAAGCTTTGGCAAGTTAGCGAGAACTACACAATAATAATAATAATCATCATCATCATCGTCGTCGTCGTCATCGTCGTCGTCGTTGTCGTCGTCGTCATCCATATCACCCACATCATCATCAGTCATAATAAAAACTCAGCACATGACCAACGCAGCAAAATCACGAAGTGAGCTGACTCCACAGCGAGAAAAATGTGACACGTTAACAGCACATCCATCTACGTCTCACACCAACACCTAAAAAAAAAAAAAAAAAAAAAAAAAAAATACTTTACACATGACGGAGTGAGCAATTTACACTACGGGTATGCAGAGAGGTGCCTTGAGAAAAAGAAAAATATAAGTGAAAAGCTGAGGATATCTGTGTTATAAGCGACTGGTTTGTGGAGAGTACAAGTGAATTATCTTGGCTCTTAAAAGTTTATATATGTATCAGATCTGGGCAAGGAATACACAGTCAAATTCTGAGACTCAGGTGTACTCCTACGTAGGCATAATATGTTATAACACATTACTATATGTAACTACGGTATGCAGCTATATAGACATAGGTAACAATTTGTAAAACAAGTAGTTTTGTCTGAGTTCTCCAGGAAGAGGTTACATAGGTAACAATATTTAAAACAGGTAGTTATGTCTGAGTTCTTATTACAGAACACATCCCCTTGCCTAGATGAGTCAAGGATGTCAAACAACTCTGATCATGTGTCGGAAACGTGACAAACAAACTCACGCACAAACGTAAGCATACGTACGCCACACACTTTAGCCGGAAGCTAGAGGGAGATATAAGTCCGATATCACATGCAGGAAGGTTAGTAGAACAAGTCAGACAGAGTAGGACAGGAGAGAACAAGAGTTAGACAAGGAGAGAGCGATAGGAAGTAGGAGAGTGAGAGTAAAGTACGAGGACCGCAGCTGGCATAAACTGCTACTAACCATAGTCTACGAGGGTCACGCCAAGCTCTTACCTTTATTCAAGTAACAGTCTCACAGTAAACTCCGTCTACCCAAATCTGCCTGTTTCATCATCCCACTTAAAGTACGAAGAGAATAACGGAACAGAGAAGGCCTACACTATCTCCTACACGCCTCACTATTACTCTCTCCTAGCGACTCTCCTCCCATCGACGATTCAACCAGATAACCTTCTCTATAGAATTACACCCCTCGGCTACGTCTACTTACACTCCTGTGCCCAACAGATGGCGCAAACATCCATGAAATATCACCACTTGGGCACTAATATCCACCGTCCGTGAAAAATGTATGCCAGGGCTGTATGATTGAGGAATGGTGCAGCGGTATTAGAGGGGAATGTGATCTGAGATCTCTGTAGGAGTTGTGGATGGCCTGTTAATATTTTTTTTTCCTTTTTGCGAACCACAAACTGTTCCATCTCTCACTTGGAATCGAACTTGCTTCCTTTCGAACGGCAGGCCAACATTCTTCCATTTGAGAAGACTGAGATGTGACTGGGTAAGGCAGTGAGGCGCCCAGGAACAAGGAACACGGAAATAATCTGCACATTTCTTACCTTCTTCCTGGAACAATAAGAAAAGTAAATGGATAAGAATAAAATGTGATAATTGTCAGTTCCTAACTTGAGAACTGTTTACAGAAAGAAGACATGGGATGATGTGCACTGTTCTTTCCTTAACCTTTCTGCAAAATTACTGTAGGTTGTGTCGAAGGACTGGAGACAAGTTTGTGGATCAGTGTTGTCATCATAAATGTGCGAACGTCCTGTTCGCTGTGGAGATTTTGTAACTCCTCTTTCCCAGTAATTTTTTTTTTTTTAGAATGCTCATTAATGTTCTCTTATTACTGATACAAGCCACGTTGATGTTACGATTTGTTCCTGCGCCACTGTTACTCGTATATTTCATGTATAATTAGATAATGCAGTTTAGTATATTAAGGTTTCTATTGTTTCTGGTAAGTAGCGGTGCAGTGGCTGGTATACGTATGTGAGTACCAACTTTTTCCAGTCAATAGTTCGTTCACATTTAAAGGTTAATTAGTCATTTTAATTATTTCATCATATTACGTCCATTATTCTTATTAAATACAGTAATCTTCTTTTTATAAAAGTGAGGATAATTTTCTCGTAAGGGTTTTCCCAGTATACCTACATCCGCGCGTGCGATAACAAAAAGCGTGTATTGTTTTGTTGGATGTGTTTGTCCATATCTTTATGCAACCGGTATGTTGAACCGATTTTAACCAAACTTGGTGGAAATGCTGAGAGCCAGCCAAGGAGTTGACACTTTTTAGAGTTAAAGTGCGAAATTCTTTGTTCTACACATACCTCTCCATGCCACCTCTCCATGCCTTCCCTCGTGCTACTCGGGCATCTGGTAGCGCTCATGACTGGAATGTCACTCAACCATATTGCAGAACTTCTGCCTATCAGAATTCTTTCATTCCCCGAACTGCATCTCTCTGGAACTCGCTTCCCCAGAGTTGTTTTCCTCCAAATTTCAACCCACAACTGTTCAAGTCTAACTGTTACAGATATTTTATGAACAGAGGACACCAGTAATCTGGTGTATGGATTTTTTTTTTTTTTTTTACCCATTTGTTTTTCCTTCCTCCGTTCTGTTATAAAAAAAATATATATATATTCTTTATGAGATATAACTTCTCGGCCGGTGCTTTTCCATGTTTTTCTCACTTAACTTCTGTATTTTCTCCACACTGGCGTCACACTGGGACAAAAATGGCTAACATGCGAGCCAGTTTTGTGAGCTGCTAGCCAAACTGACCCGCAGTGAGCGAGATTTCGTTTGCGAGGCTAAATAGATAACATTTTTCTCTCACAGCTTGTTGGTGGAATTAGAACTCAAATGATTCTATATTAATTTTGTAACTGGTGAGAAAATTTTTTTTACTACAGTAACAGAAGGAAACTGCAACTAAAATTGCTAGGTAAACATAATTTAATTCTTGTGTTTTTTATTCATTTCTATTTTTTTTCTTGTGGCGTTAAATCAGTATTCGGACACTCTGGTGATCAGCTGCAGAGGCCGTCTTCTTTGTTTCCAAACAACAAGTGGAAATCAGATTGTGACCAGTCTTCGGTATGGATCCTGCGGCTAGGAAAACTCTAGTAGACTGCTCTGTGGCTCTGGAGTTGCTAAAGTATGTGAGGCAGTTGCAGTGAGTGAGGAAAAGGGAGTGGGTACTCTATGGTGGTTTGTTTACAAATGACCATGAGGTGCCAAGGCAGACGACACTGTTAGCCGTTTCGGCTTGCAAAGACACACAAGTGTGATGGACACTTGACTCTGCTAGCCATTTTGCCTCACAAAAGCTGCTCACATGTTAGCCACTTTTGGTCTAGTTTGACGCCGCCTTGAGTTTTGATCGGAAACCCACCCTCCCCGCAACACGAACCCAAAGGCTAGTATTGTCTATCACCTTCCCTTGTCTTCCTCCTCATCTCACTACAAACTCATCCTCACTTTGATCCTACTTTGGGGTTTGCGTCACCGTTGAGTGAATGGACTGAGGGTTCACTTACCCTGGCTTAATATGCTGAAGTATGAGGAGGGGGATATTGAGTGTTGCTTTCAGTAGGGGGGGACACAATCTGGCCGCACTATGGGGTGGTACTACTACTCTGCGGCCAGGTTGTGTTAGGAAGAATACTGCCACCGTATTCCCTGCGTGTCGTAAAAGGCGACTAAAAGGGGCAGGGTGAGGGGACTAGGGACCCCCTCCTCTGTTTTTTAGTTCCTAAAAAGAGACAGGCCAGAGAAAGGGATGGGGGATGGAGTTATCCCCGTACCCTGAAGATTGGGTCTATGAATGTGAGTGGATGTAGTACGATTGAGGCTAAAAGGGAGGATTTTGGGAGAATGTTTGTGAGAAGAAAGTTAGATGTGTTAGCTTTGAGTGAAACGAAGATCAAAGGGAAGGGTGAGTCTATGTTTGGAAGTGTGAATGGAAGATTGTCAGGTGTTGATAGAGGAAGGGCAAGAGAAGGTGTGGCCTTGTTAGTGAGTCCGGAAGTACAGCAGTGTGTAATTGAATGGAAGGAGGTGTCATCGAGACTGATGTGGGTGAAAGCGAAATTTGAACGTGAGTTGTGGGTGTTTGTGAGTGCATATGGGCCTGGTAGTGAAAGGGATGAAGAAGAGAGGGAGTCTTTCTGGAATGATATTGATGAGTGTCTGCAGAGTTTTGGAGCGAATGTGAATGTGGTAATGATGGGAGATCTGAATGCTAGAGTGGGAAATGTAGCAGTTGAAGGTGTAGTTGGTATGCATGGTGTGCCTGGAAGAAATGAAAATGGGGAGCGAATGATAGCGATGTGTGTTGAGCGAGAGATGGTGATTGGAAATACTCTGTTTGAGAAGAAAGATATTTATAATTATACATGGGTGAGACAGGAGGGTGAAAGGGTTGTTGATAGAGCTTTGATGGACTATGTGGTTGTGTCTAGGAATGTAATAGGAAGATTGTTGGATGTGAGAGTTCTGAGAGGGGAGGGTGGAGGTATGTCTGACCACTACCTGGTGGAGGGAAAGTTAAGAGTAGGTAAGAGATGGGTGAGAGCTAGGAGAGTTAGGTGTGGCAGGGAGGTTTTGAAAGTGAGTGAGTTGGATAAAAGAGAGAAAAAGATAGAGTATCAGGAGAAATTGAAAGATGAGTAGAACGCAGTGAAAGATCGGGAAAATGGCAGTGTGGAGGAATGGCAGTTATTTTACCCGCCCCGTCCCGACCACTTTTCGACCACTGGTACCCCCCAATCCCGACCATTTTTCGACCTTTTTTTTTTTTTTGCTTAAACTTTCGCTTTTGGTCAGAAACAATGGTCGGTGGCAAAGAAATTGGTCCCCGGGGTCCCTAATTAGCTTAACCAGGTATGCCTTGGTCCCACCTGGCCCCGTGTTCTCCCTAGGCGGTCTGAGCCTCAAACGTTTTCTATGGTATTATAAGTCTGGGAAACCAATGAAAGTAAGTAGAAATGAATTTATTACAAACATAAAAACATGTGATAAAAGAGTATATTGGATTTTATACAAAAATAGAGCAGAAATAAGCATTGTACCATCGTGCTAAACGAGCAAAATCGGCCAACTTGGTCACGATGAATCGCTAACATTCTAAAATCATGATACATATAATTTTTTTTACTTACATAATACTTCTACAATAACATTATACCATTTTACATTTTATTGAACTGTTTTTACATATTCACAGGCCTTTTGATAACATTTAGCGTAATGTTAGCGCTTATTTACGTAGTGAGTGAACTCGCTGTGACTGTTGTTTCAACTCGTATTGTGCTTTTTCTACTTACATAATACTTTTCTAATATTATTATACACTTTTCAACTTTAAAGAACTGTTTTGAGATTATTTCAGGCCTTACGTAAATATATAGCGTAATAATAGCGCATAATAACACACACGGTGAAGTCGCTATGACTACTATTTCAACTTACAACCTATTTTTGTACTTATATAATAATTCTCCACTAACATTGCACATGTAAACACTTGATATAATTGATATCACATCATTTCTGAACTTACGATGGAACTGAGCGTCATATTTGCGCGTACTTACACAGGGAGTGTTATCGCGATATCATTTGTTTCATCTTACACTAGTAATCAACTTATAAAATACCTTACTACTAACATTACAACATCATCCACTGTATATAATTCTTATCACATACTTACTGACCAGAATGTGGGTGTACTCGTGACATCAATTATGACAACTTACAGTAATGTTCAACTTATACGTTTTATTCATGCTAACATTACACCCGTTTCCACTTTATTTCCTTGCTATCACATATTTACTGACCAGATTTACACAGTGGGTGTAGTTTTGATAACAATTCTTTCCACTTACAGTAACCACGTCACCATCGTCCCCTTCGTCAGGGTGGGGAGGTGAGGGTGGTGGGGGAGGTTGGGGAGGTGGAGAGCGGCGCCTCTCATCACTCGCACTTCCCTTCCCTCTCCCTTTTCCTTTACCCTTTCCCTTCCCTTTCTTTCCTTTCCCCACATCCTGGGGCTGTGGGGAGGAAGTTTGGGAATATTCAGGGGCGAAAGAAGTGCTGGGGAGTGACTCTACCTCCTCTCCCCTAGGCCTACGAGCACCATGTGCTCGTGCTGCCTCCCTCACACCACTTGCCCCTTCACCCCGCACTACCCCCACACCACTCTCACTTTCACCCCGTGCTGCCGCCACAACACTTTCCCTTTCTCCCAGCAATCCCACCACACCACTTGCCACTTCCCCAGACAAAGTACTTTGACCATACCTTATGTGTCGTCTCGCCCCACCTTCTGATCCTCGTGGTGATATTTTCTCTTTTCCCAACCACGCAGCGATATCACGTCCTAGGCCTCCGTCATCCTCATCGTCCTCATCCTCGTCCTTATCAGATTCAGGATGGAGAGATAGCTTTGCACGTGGTTGGGGAGCAGGCTGGCTTTCCCTTGCCTTACGGTATGTCACATACTGCATTTTTCGGGGCGAAGGGACCTCCTCATCACTGCTACTTATTTCTTCCTCTGGCTGGACGTAATCGCGATCCACCACATCATCATCGAGTGGAGAATCACTGTCTCCAGTGAAGGCTTCCAGGATGGATGCGATTTCCTCGTCTGTGAGACATTTCAGCGCCATGTCTGACCTGGGTCACTGCTAGCAGGTGAGTGACCGAGACAAGGGCGAGCGCAGGTCACGCGGGGTCTAGGACGCTGCCCGCCTGGCGGCAGGTAGGGGAGGCTTGGGTACCCAGGCGAAACGAAAATCTTGCGCGAATTTTGAAAATTGTGGAAATTATGAACCTTGCAATTGCAGGACGTTGAAGTACGTCCCCGGGATTAGCTGTGACAAAACGTGAGGACGTGGAAGTACGTCCCCGGGACGCCACGGGTTAAGAGTGCTGTGGTGGGGCATGCAGAAGAGGTGTGTGGTGTGAGACGTGTGGGTGGTGGTGTAAGAAAAGGAAGTGAATGGTGGTGCGAGGAAGTAAGTATGGCTATGGCTGAGAAGAGACATTCATATGAAGTATGGCTGCAGAGGAAGGATGAGATGTCATATGAGAGGTATAAGGAAAAGAGGAATAAGGCGAGAAGGGCTATGCGTGATGCTAAAGTGGCAGCAAATGAGAGGTGGGGTAGGTGCCTGACAGAGAATTTTCAACAGAATAAGAAAATGTTTTGGAAGGAGGTGAAAAGGGTGCGAAAGGGAGAGTCTGGGAAGGAAGAACGAGTAAAAGCAGAGGATGGAAGGATGTTAATTGAGATGGATGCAGTAAGGAAGAGATGGGCAGAGTATTTTGAAAGATTATTAAATGTAGAGGAGGAAAGGGTGGCTGAGCTTGTGGCATATGGAAGGGTGCAAGGAATAAATGTGTTGGGAGAATTGAATGATTCTTTGATCACGAAGGAGGAAGTGGTGAAGGCAGTAAAGGAGATGAAAACAGGGAAAGCTGCAGGTATGGATGGGTGTGCTGTGGAATGCCTGAAGGGTGGTTGAGTGACTATTGTTGACTGGTTAGTAAGATTGTTGAATGTGTGCTTTGTGAAAGGTATGGTGCCAGTTGACTGGGCAAATGCTTGTGTGGTCCCGTTGTATAAAGGCAAGGGTGATAAGTATGAATGTACTAGCTTTAGGGGTATAAGTCTGTTGAGTGTTGTGGGTAAGGTGTATGGTAGAGTGTTAATTATGAGAGTTAGAGAGGGTACAGAGGGAGTGATTGGTGATGAGCAGTGTGGCTTTAGGAGAGGAAGGGGATGCGTGGATCAGGTGTTTGCGGTGAGACAAGTGCGTGAAAAGTATTTAGCGAAAGGCAAGGATGTGTTTTGGGCATTTATGGATTTAGAGAAAGCGTATGATAGAATTGATAGGGAGGCTTTGTGGACTGTTTTAAGATTGTATGGACTTGATGGTAGGTTATTAAAAGGGGTGAAAAGTTTTTATGTAAATAGTAGAGCGTGTGTAAGAGTGGGAAATGCTGTGAGTGATTGGTTTCCTGTGAGAGTGGGGCTGCGACAGGGATGTGTGATGTCGCCTTGGTTGTTTAATATTTACATGGATGGTGTTGTAAGGGAGGTGAATGCAAGAGTTTTAGGTGGAGGTCTGAGTCTGGTGAATGTTGATGGTGGAGAGTGGAATCTGAAGCAGCTGCTGTTTACAGATGATACTGCACTGGTGGCTGATTCAGAGGAGAGATTGAGACAGTTGGTAGAGGAGTTTGGAAGGGTGTGTGAAAGGAGGAAATTGAAAGTAAATGAGAATAAGAGTAAAGTGATGAAGTGTACGAGGTTGGTAGATGGCAGGGGATGAATATAGTTTTGAATGGTGTTTTTTTTTTATTTTTATGCGAGGAAGAAGGAACCAAAGGCCATGAGCCTGCAGTAACAGTTCCCTCAAAGAGAAAAATAAAATACAATATAGAGCCAAATTCAAGATCCGATCATTTTGAGATGCCTGGACACACTGCGTTTGGAAGACTGGAGATCATAGGCAGCAGGAAATACAGACAGAGGGAGACAGTTCCAGAGCTGACCTGTTGCATAAATGAAAGACTGGGAGTAATGGTTAACTCTTGCATTAGAGAGTTGGACAGAAAAGGGATGAGAGTTTGCTGCCAGACAGGTGCCACACGCCTGTCGTAGAGGTGGAGGAATGCAAGCAGACAGGTCAAAAGGCAGTGACCATTAAAGTAGCGATAGAAAAGAGATAAAGATGCAACAGTGCGGCGAAGAGACATAGGTTGAAGGGAGTCAGTAAGAGGAGGAGTGTTAATGAGACGAAAAGCCTTTGACTCCACCCTATTGAGAAGGACTGTATGAGGGGAGCCTCCCCACACATGAGAGTTGTACTCCACACAGGGGCGGATAAAACCCCTGTATAGAGTCAACAATTGTGCAGGGGTAAAGAAAGAGCGGAGTTGGCTTAGCACACCCAATCTCTTGGAAGCAGATTTTACAAGAGATGTAATATGATCTTTCCAAGATAAGTCCCGAGTAAATGAAACCCCAAGCATGTTCAAAGATGATGCAGGATTAAGCTGAAGATTATTTAACATTAATGGGTATAGCTGTGGAAGATTTTGTCGGGTTGATAGGTGTAAGAACTGAGTCTTAGATGCAGTAAAAACAATCATATCATTTTTATCCCAGTCAGAGATACGAGCCAAGTCAGACATTAGGTGTGCCATAGTCTCATCCCTTGTTTGTTGAAGCAACTGTTGAGATGGGCGTTCCGGGAACCGAATGGAAAGGTGAAGGGTGGAGTCATCAGCGTTTGAGTGGATAGGGTTAGATGTACAGCTTAGAAGATCATTGATGAATAAAAGGAAGAGAGTTGGTGATAGGACAGAGCCCTGAGGAACACCACTGTTGATAGATCTAGGAGAAGAACGATGGCCGTCTACAACAGCGGCTATAGCACGACCAGAAAGGAAGCTAGCGGTGAAGGCACAGATAGAAGGATAGAAACCGTAGGAGAGCAGTTTGGAAATTAAAGATTTATGCCAGACTCGATCGAAAGCCTTTGAGATGTCAAGTGCAATGGCAAAGCTTTCGCCAAAGTCCCGAAAGGAGGATGACCAGGAGTCTGAAAGGTAGGTGAGAAGATCGCCAGTGGAGCGTCCCTGACGGAACCCATACTGACGATTGGAAAAAAGGTTGTGATAGGAAAGATGTCTTAAAATTTTTCTATTTAGAATTGACTCGAAAACTTTTGAAATACAGGACGTTAAAGCAATTGGACAATAGATGGAGGGTTGGGAATGGTCACCGTTCTTTGGGACTGGCTGAATGAGAGCAAACTTCCAGCAAGAAGGAAAGGTACAAGTTGACAGACAAAGGTGAAAGAGTTTCCCTAGGCAGGGTGTAAGCACAGAAGCACAGTTCTTGAGAACAACAGGAGGGACCCCATCAGGCCCATATGCCTTGTTAGTACTGAGGCCAGTGATGGCAGAAAATACATCAACTGAAGAAATTTTAATGTCAGCCATGAGGAAGTCAGAGGGGGGAAGTGATGGAGGAACAGCACCGGAATCGTCTAAGGTGGAATTGGAGGAGAAAGTCTGTGCAAAGAGATCTGCTTTATCAGTAGAAGAAATAACTACGGAACCATCAGAGTAGAAAAGAGCAGGGAAGGATGATGAAGTAAAGTTGCTAGAAAGATTTTTGGCAAGGTGCCAGAAGGAGCGGGAAGAATTCGAGTTGGAGAGTTGAGAGTATTTAGTATGGAAGAAATTATTTTTAGTAGAGCGAAGAACAGACTTAGCACGATTCCGGGCAGAAACGTAAAGATGATGTGAGTTGCTTGAGGAGGTAGAGTGTTTTAAATATCTAGGGTCACATGTTGCTGTGGATGGAAGAATAGATGCAGAAGTGAAGTTTAGAATAAATGAAGTAGGAAAGGTGCTGGGAGGAATGAAAAAAGTGTTTAGATGTCGTTCGCTTAGAATGGATGTAAAGAGAAGGCTGTATGAGGGTGTTGTGGTACCGACTGCACTGTATGGGGCTGAAACATGGAATATGGGTGTAGCAGAGAGGAAAAGTTTGAATGTAATGGAGATGAGGTGTCTGAGGAGTATGTGTGGAGTGACGCGTATGGATCGAGTGCGGAATGATGAAGTGCGAAGGAGAACTGGAGTTGTTCGGGAGATGGCTGGTAGAGTTGAGCAGAGGGTGTTGCGATGGTTTGGGCATATGGAGAGAATGGATAATGAGCGATTGGTGAAAAAGATAACTAGATCTGATGTGAGAGGTGTAAGGCTGAGAGGAAGACCATGAATAGGATGGATGGACAGTGTGAAGAGAGTGCTGGATGCGAGAGGGATCTCTGTTGAGCAAGGAAGAGTGGCTGTGCGTGACAGAAATGGGTGGAGAGAAATTGTGAATGAATAAGTGATGACGCAGCCCTGAGGGGATATTCTCCCGCATTTGGTCTGATCAGGTATTTCAGGTCAGGTGCGGGTAAGGGGATAAGTCTGTTATGATGTGGCAGGGGTAAACCAGCTCTGCTGTCGGACCCTGCTGCGGATGTCACTGATTGCATTGCGCAGTTGACCCTTGTGCAGTGTGGTGCGGTGAGGATCTGTCCGTTCTCCCCTTTGGGGCTAAGATGCGAATGAATGTGTTTGAATGGATGAGTAAATGGGGAGTGTGTCGTCCTGTCTCGGCTACCTCCCTTTCCTTGGGGGAAGCAGCCTAGGTATATAGATATAGGTAGACTATTATACTGTTTTTCAAGTCTTCAGGCTCTCTTCTCTGTGTCTGCCACATGCTTTGTTTAGTCTAACTCTCCTCTGTCTCTCATAATCTCTACGTTTGTCATGTCTAGTCTAACTGTCTTCTGTCTCTGATAATTTATACATTTGTCATGTCTAGTCTAACTCTCCCTTGTCTTTGATAGTCTCTACATCTGTCATGTCTAGCTTATTACTCTCATCTTCCGATGAGGATATTTTTAATCACACACACTCATATAAGCCATTTTTGGTGCCTTTAGTCTCCAGTTCATAAAACGTTGGCTACGTAGCAACACTTGTAAATGAATGAATCTTGGTTTAATGTTAGTTTCCTAACCATAAACCAACATTAATGTATATGATAATATGAGGCATTTGCATTTAACTAGAACAACATAAAACGTTAATAAAGTTTTCACCTGAAGACAAAGACAGTAACGGGACATTACCAGTCCTTGCTTGCCAGAACTGTTTTCTAAAACCAAAAATTAAACTGGAGGCAAATCAATAACTTATATTTAATGTAAAGGCTGCAGTCGATTTCCATACAGCCAAAAGTTCTTGACATTGTTCCAGAGAAGATGGATGACATATATTACATCTCTAAACAAGTAGTGCCAGACACAACAAACCCCGCCTGACAGCAGTTATGTTATTGTTGTTAAATTCTGACCCGTTTCTGCCATTTACCATCAGTGCACAATTAAAGTTTAAGGTAATGGCGCAAATGTTTTCAAGTTACGCCCTCTGAAAACCTGTGATCTTGCGTTTGATCTTTCAAGTTCACTCAAGGTCAAATGTCATAATGCCAAATGAAAGCCTATATGAGACTTCCTATATCTTTGTATTAGTAAATATTTTTCTATCTTCAACAAGTTTCAAGTTGTAACCTCCTGAATATCTGTGACCTTGAGTTTGACTTTTCAAGACCATTTATGGTCAAAGGTCAAAGTACCAACTAAAACCCCATATGGAACTTCTTAAATGTTGGTAATAGTAAATATCTCTCTATCTTCAACCAGTTTCGAGTTATAACCCCCTGATTATCCGTGACCTTGAGTTTGACCTTTCAGGGTCATTAACCCACCCCGTCCCGACCACTTTCTCACCAATGGTACCCCCCAATCCCGACCATTTTTGGACCCAAATTTTTTTTGCTAAAACTTTCGCTTTTGGTCAGAAACAATGGTCAGTCACAAAGAAATTGTTCCCCGGGGTCCATAAGTGCCCTAAACAGGTATGCCTTGGTCACACCTGGCACCGTGTTCTCTGTTGGTGGTCTGAGCCTCTAACGTTTTCTATGGTATTATAAGTCTGGGAAACCAATGAAAGTAAGTAGATATGTATTTATTACAAACATAAAAACATGTGATAAAAGAGTAAATTGGATTTTATACAAAAATAGAGCTGAAATAAGCATTGTACCATCGTGCGAAACGAGCAAAATCGGGCAGACTGGTCACGATGAATCACTAACATTCGAAAATCATGATACATATCATTTTTTTTACTTACATAATACTTCAACAATAACATTATACCATTTTACATTTTATTGAACTGTTTTTACGTATTCACAGGCCTTTCGATAACATTTAGCGTAATGTTAGCGCTTATTTACATAGTGAGTGAACTCGCTGTGACTGTTGTTTCAACTCGTATTGTGTTTTTTCTACTTACATAATACTTTCCTAATAACATTATACACTTTTCAACTTTATAGAACTGTTTTGAGATAATTTCAGCCCTTACGTAAATATTTAGCCTAATAATAGCGCATAATAACACACACGGTGAAGTCGCTATGACTACTATTTCAACTTACAACCTATTTTTGTACGTATATAATAATTCTCCACTAACATTGCACATGTTTACACTTGATATAATTGATATCACATAATTTCAGACCTTACGATTCAACTGAGCGTCATATTAGCGCGTACTTACACAGTGAGTGTTATCGCGATATCATTTGTTTCATCTTACACTAGTATTCAACTTATAAATTACCTTACTACTAACATTACAACAAATTCCACTTTATATAATTCCTATCACATACTTACTGACCAGAATGTTCTACTGAGCGTAATATTTTCGCAGATTTACGCAGTGGGTGTACTCGTGACATCAATTATTACAACTTACACTATTTTTCAACTTATACGTTTTATTCATGCTAACATTACACCCGTTTCCACTTTATATTCTTGCTATCACATATTTACTGACCAGAGTGTTATACTGAGCGTCATATTTTCGCAGATTTATACAGTGGGTGTAGTTTTCATATCACTTCGTTCAACTTACACTATTTCTCAACTTATTACTTTCCTGCAAACATTACACCCGTTTCATGTTTATATAAGACTTAGCACATACTGACTGGCCTTACCATTATACTGAGCGTCATATCGCCATCCCACACAGTTTCAGTAGTGTAGGAAGTTATGGTACTCTCTGAAACATGGCTGAAGGCACAACGCAACATTGGTGGTGGTGGGGGAGGTGGAGAGCGGCGCCTTTCATCACTCGCACTTCTCTTCCCTCTCCCTTTTCCTTTACCCTTTCCCTTCCCTTTCCTTCCTTTCCCCACATCCTGGGGCTGTGTGGAGGAAGTTTGGGAATATTGTATGGCGAAAGACGTGCTGGGGAGTGGCTCCACCTCCTCTCCCCTAGGCCTACGTGCACCACGTGCTCGTGCTGCCTCCCTCACACCACTTTCCCTTTCACCCCGCACTCCCACCACACCACTTTCGCCTTCCCCAGACAAAACACTAGACCATACTTTATTTGCCTTCTCGCCCCACCTTCTGATCCTCGGGGTGAGATTTTTTCCTTCCCCAACCACGAGGCAACATCACGTCCTAAGCCGCCGTCATCGTCATCGTCCTCATCCTCGTCCTCATCAGAATCTCTCTCTAGGGGATGGAGAGAGGTCCATGCAGGTGTTTTGGGTGCAGGCTGGCCTTCCCTTGCCTTACGATACGTGACATACCGCTTTTTCCGGGGCGAAGGGACCTCCTCATCTCTGCTTGTTATTTCCTCCTCAGGCTGCACATAATCTCGATCCACCACATCATCATCAAGTGGAGAATCACTATCTCCAGTGAAGGCATCCAGGGCGGATTGTATATCGTCGTCTGAGAGACCTTTATGCGCCATGTCTGACCTGGGGCACTGCTAACAGGTGAGTGACCGAGACAAGAGTGAGCGCAGGTCATGCGGGGTCTGGGATGCTGCCCGCCTGGCGGCAGGTAGGGGAGGCTTGGGTACGTGGGCGAATCGAAAATCTCGCGTGAATTTTGAAAATTGTGGAAATTATGAACCTTGCAATTGCAGGACGTTGAAGTACATCAACGGGATTGGCAGTGACATAACGTGAGGACGTGGAATTACGTCGACGGGACGCCGCGGGTTAAATGTCAAAGGTCTTGGTGCCAAATGAAAGCCAATATTACGAGTTCCTGTATGTTCATAATAGTAAATATTTCTGTCTTCAACCGTTTTCAAGTCATAGCCCTCTGAAAATCAGTGGCCTTGATTTTGACCTTTTGTGGTCAATTGTTTGCCTGCAGAATTTAACCATTTTCTTTGGGGATCAGTGTCCACATATGCTGGAAAGTTTCGTGTAATTTCATTCAGCTGTTTTTTCGTAATGTTGCTAACAAACAAACAAACGACCAAAAGCAATACCTCGCAGACTCCATCCAGGTGAGATAAGTTTTTTTTTTTTTTTTAATGCTAGGAAGAAGAAACCAAAGGCCAACGAGCCTGCAAAAACTGTTCCTTCCAAGAGAAAAACAAAATACCAGAGAGAGTCAAATTCAAGATCCGATCATTTCGAGATGCCTGGACACACTGCGTTTGAAGGACTGGAGATCATGGCTAGCAGGAAATACAGACAGAGGGAGACAGTTCCAGAGTTGAACAGTTAATGAAGGACTGGGAGAAACGGTTAACTCTTGCATTAGAGAGCTGGACGGAAAAGGGATGAGAGTTTGCTGCTAGACGGGTGCTACGCATCCGTAGTAGAGGTGGAGGAATGCAAGCAAACAATTCAGAGGAGCAGTGACCATTGAAGTAGTGATAGAAAAGAGATAAAGATGCAACAGTGCGGTGAAGAGACAGAGGTTGAAGAGAGTCATAAGAGGAGGAGAGTTAATGAGACGAAAAGCCTTTGACTCCACCCTATTAGAGGCTTCACCAAATCTGTTTTAGGAGGTCTGCCACCAGGTATGTAGGACTGTTGGGCCTTGATAGCAGGCTGTGAAGCCTATGCCTAGAGTCGAACACACACACACACACACACACACACACACACACACACACACACACACACACACAAAAGAAGGTGGTCTAGCATCGCCCAGCCTCGATTAAATATTTTTACGGGGTTTTAATGACCTGTGAAATTGTACCTAATACTTAGTTTATAATAATACTGCTATTTATAGGAATATTTTTTCCTATTCAATCAAGCGCATATATATATATATATATATATATATATATATATATATATATATATATATATATATATATATATATATATATATATATATATATATATACCTGTAAAGAAAGAATAACCAGGCTTTCAGAAAATCTCAGCTTGGGGACTAAAATAGTGTGCTGTCTATTTACATATATTTAAATAAATCGTGTGCAGTTAGTAAAAGGAGACTATCTTCAGGACTTGTGATGTGTGTTTTAGCATGCTTTAAAGTAGTAAGCAGTTCCTCTAAAAATAATGTACTGAACGATTGCTTAGTTGGTGAGTCAGCCATATTAATTCAAACAAACGGCACTGTGGTACGACACTATAATCATAAGAGAGTACGAGGAGTTGAAGTCTAAACTTACTAAACTGTGCAATGGAGCCAGGGAAACATTTAAAAGGATTTTTTGTGTTAGACTTTGGTTACTAAGATGGCCAAGACGTCCAACAGGTCCGTATTGTTAGGAAAAGTCATACGTCAGGCAGGGCGGTATATCGAAAGGTGTTGCTAAATATGCGGCTACATATCTATTTTCTTTTGTGGATACTAACGAATGACAAATATTTTAATCACTGTTATCTTGCTTTATGGATGGTACTAGTAAAATTGCCTAGGTTTTGTCTCTGTGTTATGCTTACAGAGATGAGTAAAACTAACGAAAGAGGAGTTTACAAAATGACGCTTATAATCTATCTATCTATCTATTGCCAGACGCCTCAATCCCGTTTGGGGTGGCCACAAACAAATCGCCTCCAAGTCGCCCTGTCCCCCGCCATTTCACTGCCCTGCTCCCAACTCACACCCCCCTCTCTCATATACCTCTCCACCCCATCCCTCCATCTCATCCTCGGCCTCCCCCTCCCTCTTCCCCCCTCCACCTCACTCACATACACTCTCTTCGTCAGTCTTTCGCCCTCCATCCTCTCCACATGGCCAAACCACCTCAGTGTGTTCCTCATAACGCTTCCTATCACAGCCACATCCACACCACAACGCTCCTTTATATCCTCATTCGTCAGCCTGTCTCTCCACGTGACTCCACAGGCTCCTCTTAAATAACGCTTATAATACATTATATATAATCAAAGGACTCCCATATTGTAATTTCTTTGTAGCATATCATGCCATCTGGGTAATTTGATGAGTAAAATATGTTTTGAGGTGTTTTACTTTGTGTCAAAATTAAAAAGAAATTATGCACTGGCTACTTTTCCAGTGCTTATCCCGCATCAGAGCTGGGCGACGGAAGTGAACCTAGTGGCAGATTTCTGAAACAGGATCTGGTGAAGTCTCTAATTGAGAAGAGCTGTATGTGGGAAGCTCCCCACACATGAGAGTTGTGCTTTACACAGGGGCAGATAAAACCCGTGTATAGAGCCAACAATTGTGCGGGGGTAAAGAAGGAACGGAGTCGGCTTAGCACACCTAATTTCCTGGAAGCAGATTATACATGAGCTGTAATGTGATCTTCCCAAGATAAGTCCCGAGTGAATGAAACCCCAAGCATGTTCAAGGATGATGTAGGATTAAGCTGAATGTTATTAAACATTAGTGAGTACTCCTGTGGAAGATTTTGTCAGGTTGATAGGTGTAAGAACTGAGTCTTTGATGCATTAAAAACAACAAGATTATTTTTACCTCATTCAGAGATACGAGCCAAGTCAGTCATTAGGTGTGCCATAGCCTCATCCCTTGTTTGTTAAAGTAACTGCTGAGATGGACGTTGCGGGAACCGAGTGGAAAGGTGAAGGGTGGAGTCATCAGCATACGAGTGGATAGGGATAGATGTACAGCTTAGAAGGTCATTGGTGAATAAAAGGAAGAGAGTTGGTGATAGGACAGAGCCCTGAGGAACACCAATGTTGATAGATCTAGGAGAAGAACGATGGCCGTCTGCTACAGCAGCTATAGAGCGACCAGAAAGGAAGCTATAGATGAAGGCACAGATAGAAGGATAGAAACCGTAAGAGGGCAGTTTGGAAATTAAAGATTTATGCCAGACTCGATCGAAAGCCTTTGAGATATCAAGTGCAATGGCAAAGACTTCGCCAAAGTCCCGAAATGAAGATGACCAGGAGTCTGAAAGGTAGGTGAGAAGATCACCAGTGGAGCATCCCTGACGGAACCCATACTGACGATCAGAAAGACGTTGTGATAAGAAAGATGCTTTAAAAATTTACTGTTAAGATTTTACTCGAAAACTTTTGGGATACAGGATGTTAAAGTAATTGGACAATAGATGGAGGGTTGGGTATGGTCACCGTTCTTTGGGACTGGCAGATTGAGAGCAAACTTCCAGCAAGAAGGAAAGGTACAAGTTGATAGACAAAGGCGAAAGAGTTTGCCTAGGCAGGGTGTAAGAACAGAAGCACAGTTTTTGAGGACAACAGGAGGGACTCCATCAGGCCCATATGCCTCGTTAGTATTAAGGCCTGTGATGGCAGAAAATACATCAGCTGAAGAAATTTTAATGTCAGCCATGAGGAAGTCAGAGGGGTGAAGTGATGGAGGAACAGCACAGGAATCGTCTAAGTTGGAATTGGAGGAGGAAGTCTGAGCGAAGAGATCTACCTTATCAGTAAAAGAAATAGCTACAGAACCATCAGAATAGAAAAGAGGAGGGAAAGATGATGAGGTAAAGTCGTTGGAAAGGTTTATGGCGAAGTGCCAGAAGGAGCGGGAAGAATTCGAGTTGGAGAGTTGAGAGCATTTAGTACGGATGAAATAATTTTTAGCAGAGGGAAGAACAGACTTAGCACGATTCCAGGCTGAAACATAAAAAAGATGTGATTCAGGGGTGGGTATATCGGTATTAAGTACATTCCTGAAATAATTGAAGTAGAAAACGAACTGGATGTTATCACTCATTGTTGCAATTTTGAGTCAATTAAATTAGTAGTAAAATAACTCAGCACCACAGCCTGAAGTGCAGTTTTACATTTTTATTTTTTAATGCAAGGAAGAAGGAATCAAAGGCCAGGGGCCAGGAAATTGCTTCCTCCAAGATAAACAAAAACAAAAACAAGGTAATAGAGAGCCAAGTTCAAGATCCATTCATATGGAGATGCCTGGACACACTGCGTTTCAAAGACTGTATATCGTCGGCAGTAGGAAAAACGGACAGAACTGAATGTGCTTCACAACCATGGACGGCAATACTGATTAATGAACAGGCTGTACAGAGGATCAGCATCGTCAGTATATCACCGTGTTTTCTGTATGAACTGTGGTTTACCTTATGACAGCTAATCAGTGTGCCCTAGCTCTTCTTGTCTCTCTGGTGAAACCTTTAGTCCGACATCGCTTGTTGGAACCTCGTCCTACATCTTTTTATCGAATGGCAACTCATTTCTTGTTCCATAGCCTTTCATATACTACAACTCCTCTGCCCCAACACATGGCCAACCACCTCGCCCTGCCCCAACACAAGGCAGCCACCACGCCCTGCCCCAACACAAGGCAGCCACCTCGCCCTGCCCCAGCACAAGGCTAGCCACCTCGCCCTGCCCCAACACAAGGCAGCCACCTCGCCCTGCCCCAACACAAGGCCAGCCACCTCGCCCTGCCCCAACACAAGGCTAGCCACCTCGCCCTGCCCCAACACAAGGCCAGCCACCTCGCCCTGCCCCAGCACAAGGCCAGCCACCTCTCCCTGCCCCAGCACAAGGCCAGCCACCTCGCCCTGCCCCAACACAAGGCCAGCCACCTCGCCCTGCCCCAGCACAAGGCCAGCCACCTCTCCCTGCCCCAGAACAAGGCCAGCCACCTCGCCCTGCCCCAACACAAGGCCAGCCACCTCGCCCTGCCCCAACACAAGGCCAGCCACCTCGCCCTGCCCCAATACAAGGCCTTGCATATACTTTACCCTTCACTGCCATGATGTATTTCACACTTTATTCCTGCTGCCGCCATGGAATTTATTAACCTACTGAAGACCAGACAGTGTTAATGAAGGCTGTATCTGACTGCCACAGCTGGAATAGTCTTTCTAAGTTGAGTCAAATCGTGTGGACATTGCAAGATTATAATAAATGACGTCATGGTGGTGAAGGCGCCAACTCCACAGTGGCTATGGCGTCCTCCAATGACACATTACACGTCCACCAAGCCAGTCTCATTTCATTACCTACATGTCTTTCTTCATCCATCCCCACTTAGGCCTGTTTCAGTCAGTATAGATCATTCAGGCTCATTACCTGCAGGTCACTTCAGGTCCATCACAGTGACTCAGGTCAATAAAGATTAGTCCAAAGCAGTGGTAATCAATTCAGGGGAGTAAACATGGATTCAGGTCAGTATAGGTCGATTATGGTCAATGTCGAACGGTTTAGATCAGTATCGATCAGTTTAGGTCGATATAGGTCGGTTTAGATCAGTACCGATCAGTTTAGGCCAGTATAGATCGGTTTAGGTCAATATAGGTCGGTTTAGGTCAGTATAGAAGTTGTTAAGGTTAATGTAGATAAATTCTGACGAAGAAATTAATGGGTGTAGCCTGGCTATATTCATCAGATCCAGGTAGTCAATACAGCCAGACACTCATTATGGCAGGTGACTCCTGCCGTATAATTATAAAGTATTGTACACACCAAAGGAAGTACCTGAACAACTGGGTAGGATGTAGGCTGTTTCTGTATGAACACTATGGGCTTTGCTCCCTCGGCAATATGGGCAGTTTTGAATGTGGATGCATCTCTAAAAAATTCCGTAATAGTATATGGAGATCGCCCTTACGGTGCTTACAACTCAGACCACCATAGTTTTCTGTACATTGCCTTTTAAAAGGACAGTTTTCACATGGTTCTTTTGTCGTCCATATTTTTCAGTATAAGTAAAGTATTCTCAGCCTTCCTTTACCGGATGTACGTACCTACAGGGACAATGTATCACCTACATGTTTCTGGACACAATAGAATCCTCCTGTTGCTGGTCCAGTACATCTCATGGACCAATCCTTCTCACTGCAGGTGGTCCGATTATCATTCCTGGAACTATCTCTTATTAAGTCCGCAGTGAACTCGACATCACATCTAAACTGGGTCACTACTTTGAAATTTATATCTTGACAGACTCTACGAATGATCTTCAGCCGATTCTTGTGGCCTTTGACTCTTGTCATAAACATCTTTCGGACGGTGAAGGCGGCTTTACCTTTGGGTGAAATATTTTAATGTCAAACTGGTGGGTATAGTGGACAGCGGGGGTCTGTGTAAATGATAGCATGGCATCGTGGTTTGTTGGTTGTAAGGTCGAACCTGTGCTTCTCCGCTGACGAACATAAACACTGTAACATCTGCTGTCGGCACAGTCGCTTGATTGCGACCGGGAGGACCCTAAGCCGCCAGCACTGCTGGTGGTGGCAATCCGAGATATCACCAGATTTGCTGATGATAATGCAGCGGTTATTATATGGGCTTTGGCAGCGGCCATTATTAAAGGGTATGGAAATAGTTGTGACGTCTAATGTGCATGTAGTGTGGTGTAGGCAGATGAAGGTAGAGGTGTTATGAGAGTATGGTGGCCAACTATCTGTGTTAAAGAAAACACCGAAAATGTTTGTGAAAGGGAGATTGTCAGGAGTAGTTCCTGAGGGCTAGTGAAGTGGGAGCTCCAGCTCTCCTAGTCACAAGCTTGCCGTCCACCTCGGAAGTACCGCCCTGTTCGACTGGTGCTGCAGTCTACTCCCTACTGTGATAAAGAAGACAGTACTGTAAAATATAACAATGCTTTAACAACTGTAATAAAGATGACTAGTGTAAAATATAACAATGCTTTAACAACTGTGATAAAGATAACAGTAGTGTAAAATATAACAAGACAATAACAACTGTGATCAAGATGACAGTAGTGTAAAATATAACAATGCTTTAACAACTGTGATCAAGATGACAGTAGTGTAAAATATAACAAGACAGTAACAACTGTGATAAAGATGACAGTAGTGTAAAATATAACAATGCTTTAACAACTGTGATAAAGATGACAGTAGTGTAAAATATAACAATGCTTTAACAACTGTGATAAAGATAACAGTAGTGTAAAATATAACAAGACAGTAACAACTGTGATAAAGATGACAGTAGTATAAAATATAACAAGACAATAACAACTGTGATAAAGATGACAGTAGTGTAAAATATAACAATTTTTTAACAACTGTGATCAAGATAACAGTAGTGTAAAATATAACAAGACAGTAACAACTGTGATAAAGATAACAGTAGTGTAAAATATAACAAGACAGTAACAACTGTGATCAAAATGACAGTACTGTAAATTATAACAAGACAGTAACAACTGTGATCAAGATGACAGTAGTGTAAAATATAACAAGAAAGTAACAACACTACTAATCTCCTGGCCACGTCTGATTCCTGTAAGCTGCACACAATTTCCCCTTCCACCTTCCTCAACAAGGCTGCGCTGTGTCTCATCTGCTAAGGGCCCGGAATCCACCGCTGACAGTCTCATTAGAGGCGAGTTGTGGCCAATGTCTCCCGCAGGCAAAAATATACATTTAATACACTCTTGCCTGCCACCCCTCCCAGACGGTTCTCATTAGGCCAGGATTTATACCAGTTGTGGCACCTGGTGGTTTAGTGGGTAATTATTGCGCTCCAGTCGGATTGAGTCGGTGAAGGTTTATATCCAAGGGGTGGTTGGGGTTGATTGCTCATGTAATGCCACTTAGGGATGAGTGAGGCTGGTCACTCTTATCTTAAATGTCGAGACCAACTGCCTAGCCCCAGGCTGTTACGCTCCTCTTGGGGCAATGTAGGATTGGATGATGGATGATGGATGATGTTATAGGAGTATGAGTGTGGCACCCTGAATGGGGAATAAGAGGAAATAAATGTATAAATGGTGCTCAATGGTGTTTACAAAGACCCCTCACTATCATGGGTCCGTGTTTATCAAGGATCTTAACCAATTTGCAGAATATAAGTGTCCGTCATATTTACTGCTATAAGAAATTGAATCTTTTTTTTATATTTTTCAGCTTCATACTAACTGTAATTCAACTGTGAAGTAGTGGTTGATCTTTGAGTGACTGTGAAAGTATGATCAAGCAGTCGTATAGATATTTTTATCAACAAATTTTGTGAAGTGGAACGTGCTTGTGTGTGTGTGTGTGTGTGTGTGTGTGTGTGTGTGTGTGTGTGTGTGTGTGTGTGTGTGTGTGTGTGTGTGTGTGTGTGTGTGTGTGTGCGCTTGCGCGCGCGTTTGTGCGTGTGTGCCTGTGCGTGCGTGCCAGGTAGGGCATGGGTTTACGCTCTGTGGCTGCTTTCATTACTCTGGCTGGGAGTCTGGGGCTGACTAATGTGGAATTGGTATTATTCATTGAGTAATTTGATATTTTGCACTCTGGTAATTAAGCTGGTTCCCCCTGGCGGCTCAAAACCAACCATTCTGTAACATCTTGGCGTCTGTGTCTATTATTCCCTCTGCTTCCTTGGCTTGTCTCTTCCTTTACTGCTCCTGTGTCTGTATCTTTATTATTCCCTCTGCTTCCTTGGCTTGTCTCTTCCTTTACTGCTCCTGTGTCTGTATCTTTATTATTCCCTCTGCTTCCTTGGCTTGTCTCTTCCTTTACTGCTCCTGTGTCTGTATCTTTATTATTCCCTCTGCTTCCTTGGCTTGTCTCTTCCTTTACTGCTCCTGTGTCTGTATCTTTATTATTCCCTCTGCTTCCTTGGCTTGTCTCTTCCTTTACTGCTGCTGTGTCTGTATCTTTATTCCCTCTGCTTCCTTGGCTTGTCTCTTCCTTTACTGCTGCTGTGTCTGTATCTTTATTATTCCCTCTGCTTCCCTGGCTTGTCTCTTCCTTTACTGCTCCTGTGTCTGTATCTTTATTATTCCCTCTGCTTTCTTGGCTTGTCTCTTCCTTTACTGCTGCTGTGTCTGTATCTTTATTATTCCCTCTGCTTCCTTGGCTTGTCTCTTCCTTTACTGCTCCTGTGTCTGTATCTTTATTATTCCCTCTGCTTCCTTGGCTTGTCTCTTCCTGTACTGCTCTTGCGTCATTATCTTTACTAGTCTCCCTCCTTCCTTGGCTTATCCCCTTTTACTGCTCCTTTGTGTGTATCTTTACTAGTCTCCCTCCTTCCTTGGCGTGTCTTTTCCATTACTGCTCCTGTGCATCCTTTTATCTGTTAATTTTTTTCATTATCGTTATTCATTTTCTATTCGCCAGCTATTTTCTCTTGTCATTTCCTCCTCATTATCTTCTTTCCTGTTCCATGCATTCATCTGCAACGACAGTCCATTATTCCTCACGTATTCTCTCTCTCTCTCTCTCTCTCTCTCTCTCTCTCTCTCTCTCTCTCTCTCACACACACACACACACACACACACACACACACACACACACACACACACACACACACACACGTCCTTCCTTCTTACATAATATTCTTTCTTCTTACTCGTCCCTACCTCCTTATGTACATGAGTCTATTCTTCTTAATTCTTCCTTCATTAAAGTGTTTGATTACTTACATTTATTTTCTGTCTCTCCTTTCTAGTTGTCTTTTCGCTCACTCCCCTTCACTTCCTCCTCAGTTTCCCTCTATTTCCTCTTCCGCAAACATTCTCTCTCCCTGATTCAACCTTGATCTTCCCTGTGATATTATTGTACTTCCCTGCCTTATCGAAATTCTCTGTTCCCTCCCTTATAATCTGCCTTCATTCTCTCCATTCAGATATTCTCATCCTTATTCTCTTACATCCTGTCATCCCCATCAGATATTGTCCTTCTACTAATCTTCCTCAAATCCTTGCATTCTTCCTCTTCCAATTTCTCCCCAGTCATCTCTAATTCCCTCCCCTTCACTCCCCCCACCCCCAACCTCCCCAGTACCCCCAACACCTGGCCTGTCAGATTAAACGGCAGTGTGATGTGGTGGTAACGAAAGGGATGCCAGTTTGATCACCCCACCTCTCCTTCCCCTTTCCCCCCCCATCTACACCACTGGATATCCCTCTCCCTACACTCCCGTACCCATCTCGTATCACCCCACCTCTCCCCCTTCCTCTTCCCACTGTAACTCCATCACCCTCTTCTCACATCTCTTCAGTCTATCCCCCCTCCTCTACGTGTCTATCTCCCTTCTCAACACCCCTGCAGGCCTTCCGCTTTTCTCCACACCCCTACCGTTCCCTCTACTCCACATCTTGCCAGCGACCCACCTTTCCTTCACACCAGTTCCAACTTCTCCGCCACATCCTTGTCAAAACCCCCTTCAACCCTCCTCCCCTCCTACCCACACCAATCCTTTCCCTTCTTCCCACATGTGCCAAAGGACCCCCACCCACCCATCCAGGTACACGCTACACCCTCACTTCATCAGTATTAAGGGCGCACGCAACACTGATTGGATCACAGTATCAGTAGCTCACACATCACTGACTTAATTTCCTCTCTAGCCGTGTGGATGGTGTGGATTGAGAGTTACATCCACATCCACAGTGGTCACCGCAGTCAACACCTACGCGTGGCAATGAACCCTTCCATTCTGTTATCTCTACACCGCGCTTGCACAGGGAGAGCTGGTGTCATGCTTTGAGCGGAAAGAGAGAGAGAGAGAGAGAGAGTGTGTGTGTGTGTGTGTGTGTGTGTGTGTGTGTGTGTGTGTGTGTGTGTGTGTGTGTGTGTGTCTTTTTGTGTTTGCGTGTGCCCGTGTATGCGTGTGCGTGTGCGTGTATGCGTGCGTGCGTGCGTGCGTGTGTGCGTGTGTGTGTGTGTGTGTGTGCGCGTGTGTGTGTGTGTGTGTGTGTGTGTGTGTGTGTGTGTGTGTGTGTGTGTGTGCGCGTGTGCGTGCGTGCGTGTACGTGCGTGCGTGCGTGCGTGTGCGTGCATGTGTGTGCGTGCTTGTGTGCGTGTAAACAAAATAACTTAGTTTTAACCTGATTTTAATTGGAGTATTTGGAAGGGTTGAAGGTCAGGCATAAAGTAAATGTACTGTTTGCTAATGCAGTAGGTCAGAGGTCAAGGTCACAGGGGAAGGTGAAATAAAATCAATTATATATGATTTAAACCAAACTTGGAGGGAGGGCAGAGGATAAGTCGTAAGTAAAAGCATTAAGTTTTGAGAATAACCAATTTGAGGTAAAGGTTACAGGAAAAGCTCAGTGGTCCAGATAAAAGAGCAAAATCAACTCCGCCTTCTTCTATTTTGAAGTAAACTTGGTGGAAGGATTATGGGTTAGGCAAGAACAAAGGAATTCGGATTTGAGAACAACCAGTCCAAGGTCATGGCCACAGGGCAAAGTCAGAGTTCGACCCGTCTGTTTGTGTGTAAACAAAGTGACTGAAACAGTTTTATTTATCTTTGGGTGAAACTTAGTGGATGAGTTGAGGATCACCCAAGAAAACTTTTTTCATAACAGTAGATCATAGGTGAGGGTCAGATGGCAAGGTCAACGTAGAGTTTTTATCCTATGCAAATTAAACTTTGTGGAATGGGTCGTGTTAAAAGAAGGATAAGGAGATTGAATTTTGAAGGCAGTGCACAAAGCTGAAGGTTAGAGGGAAACGTGTGATGTCAAGGTGAGCAAAGTCAACTCCAGCAGTTATGATTGATTTGAACCAATTGGTCGGGGAGGAGGTGGCATTTTTTTGAGTGATCCTTCATGTTTCCAATGTATTTTTCCTGCAACCAAATGAATTAATTCCACTTAAGAGAGCCAAGTGGTAGTGAAGGGGCCAGTAAAGGTTGTATCTACCCACCCCTGATCGAGAATAGATTTTACTTGTGATAGCTTAAATAAAATGTAATAAAGGTTCTGGTTTTTGCTGGGCTAAAGATTATTCAGTCTTGCTGAGAGGAACCCAGACAATTAAGAGGGAGAGGGGAAAAAACTGCAAACATCTGGTCATTCTGTCCCGTTATATGAAATATTTGAAATTATTCAGAAATTAAATGTAACATTAAATACTTTGTACATGTAAAAGAAATTCTACCAGTTAGTGTTAAGCGTTTGTTTAATTCACGTTAAGGTCACATCATTTGTCCAGCAGACAGAACTCCCAGCAGTTATATAGTTTAGTTACTATTTTATGCAAGCCAGTGCCAAATAATTTTATAGATCATTTGCATGGTAAAATAGCTATATAATTAGTGCTAACACACCACATTATTGTTTGTAGCCGAGAGGCGTGCAAACTGTGGAAGGCTTCACTGAGTTTAGATGTAGTGTTGGTATATAATGAAGCACCGCCATGAACTAGGTGCTTTTTGTACAGGTTAAACCGGACGTCAGAAGTGATTAAACATTTAACTGGACTTAACTGCTTTGAATGTGTCATCCGTCTTGTGTGTGCACCCTTACGAAGAAAAAGGGTTAATCTGCCCCCGTCTAGGCATAGCTGTGTATTATGTCTTCTTCTGGAGTTTTTAGATGGTCTTTAAAGTCTGATTTTCTTATCTGTATTACTACTTTACTGAAGGATAATGAAAAGTTAATAGTGCTTCCTGATGCTTTGAGTAAAATAAGAGCAGCAAGAGCAAATAAGTTATCAATTTAAGTATGTAAATGATAGATTCTGCTGAATACTGATAAGCCTCACGTGCTGTAAACATCAAGAACCGGTGCTGATTCATTGACTACAAGTAACGATAATATTGACGCACATCAAAAACTATTTCAGTGCTGTCTTTTTCTGTTTTATTCTTGCTGTTTTGCCTTCATACGATTTTATGTAAAGAAGATCGCTCCTGTTAATGAGTCTGAAGGTGGCTTTATCTGTGTCATCGAAGTACAGAGCTCTTACATACATTGAATAAAATTGACTAGACATAATAATATAAAAGACGGCCATGTGCTGAAGAAATTAACCACTGATTTAGCAATAAGGGACTGATTATACATGAATGAGTATTTTTGTAAGAGTCATGAACGCTTTACCTGTGTTAGGCTACTCTGAGCGTAGGAAAAAAAAAAAGTCTTATCTGAAATAAGTGCAAAGGTCCTATTATTTTGGACAAAACGTGAAGCCTGATAGATCTGTGTGTGTGTGTGTGTGTGTGTGTGTGTGTGTGTGTGTGTGTGTGTGTGTGTGTGTGTGTGTGTGTGTGTGTGTAAGGCTGGTATATTCAACAAGGCTTTGCGGTAACGCTGCAGCAGTGAACGTATTTATATAAGGTCAAAAGCGCGTCCATACCAAATGCTTGCTGACGCGGGCTGTTGCTGGCGTGAGTTTCGCCTGGGAGTTCTCGCCTGCACCAGTCCGCGTCCAGTGAAGCCACTTGTATGGGTTACGGTAATGCCAAACTCCCGTACTCACCCCCCACCCCCGTGCCAGCATGCATTTGGTGCTGACGAAGCCTAAATCCATAACACTTACTAGCTATACTGTTTTTAGTCTTAGTCCAGATTTTCGTCCTTTTGTGGCTTATTTCACGTAGCTCAGTGGCAGAAGACAATGCTGCTGCTATACATCCTTTCCACAGCATTTCTTCATGACTAGCATCATATTCTAGTGTTAATCTCTCGTTACAACTCAGCATTCAAGATGGAGGTGGCAATTTTAGACAAAGAGTAAAAAGAATCAAGAAGTTTCAGCTTTCCAACACAAGTCTCTTTACATGTCATTCCTGTCAGCGCCACATGATTTTCTGTTTAGCTTAGGACTTACCTCGCGAATTGGAGGGTTAATTATTCTTGAGCAACCTTCCTTCAGTACGATGACGTCTCTGTTCGTGGTAGTGGTGGTGTGTGGTGGTGGTGGCAGTATTTGGTGGAGATGGTGGTGGTGATGGTGGTAGTGTGGTGGTGGTAGTATGTGGTAATGACTGTGGTGATGGTAGTAGTGGTGGTGGTGGTGGAAGTGGAGGTGGTGGTGAGTGATGGTGATAGTGGTGGTGATATATTGGAGGTGGTGGTGACGTCAGTGGTGATCGTGGCAGAGGTGTTATTGGTGATGGTGTTAGTGATTATGGTGATGATGATGATTGTGTTGTGTGGCAGTGGTGCTAATGGTGGTGGTGATGGTGGTTATAGTGTGTTGTGGTGGTGGTGGTGGTGATGGTGGTGTGTAGTGGTGGTGGTACTAGTTTTGGTGATAATGACGGTGTTATAGTGGTGATAGTGATGGTAGTGAATGTGTAATTGTGATTGTGGTAGTGATGATGATGGTGACGATGTGCAATAATGATGGTGGTTGTGGTGGTAGTGATGACAGTGATAATGTGTCGTGGCGGTGAATGTGTTGTTTGTGGTAGTGATGATGGTGACGTTGTGTAATAGTGGTGGTGGTAGCAGTGATGATCATAATAATAGTAATGGTGAAATAGTGCGTAGTGGTGGTGGTGGTAGTGGTATTAGTGGCAGTAGTGGTGATGATGTTGATGGGTGGTGGTGGTGGTGGTGATGATGTTGATGGGTGGTGGTGGTGGTGGTGGTTGGTGGTGGTGGTGGTGGTATTAGTGGCAGTGGTGGTGATGATGTTGATGGGTGGTGGTGGTGGTGCTTTGTTGTTGTTGTTGTATGTTGGTTAATCCCGATCTGTCTGGCTGAGCAGATCCGTCGACCACAGGTAAGCAGCTGCATCTGTGGGGCCGTAGTAAAGAGACAGTTCAGTACAATACATACACTGTGTAGGGATCCGGCGCCCCCTTGTAGTAGACAGAGCCATTCCAGGATCGAACCAGAGTGATGATGATGATGATGATAATGATGATGATGATGATGAGTGGTGGGGCACGTGTAAAGAAGTATATGTTGTCAAGCTGGCTGGTACAGGTATGCCGGTAAGGTGGTGATGATGATGATGAGTGGTGGGGCATGTGTAAAGAAGTATACCGGTATGTTGTCAAGCTGGGTGGTACAGGTATGCCGGTAAGGTGATGATGATGATGATGATGATTGATGATGAGTGGTGGGGCATGTGTAAAGAAGTATACCGGTATGTTGTCAAGCTGGGTGGTACAGGTATGCCGGTAAGGTGATGATGATGATGATGATGATTGATGATGAGTGGTGGGGCATGTGTAAAGAAGTATATGTTGTCAAGCTGGCGGGTACAGGTATGCCGGTAAGGTGATGATGATGATGATGATGATGAGTGGTGGGGCATGTGTAAAGAAGTACATGTTGTCAAGCTGGCTGGTACAGGTATGCCGGTAAGGTGCAAGTCAAAGGTGGGCATAAAAAATGGATAGTGTGGTGTGGAGTGGGCATAGAGTGTGGTAGGGGGTTGGGCAAAGTAGGGTGAGTAGCCTACACCCTGTGAAGTTAGGTTTGGTATGAGGGGCAGTGCTGGCGGTGGGAAGATCCAAGTCACAGAAGTTCGATGTGGGAGGGTGGAAAAAGGGTGGGAAGCGTGGAGAGGAGTGGGTGGGAATGGTGGTGGGTGGTGAGGCAGGGTGGGGGTAATACTAGTACATCCATGAATATGGGCGTTGTAGGTTGGTCAGTATGGGTGTGGCCATGGCTTAATTTATACATTTCTCTTAGGGGGAAAAAAGAATGACAAGCAAGTAATCATTCATTGCTCTCACGTACTTAAGGTCACACGTACATAAGGACTCACGTACATAAGGTCTCACGTACTTACGGTCTCACGTACTTACGGTCTCACATACTTACGGTCTCACGTACATAAGGTCTTAAGTACATAAGGTCCCACGACTCATAAAACCATTCAGCTTGGATCTTAACAGGGAAAGAAATATAGAGGGAAATATACTCAGCCATTTATCTCAAAGACAAACGTGACCTAAAACGGGATCAACCACATGCAAAAATCGACCCTCTAGCTTCTTCTTAAAAGCCCCAAAGAAGACCTAATCTGTGGTGTGGGCTTTTGTGAGATGGGGTGGGAGAGAGGGTGGGTGAAGAGAGGTTTGGGGGGTTGAGGGGGGTGACTGGGTTGGTGTGTGGGGTGAGTAAGGAGGGTGGATGGGTGGGGTGGTACTGGAGTCACGACCTGGTGTGAGGATAATGCATGTCGGTAATCAGGCCTCAGCACAACCCTTCCTGCCTCAACACCGCTTAATGAATCACCGTTTTGTGCTGCAGTGGCTCAGGATTATTAGCTGAACAATTGCCTTTTGGAGCGGGATTTAGTACTTGCAGGACGAAAGATATAATACCAGTTATTACATCTCTCAGAGGATATTGTTCATCTTAAGAATGGCTTTCCACCTTTGAAAACTGAGTACTAAATAATCATTCCAGGATGTGACCTAAGTAAATTTTACCTCTTGTTCGATTAGAGATGTAAATTCATCTTTGGATCGGCGTCACATTCTTAACGTTACCACCTGCCCGTTTTAAAGTTAAATATAATGACGAAAGGCCACGCGTAAGCTGAATCCAATCTTCTGGTGGTAACAAGAGTAAAAATTAATATTTCTATCCTCGTTAGAAGGGTAAGGTGACTGGGAGCATTTTGACTGTATATATCAACCAACACTGGGTAACAGAGTGTGTGTGTGTGTGTGTGTGTGTGTGTGTGTGTGTGTGTGTGTGTGTGTGTGTGTGTGTGTGTGTGTGTGTGTGTGTGTGTGTGTGTGTGTGTGTGTGTGTGTGTGTGTGTGTGTGTGTGTGTGTGTGTGTGTGTGTGTGTGTGTGTGTGTGTGTGTGTGTGTGTGTGTGTGTGTGTGTGTGTGTGTGTGTGTGTGTGTGTGTGTGTGTGTGTGTGTGTGTGTGTGTGTGTGTGTGTGTGTGTGTGTGTGTGTGTGTGTGTGTGTGTGTGTGTGTGTGTGTGTGTGTGTGTGTGTGTGTGTGTGTGTGTGTGTGTGTGTGTGTGTGTGTGTGTGTGTGTGTGTGTGTGTGTGTGTGTGTGTGTGTGTGTGTGTGTGTGTGTGTGTGTGTGTGTGTGTGTGTGTGTGTGTGTGTGTGTGTGTGTGTGTGTGTGTGTGTGTGTGTGTGTGTGTGTGTGTGTGTGTGTGTGTGTGTGTGTGTGTGTGTGTGTGTGTGTGTGTGTGTGTGTGTGTGTGTGTGTGTGTGTGTGTGTGTGTGTGTGTGTGTGTGTGTGTGTGTGTGTGTGTGTGTGTGTGTGTGTGTGTGTGTGTGTGTGTGTGTGTGTGTGTGTGTGTGTGTGTGTGTGTGTGTGTGTGTGTGTGTGTGTGTGTGTGTGTGTGTGTGTGTGTGTGTGTGTGTGTGTGTGTGTGTGTGTGTGTGTGTGTGTGTGTGTGTGTGTGTGTGTGTGTGTGTGTGTGTGTGTGTGTGTGTGTGTGTGTGTGTGTGTGTGTGTGTGTGTGTGTGTGTGTGTGTGTGTGTGTGTGTGTGTGTGTGTGTGTGTGTGTGTGTGTGTGTGTGTGTGTGTGTGTGTGTGTGTGTGTGTGTGTGTGTGTGTGTGTGTGTGTGTGTGTGTGTGTGTGTGTGTGTGTGTGTGTGTGTGTGTGTGTGTGTGTGTGTGTGTGTGTGTGTGTGTGTGTGTGTGTGTGTGTGTGTATTATTTTACCTACGAAAGATTAATACAGTATTCTTGCTACGAACACAAAATTTTCTTCACCTTGAGTTTAGTTTCCTGTCTAAGGGTTGAAGTGACGCCTGAGTAATTGAGTATATTGTCAGTTTAAGCTGTTTGTGAGAGAGGGGTGATAGTGTGGGAAGCTTATGTTGCCTAGAAAGTAAATTTGACAGAACTTTTTTCTTTTTCGCATTTCGTGGCGCAGGGAAAATTATATGTTGGACAGCTTGAGGGGAAGTAATAGTGGCAAGGGAAGCTTAAGTAAGGGTGAACTCATGGTGACTATTTTTGCCATTACAACGACGAATTTATTGAGCTGGATAGTGGCGTCTTGTATATGAACAGTAGCAAGGAAAGCTAAGTTAAAATCAAACATATTTTCATTCCTACTGCCACCACGCGTAATAATATCAGAGAATACTACATTAAGGGGGAGCATATGATGGGATTGTTATTCAGACTGTCCATCCACGTTGACACTGAGAGGCTTGAGAACTACATTTGCATCTCTGGCTTGTGTTTCTTAACGTGCTTTTCATGCCCCTTGCCTGATAATCCTCCCTGACTAATCACTACGATGGCTTCTCCCCACGGGTTCACTCTCTCACGCTCCCACACACGATGTCGCACTTATTTCATTGGCCTAGCACTGGTTTACTTATAGTGTAAATATTCCCTGTCTAATCTTACCTCTTCATACTATTGTCTATGCTAACTTCAGGGTTCTGTGCCTTTAAAGAGGTACACAGCTTTACATCAAGATAAGACATAGCGTGGATAGACACCAGTTATATAATGGAGACTTGTTTTGCGTAACTTTGTATCAAGAAAGGGGTGTACTCTGATAATTATCCACCTCACCAGATCTATGCATTAAGCAATGATTACATGCAGCGGTAGGAGAGAGCATTGTTGGTCTGTGTCCCATTGTGTATGCAGTTCTATAGATCGGTGTTGGGTGCAGCAAGTGTTAATGGAATGGCCACTGAATGTGAATTAGTGTGTAGGTGTCAGCTTGTGGTGTCTTCATTGGTCTGCCGTCTTCCCTTTAGGGATACAAGATCCACGAACTTTCGGACAGCTTGCTTGCCTCTAAACTTCAGTGCTACTGTAGGTCAGAAAACTGGAGATTACCCCTACGAAAGACGTCAGGTGATGAGACACAATAGAAGTCTAGTTCTGCCCGATGATGTATTTGTAATGGCAAAGTGCAAGTAACTCTCGAATGAATATGGATAAGAGTCCTTTCCACCTATGCGTGATAGAGAGTTGTTAAATGAACTGGGGCTTTGGAGTAAGCCCCAGTAATGGGACTCATCCTATTCAGTGGTGTCTTGCGGTCTCTCTGAAGTGAGCAGTGACTCGGATATAAATCTAGGTCTAAGGTAGTCCACGATAAAGAATCCAGTTCTTGTCCGAGTGTTTTGCATGCGCCTCTTTTGCTTCCATACGTAGCCCAGTCTGACTGTGTACCATAGGAGTCATGCGTACTAGGAGAAACTATTTCTTATGAAGAAAATGAGATTCTATATGGAAACAGCTCAGGTGCGTTACCATGTGTTCCCACTAAGCCTGGACTTTCGTCATTACTGCTGTACTCACTGCTGCCTAACGTGGTGAAACTGTGCAGTAGAGTTGCTATCCTCAGAGCTCAGGTTGTTGAAATATGGGCTGATTTGGTCCTTGGTAGTGTATAACAAAGTTTCATAGACTTCTCCCCTCCCCGTAGCTTACAGAAAATAAGAAGGGATGACTTTTATGGTCGTATGCATAGGCAAAAGTGTGGATACCTCGAGTCGCAGCCGACACTAGTGGATATGCTTAAATAAAATGTGAAATCTACATTTGTGGAATGCCATATTTGTGCTATCTTTGAATGCCAGAATTAGCTGGAAAAATGTGAAGCTCAGGAAGATGTCTTCACAATCGTTCTCTGATACAAATAATATAATGACATACTATAAAATCACTTTTCTTGTACTGTCATTTATATCAGTATCACCCATTCCACAATTGTGACTAATTATATGGATAGATAGTTGAATGCATTCATGGAGTGCGCTGGTTACATTAGAGTGAAATGCCACAATTTTTGTTCAAGCATACGACCATTAGAATCTGGAAAGTGGTAGATCGTGCTTTGTCTTGGTCCTTCCTTGTAACTCAGCTTCGCATCTTAGATCCCTGGGAATGCCTGCTGGTGCCCGGGACTTATTCTGAAAGTCACAGGCGTCACTCTTGTCCTGACTTGTAAATCTGATCTCACTCTCATACATATCACCCATTCATACTAATCTGTTCCTTTCTTACTAATCTCCCTTTCACACTAATCATACACTCATATAAATGTCACCAAAACCACTCATATTCTTATACTAATTTTAAAAAAATGTATTACCTCACTTCCATGGTGACCTCACTCATAATAGTTTCACTTACAGATTTAAAGTTCATGGTAAGCTACTCATACCGACTCTTGTCTCATTCATACTAATTCCACACTTTCATAATTATTTCTTAACACTTCCTCGTTCTTCAGCCTTCTTACACATACCCATTCACTTTCCAACGCATCTTCACACTATCACTCACTCGGACTCTCTCATACAGAACCTGAACACTAAAGATTACTCAGTATTCATTCATCAACAGTTTTTCTCACACCCCTCAACCTCCTTACATACTTTTACTCTTCAGACACTCAATCTCACTTTTATCATCTCTTCATCCTCTCACACCTCCATGCTTCCTCATTTTTCACTCTCTTCCAACACCCTTTCACACTCATCCCAAACTTCTTTACTCTTTCGTATTTCCAATGCTGTCCCAAAATATAAGCCGATGTTAACATATCTCTGCCATTTCCTCACTGTTTCATTTTCCACACAATCCCAGCACATTTTCCCACACTTTCCACACATTTTTATCTTTCTTTTTGTTTCTCTTGTTTCCCACACTCTTCCACCTCCCTTCCTTACCTTCTCATTCTCTCATTTACCACGCTTCCTAACACTCACACTCTTCCACATTTCTCACACCTGCTAACACTTTTTCTCACGCTGGCCCACTTATCCTTCCACGCATCTTGTCAGTCCTTCATCATCGTTCTTGTATGCAAATTAGGTATCTCTTCCCCCACCCCGTCACGTTTTAATGGTCCCCACCAAATAGTACTGGAGAATTGTGGTTTTGGGTTTCTCACACACGTTCCTACAATTTTTCGTTTTTTCATCTATATTTTCAAGGGCATGTCACTCTCGATTTCTTGTAGTAGGAATTAAAGATGAATACAGTGAGTTGATCTTAATTTATTATCTTCAGAGAAAATCTAAGTTGAGCAGGGTATGTCTTACAGAGACAATATAATAAGTAAGTCTAGTTGGGCCCCTCTTTCTTGTTCACTCTCTCCACTACCTGTCGGTTCTATGGCCTGTCTCCTTCTGAGCTCTGCTCCCTAAATTTTGGTGTAGCAGGGGTCGTGTCACGTGTGTTACACTGTGGTTGGAAAGTTCTAGAAACCTGTGTGTGAGTATGTGTGTATGTCACTAGGCTTTGTTCGTATGCTATCTCGCTGACACACTACCTACATCATCCCCTGACTTGCTACTTCCTGTGTATTGTCAACATTTCCTCAGTTAACTTGCAAAATATTTCCCTTTCCCAGGCTTGCGTGGAGCTCCGTTTATCTATTTATTTATCTATCTATCTATTATGATTTGTAATTATAATATGGATTCATAACATTGCTCGGCCACACCGCTGAAGGTCCTCCGACAGCAATTATCATTGACATATGCTAATCTACTAGTACATAATATGGATTATAATATTGTATACATATAATATTCATAGTAAATTGCAATGATCCAGTAATATTAAATTTTAAACAAGTTTTATACATATTTGAATAAATGCACTAAAGGTAAACTATTTAATTGTAATACAGTATGTACATGGGCTATTGTAGTGAAATGCATACATGCAAGAAAAAAAAAATATTTTAAAATTAAGATTATGGTAAGAGTTATTAATATTTCATTTAAAGTTAATGGTACTGGTATGCCATACTTCTATATCATGGGTCATTCTTCTTTGTTATTTATTTATTTTTTTTATATATATAATTAATACTATATACAAAACATGTACACTTCATTCAGGGGGGTTAACTTGAATGTTAACTCTCCCCCCACTAAATACTGACTCCAAATTTGCAGTTCTTGCATGCATTCTGTGCATTGCGAACAGCAATACTACAAATACAATGCAGAAGATTATAAAGACAGTAGGTGCTGGGCTATACACATAATATGGGTTGAACATACTCAAACTCAAATCTTCCCAGGGCTTCATTGTTTCATTGATCAGTTGCATAGTTTCAAACTTAGGTGAAGTCAGCTTAATACTTGTGTTCATGTTTAAGTCCATATCAGGCAGTGGGTGGAAATGTTTGTGTGTATGATTGAGAATGGCGTAGTGATTGATGGTGGATAAAGTAGACATGGCTGGTGTAAATACCGCACAGTAGTCTGGTGCTATGTATAATCCTGATGCTGATGTATGAGATGGTGGTATATCTGGACAGACTATGTAAACTGATGTGTTATGAGTGAAATAAAAAAACTGTGAGTGTCCGATGCGTTGACGCTGTACAAGTTTATCTGGAGCAAAAGTGAAGTTGCAATGATAATGAATATTGTCATTTCTGATGATAGCCATTTCACAAGGGACTGTATCAGGCATCATCACGTATGGTGGATTAGGTCATGATGACGTGTGCAGTATCACAGGTTCAATAATTCTACAATTATTGAGAAAATGAATGTTCAGTGAGGCAGCAGAAAATAGGTGAACTGGACGGAGAGGAGTGGGTGTGACGGAGTAGGTGACTGTGGGTGGTGAGGCAGAAGAGGATTAAGTGCACCCTCTGAAGAAAGATGTTGTACAAGGGACTGGGTTAGCAGTGAGAAGATTTCTCTTACAAATCTGATATCTGGTGGGGGTGGGGGGCAAAAAAAGGGTGTGGTGTTGGGTGGGGTGCGGGAAGGCTTAGGATTGTGGTAGGTGGTTGGGTAGTGCGGGGGGAAGTACACCCAGCAACTATGGGCGTCTGCAAGATATGGGAGCGGTCAAGAATTAAGAATATTATTTTTCTTAAAAACAAACAACGAAAAATAACAGAACAACACGCACTCCCTATTCTTATACACTTGGCATCATACGACTCAAGTAAAAATATTTTCCTTGTTTCATAAGAAACTTAGCAACACCATTGCTTTTTTAATATTTTGCATACTGCACCTTGATACTATCTTGAGTGATATTCATTTGATATACGTATTGTTAACGTCAGTAAAATATAAGAGGATACTGAGATGTGCAAGTAAATCGCTGAGGGGGAAGTGATAGGAAATCCCAAGCCAGCAAAAAAAAAGGGATTATTCCCCGAGCTAGACCTCATCAGATCATATAGCCCTGCTAGGGTTACAGGAGAGCGCTACCCCTCCCAGCACAGCAGCCACCGGGCGGGGCGCGAACTCGCAACCTCACGATTACGAGCCCGACACCCTACCACCGAGCTACCGCGCTCCCAAGCCGGCAAAAAGACGACTTGCACTCTTGAAAATTACGCAGCGCCTCCCGAGATGAACAAGTCTTAAATCAAGCAAACCACCCCACCTTGTTGAAAGTTAACTGAAATATTCGGTAATAATGGCCACACCTTCACCGTCATTAGTTCATCACTCTTACCTCGTTGAGATTTTAAATACCACGTCTACAGTTCACAGATTACCCCACTAATCACTGATTAGTCATGGCGTGTGTGTGGGGGGCGGGGGCTAGGCAGAGTTGTGTATGTGTTGTGGCCAGCCTGGTAGGGAACATTACTGGCGTCCGGTTTCGCTGCATCCTTCTCGAACTTGGTAATGGTCATCGGAGTGGTGATGTGGATGTGATAAAATGTGTTAAGAGAATTACACTGAGGTGGTTTGGACATGTGGAGAGGATGGAAAGCGAGAGACTAACGGAGAGTGTGTGCGAGAGACTAAAGAGGAAAGTGTGTGCGAGTGATGTGGAAGGAGGGAGAGGGAGGGGGAGGCCGAGGATGAGATGGAAGGACCGAGTGGAGAGGTATATCAGAGACGGGTGTGTGAGCTGGGAGTGGGGCAGTGAAGTGGCATTGGACAGGGCGACATGGAGGTGATTTGTTTGTGGCGACCCCTTACCGGATTGAGGCGTCTGGCAGTAGATAGACAGACATTACACACTAAACTGTTGCTTTGAAAAACTGGAATACTATGGCTGTATTGCTAATTACTTCCCTATTATGAAGACTTTTATATTACACTTGATGTCAAAAGATGCTTTTATTTCGATTATGAATGACGTCTGGTAATGAAGAGACAAGTCTCAGTCGCTATCAATCCTTACACCACCACACATCTTGCCTATGTTGATTAAATGATATGATAATAGCAAATATATTTTGTTCAAAGACGCCATCACAATATACGGGTTAAAGCACAGAGGGTGAAGGTGTAGGGCAAGTCACCAGTTTCACATCGTTATTTTGGACACTCATGATGGACATCAAGTGTGCTGGGTTTCTTTGTGTATCTGTATGTGCTGTGTACAGTGAACATACAAGATAACCCACGAGGTCCACATCAAATTCTCACGTTTGTTCCATATATGAGTCAGAAATCGTGATCTTAAGTACACATTCACACTCTCAGTTTTAGTAATACAGCAGAATTTCACAGTATATTGGATACTGCACTAAGCTTCTTCATACAGCTGAAGGTGGACAGGTGCCGAATGGATCTATCAACATTCTTGACCCTGGTTCAATCCACTTGAACGAGAACATTCAAAAGGGCGTGAAAATTATCTCACTGGCAAACATGCTCTTCACACAATACGTACCAGTTGCCCTTCGGACCCTGTAACACACGGCTTGATCTTATGCGAGAGCCGCCCACCTTGCCTCGCTCAATGACACAGACCTCCAGGAGATGCTGCTCGAGTTCGTCGTCCCTGCCGACCCTGACGACCCCTCAGCTCCTCTCCATCGGCAGTTGTATGTCGACCTAAGGGAGGCATACAGTACACTGATCAACACATCTCTGCCAACCTGGAGTCCCGCCTTCTTGATGCCCTGGCTTTTGACCCTCGCTCTGCCGTGCTCGATTTTATTGCGAAATGGCTGCTCTCCTAAGAGCCGCCTTCATTTTCCAAGCTTTAGTCTGGCGGGCCCTTGTTTGGCCTGGTACTCCTATGGGAGGTAAATCTTCACATGGCCATGTCGAGTGGGTGCAAGGAAGTCGCTGCAGTATACCAGTATACTCGTACATCCCGTGCACTATGCCACTGATATGAGAGCAACATTTCAGGTTATCTTTTTCGGCATTGGGTTAGTCTACAATATTACGTGTCTGTCTTGTCAGCATCATCAATATTAAAATGCACACTTTGGAGCCGTCTTTGTCTGGCCACTTTGAAGTCTGTGGTGGTGAATGTAAAGTGTTTTTGGGCAGAATTTCTTTAATGAGTCGGTGCCTTGCATGTGTCTTGTCCTCGTTAACAATAATAGTAAAGGTTTTAGTGTTGCCATGTTTCTGTCCATGTTTGTGTGTGTAGTGAGTGAGTCCTTTTTGAATGCGAGATGACGTTGTACTAGTGTGAGCAAGACTGTGCATGTAAAGTAAGGGACAAAAGATGGCATACTGGTCCACAGCGCCTTCCTCTCACTTAAGGCATACCTGTCACTTTCCTTCCTGATGATCAAGGAGAATTGTCCATGAACAGAGAAGCGTGAAAAGCCTCTCTTGGTTATTGAATATTAGCCAACAGATGAAAGTGAAAGGCAGTGGTGAAATATAAGCAAACTTTTGTCCTCGATTGTACACGCTAACGCAGTCAAGTGCATAACGTCTGAATTTCTGCCATTGGTACACAAGCCAGTGGTTGTGCCGTGTTGCCTTCAGTATGGGAAAAAAAAGTTGTTGTAAAGGATACGAGCTATAATAATAGTTTTATAATTAAGACTCTCAATTAAGTGAAAAATGTGAATAAGGAAACAGAACGCCAGAATATGGTTACATAAGAAAATTTAATAAATCAGCAAAGGTCAAACAAACAAAAAAAATGCCAGAGGTACGTAAAGGATAACTCCACAACATTTATAAGGCAGGTACACGACTCATTTGCATACGTGACCTTTTCATACACAAATGGTCGTCACCACAAACCGCGACGAAGGACGTGTCACGTTCCTTCATTAAATTTTTGTGCTGTATATTCCAAAGATCCTTGGAATTCCGCCGCTCAGGTGCTTAGCATGAGTGAAGTTGAACGCTGAGTAATGGGACGACCGTGGAAACTTTAGTTTTTGGAAGAAATTATACTAAGAAATTGAAACTGTGGTTCGTCTTACTTGGGGACAGTCTAAGTTGAGCCGAAACCGATATGTCTTCACAATAATCACAATACCAGTGTGTGGGTATTCTTCAGTTTAAACTACTCCCGTTACTGTGAAATAATAAACATAACTACAGTATTTATTATTGTCTGACACATCGCGATAGGAGTGGCACCTGGAGGCGTGTGTGTCTCCTCTTCGCAACAAACCAGGCATCATACTTTACATAACCTGGCATGTTTTTTTCTTCAAGATTTATTCACAGTCTCCTTCACCTCCTCCTCCCCCCCACCTAACCATCTCATTCTCATACACGTCCAGCCATTCTTCCTTTGTGCACCTTCCAGCCCATCTTTCATTGTTCACCTCGTTGTCGGTCTCCCCCTTTTACTCCCTCCAGCCACCTCACTCACAAACACTCTTGTATTATGTCACTGGTTCTCCAATCACTCTACATGACCGAGCCACCTTAGTCTTAGTTTATATAATATACACTGATACCCAGAAAAAAAAAAATGTAAGAAAAACCATTCAACCAGTTTTCCTTGTTTATACAACTGCATCCTTACATCGGCAAAAATACCACGCAGAGTGAATTATAATCTGTTCATCTAGCTTAAATTCTTAGTCAAGATTTACAGGGAGCACTAGTATGATCCAATTATTTAATCTATAAGCCTAAGTTTAGAGGCAGTGTGAATGCAAATCCGTTAATCTAACTTCCTTAGCCAAAATTTACTTAAGTCTCTTAAGTTACACCGACACTAAAAATATTTTTTGAGATATATCGAGTTGGAAGGGGGACGGAGACGGGAAGAAAAGCTAGATCCTCAATCCAGCACCGTCATACATCAGTTCACAACCCCAGACAGAATTTACATGGAGCATTGGTATGATCTGTTTTCTAGCATCTCTTGCCAAGATTTACTGACAGTCTGATGATGATCCTTTTATTTAACTTACATCCCAGCTAAAATGTATAGGTAATGAATGTATAATACTTTAATGAAATTTACATCCGGAGTCAAAAATTTCCAGGCAGTGTGAGTGTAACCCCTAATCTAACTTTCTTAGCCAAAATTTACAATCATTATATATTAAGTTACATCCACAGCCAAAATATCCCCGCGATTGATATCAAGCAGAAGGAGGTGGGAGGGGTAATAAATAGGTAGGTCCTTATTCCTGCAGGTTCATATTTGCACACGTCTGAGTTGAAGCAGGTGATGATCGGGGTTACAGTGAGATCAGGAGTGAGATGGCGGGCTGTGCTGGTGTTGTGAGAGGCAGACACGCGACCAAGGCTTGAGGGTGGGCGACTCACTGGTCTGGTTGGTTTAACAATTGCTTCATATATAAGTCTACTAAATGGTGAGTTCAGTTCCTTTTATATTTGACTGGTCACACCCAGAAATAAATCAGGGGCATGGATTAGCAAAAAGACTGTTGCGTGTCGTGGTCTGGAGAACATTAAATGTTGGGTGCTCCCCATGTGTGTCACGCATGAGTTCCAATCTTGGGCAGGTCAGACTGCTGGACACTGAATGTTTCCCCCTTGTCGCTGTTGACCAGGTACGGAGTTGCAAGGCTGGGTTAAAGCTGATGGGTTTAGGAAAGTTGCAGGTAGTACTGGACAAAGATTTCTGCCTCCTTATATTCCCGGATGTTATTTCCATTATTGTAGGTCTTGTTCAATGATCAACATTTAACCAAATTACGTGTCTGTCCTAATGATCCTCGTGCTGTCAATAGGTATTAATCCAAAACTCTCCTTTTCATGTTCCGGGACACAATGGACTTGCTCAAGCCCGTCTGACTGCCACCGAGTGTGCGGGACGGACTCCCAGTGACGTTCACAAGGGCACAGGGATCAGCTAAGGCCGCTTCCACAGCCGCCTTTTTTTGTTAAGGTGCTAACTAGCGAAACCTTCACTCTTTGTGTTCGCTTCCAATAACTTCTGGTAGTAATAGTGAGTGTACGAATAATAACATAAATATACTCAAACTGATTACTATGGAATCCTTAGTGAGCTCTGTACCTCTAAAGTGACGCGTGCTGTGTTTGCAATTTTCTTCACCGAGATGCAACAAATCAGTTGTGGGTGTGACCCCTGTATGAGACGGACACAGACTGTCCCATCGTGTAGTTCATAATAACACATTCTGTGCACTTTGTTTTTCACTATCACCTGCATTTTGCCTGGCACTGAGAAACGGCTCGCCCAGAACGTGGCCCAATGAAACAGAGGGCTGTGCAAATTTTCATTTCGATCTACATCATCAGATAATTTGTGTCATAATACGTCCGAACCCGTCCTTAAGCGGTGCCCCTACAAGGTAACACATTTCTACCACAGTGAAGTAACCAAATCTACACCTTAAATACGCAGCAAACTAACAAACAAACACAATACTAATGTCCATACCTCTAACTTTTGTTTCACCATCTGACACTGCATGTGTCCTACCATATCACTATCTTGTATTATATTTATCCAGTCTCTCCCTACTCCTTCAATAATCCTACCCATTTACTTTCATAACCAAAACTTACATCATACCACTGTCTGCTACTGTCTTGTACACATCCTATTCTCTTGCTTACTCTCCATCACTTCAACCTTCATCTTTAGTTCATAGATCCTCATGTCACAGACGCACCAATAACAGGAAGTCGATCCAATAACTCGTATAATTGGGTGATATCATGCCTCATGTGCTAGTAACAGCAAATTGAGTTTACATGAGGTCTGTCATATAGCCTACTCACCTTGATCGTAATTATAGTAGGGGCAACTCCAGGCTCAGCTGAACGTGAACTCAGTGAACTGCAGATCAACACAGCCTTATACCACGGTCCATCATAATCATGTCCTGGGACAGGGAGGGGAATAAGTGATGTCTGTACAACCAGGCAGCTACACCGTTCGGTCATACATGTGCCACCGCGTGAAGTCATCATCCCTCTCCATCACCTTGATCATAGTAATAAAAGTTTATGGAAAACTGTATGATGTGGACTAGATGTTGTTTTTCTGATAATATTCTGATCCAGCACTATATGGCGTATGAGGTTTACGTTAACTGTGAAGACTTCGCAGCACCTCTTCGTTGGCGATTTACTTTGCATGTTAAACAATATTATTGTCTTGTTCGTTTTTATATGTCCTTTAGCTTCGGCACAATTTGCATCAGTAACATACGTGACCATATGACAGGGCATGATGCAAAATAAATCGCTTATAAAAAGTGTGATGAATACCACTTAGTTAATTAGAATACGGTCTTGATACAAGTTACTCCTTCTGGATTCGAGACATTGAATATTATGTTATACTTTTCCTTCCTCACGATGACTCTTGTTTATTTTATTCCCGCTATCCTCAGACGACTTTATTCAGTTTAGGTGGAGAATCTTGTAGTGAAGGATTAGAAATGACCTCCAGTGCCTCTTCCCGTCTCCCCCAGACTGAACATGTACGTCTGAAAGTAGCAAGAATGAGACACACACACACACACACACACACACACACACACACACACACACACACACACACACACACACACACACACACACACACACACACAGACACACACACACACACACACACACACACACACACACACACACACACACACACACACACACACACACACACACACACACACACACACACACACACACACACACACACACACACACACACACACACACACACACACACACACACACACACACACACACACACACACACACACACACACACACACACACACACACACACACACACACACACACACACACACACACACACACACACACACACACACACACACACACACACACACACACACACACACACACACACACACACACACACACACACACACACACACACACACACACACACACACACACACACACACACACACACACACACACACACACACACACACACACACACACACACACACACACACACACACACACACACACACACACACACACACACACACACACACACACACACACACACACACACACACACACACACACACACACACACACACACACACACACACACACACACACACACACACACACACACACACACACACACACACACACACACACACACACACACACACACACACACACACACACACACACACACACACACACACACACACACACACACACACACACACACACACACACACACACACACACACACACACACACACACACACACACACACACACACACACACACACACACACACACACACACACACACACACACACACACACACACACACACACACACACACACACACACACACACACACACACACACACACACACACACACACACACACACACACACACACACACACACACACACACACACACACACACACACACACACACACACACACACGCACGCACGCGCCGTGTAGTAAGCCATCAGGGCCGTGACGTCCTGATGGCGTCACTAGCGTCACAAGAGCAGCTTAGCCAGCCAGATAACAATGCACGGATTCGTCTGTGTTCTCGTTATCTTAGGCGATTCATCCCTGTTGCGCCGTACTTGCTAACCCATGCACCACCAGCTGCCCCATGTGCAGTATTAGCAACCCATGCACCACCAGCTGCCCCATGTGCAGTATTGTTAACCCATGCACCACCAGTTTGTTCCCATGTGCAGTATTGTTAACCCATGCACCACCAGCTGCCCCATGCAGTATTGTTAACCCATGCACCACCAGCTGCCCCATGTGCAAAGTATTGTTAACCCATGCACCACCAGCTGCCCCATGTGCAGTATTTTTAACCCATGCACCACCAGCCGTCCTATGTGCAGTAGGACAACCCATGCACCACCAGCTGCTCCATGTGTGCACAGTTAACCCATGCACCACCAGCTGCCCCATGTGCAGTATTGTTAACCCATGCACCACCAGCTGCCCCATGCAGTATTGTTAACCCATGCACCAACAGCTGCCCCATGTGCAGTATTGTTAACCCATGCACCACCAGCTTCTCCATGTGCAGTATTGTTAAACCATGCACCACCAAAGGCCCCATGTGCAGTATTGTTAACCCATGCACCACCAGCTGCCCCATGTGCAGTATTGTTAACCCATGCACCACCAGCTGCCCCATGTGCAGTATTGTTAACCCATGCACAACCAGCTGCCCCAAGTACAGTATTGTAAACCCATGCACCACTGTGCTGCCCCATGTGCAGTACTGTTAACCCATGCACCACCAGCTGCCCCATGTGCAGTATTGTTAACCCATGCACCACCAGCTACCCCATGTGCAGTATTGTTAACCCATGCACCACCAGCTGCCCCATGTGCAGTATTGTTAACCCATGCACCACCAGCTGCCCCATGTGCAGTATTGTTATCCCATGCAGTACCAGCTGCCCCACGTACGGTATGACCCAAGGCTGCATGACCACCATCCAGCCAGCGGTCACTATAACACTACGCCTTCGTCTACTCACTCACTCATCCCTGCCCTCCACACCCTCAACACACCCTGCCACCAACAGTTTCGCCCACATTCTTAATTTCTGGTCGGAGAGATGATTTTTTCCTCACCAACAAATTTTTGCTGTCGACAGGTGTTGCTGAACCGGTCTGTTTCGATCAAGCTGATTTAATGGCGGCTTGCCAACCAATTTTTCGGAGGCAACTAATATCACACGATCGGATAATTTTGTAATAAAGATAAGTATTAGAGTCTGTAGGAGCAATGAATTTTTTCCCTCCTATTATTTCAGTCTTAACTGATTCATGTACTTATTTCGATCAGTTCCTCTCGAACCATCTATTTTTAAACACAATGTTGATTTATTAAGTTAATGTTGCCTCAGCAGATTGTTTTTGTGCCTTATCGCCCGATAATCTCGCCTGACTGACACGCGGGGGGGCATCAAGATGAGAGGATAACAGGGTACAGTTTTCACCTGGGGTTAGGACACTTTCTGGCATATCTTCCTTAGCGATTTATCTTGTACAGTGAGGGACAAAAGTCGTGTCGTGAAATTTGGTGAAAACTTAAGGCGACAGGCTAAACATGTGATATATAACTGACTTGAGTTGCCATCTGGTCCATATATGTGTTAATTTCTGTGAAGACCAATCCATTAAGACATTTGGACAGCCACGCTTAGGCTAGTAGTATGGTGTGCTTCACCATCACTTTCCTCGCCTTTGCTCTCGTGTTTGCATAGTTGGTTTTCAGACAGATATACAGTATGTTTTATATCTATTTCCCTCTGTGTGATACAGGGGAGGGCGGTGATGGTTTGAACAGTGGGATGGTTCGGACCTGTTGTGGGAGGTGGTTCGTGTTTTTAGTATTCAATAACTAACCAAGATGAAGCATCAAGTATAACACACATAGGAGCCAAGGTTGGGGACTTCACTATGGGATCAATAAATGCTAGACTGCTTACAGTATTCCTTCTTCAACGAATATTTTCGTAAAAATGGCCGAACCATCACCGTCTCCCCTATTATTTAGCTGCTCCCTATGTTAGCCTATTATCCACTATGTGCTTTGCATTTCTTTATAGTGGCCATTAGACTATTTTGTTTGTTACTATTATTATTATTATTATTATTATTATTATTATTATTATTTACGAACTTCAGCACAGAACAAGACATTCTGCCAGCTTAAAGAAAACGTAAATGGGATAAATGAATCATAAGTTATTTTTTTACCATTATATGGCTGAAAATCTAACCACCACCACACTTAATTGACTACAACAATTACTGACTACCACAATTACTGACTACCACACAAAACACACGATCATCGCCATACCAACACATATAGTCACTCCAACATTAAGAAAATCAAACCCATCGTATAACTGCACCACGCTAATATTTAGTACAGCTCCCGATTATGGTTCGTATCCAATCTCCAACAAAGCCCCGGGATTCATAGGAACCCTTATCGGAGCAGCAGCATACGAAGCTTAAGGGATCCAGGCCTGCCAACCACGAGGTTATAACTATGGTTGAGCTTTCATAATGATTCACGAGTTTCATTTCATCTTCGGTTACAACCGCGACACGACTATTGTCCCTCACTGTACATGCCACCTTGATGGTTCTATTTTGTACCATTCCTAGTCCTTTATATTGACAAAGTTTGTATGAATATCGTAGACGAGAATTCTAAGCCATTCAGGTGACGCATTTTGTGCTTCATTCTTACCATCAACAAACGATTTTACTCAGATTAGGAGAGAGGTCAGGTACTGAAGGAAATAAAAACCACCTTCAGTCTTTTGCCACAAGAAGTTTCCCATAAGCTGAAGAAAACAGTCTGGTGGTAGCAATAGTTAAGTAAAGAAAAAAAAAAATTATACTGGGGAGTTAACGTATCCTATACAAAAACACACTGGTGAGGAAGAGGTGCTATGGATGCTGCTTATCAGCCAAAAATACGGTGGATAAAGGCGCTGCTCACACTGATGGCCAGCACCGCCACTGAACACAGGATGCCGGGGAGTCTGTGGTGCGGCTGCTGGGAGGGAGGAGGATGCGGGAACGGGGTGCCGGGAGGGGGCTAGCAAGGACCAACGTAACTTACCAGAAAGGACTAGCCAGACACTGCCCCATACTACGATACGGAACGGTCAGTTTAGATATCACGGTCCCTATTTCAGTCCACTGTGAGAACTTGCTCGAGTAAAGAGACGCTGCCCAAAAGTGCCGTGGTCGGTCAGGAACAAGAACGTATTTGCAACGGCTTCACTAACAAGGGAAGCACCAACGTGTTATGGAGCTTCACACTTAATCAGAAGGAAGGTGAGAAAAACTGGATGGCGAGGAAGTGGATTTCAGGCTAAGGAACTTAATTCAAAATATGTGGACTGTATATTGCGCGTAGAGAGAAATCAGAAAAGTGTGCAAATGAAACAGTTTAGGAAAGTACCCGACCATTCCCCGTGAAAACAAGCAACCGTACCTTTACAGTCAATGTCTCTCTTATCACTCTTAAATAACGAACAGACTGGGGTTGATTACACTGATAAAAGATCTCGTAGTCGGCCCGGGAATCTATTGCACATCAGAAACCTAACATCCATATTTAAGAAAAACTTGAGTAAATGAATGAAGTAAAAAAAAAAAAAAAAAAAGCTTCATTAACATGCATAGAACAAGGAGTGTCGATGCTGAGGGTAATTGAGGAGGGGAAGAAAAAATTACCTTTCAGTTACCATGTCTTACGTACTGGCAATGTGTGTACAACTACTGGGATTTGGTCTGATTAGGTCCAAGTAAATATGTACATCAGCAGCGGACAATGGCTCAGTATATCAGCACCAACACGGTAATGGACCTTTAACCCACAGAGTTCAGGCAATAAACAGGAACAAAGATGTCACTATAACACACGAACACAGGTACAGCTAAGAGAGTGCTGGAGGGTGGTGGTGATGTACAGGTTTGGTTGGCCCAGCAAATTGAAGTGAGTTGTTGGCACGGAAATGATTGTTACTTTGTTGGTCTGAGGGGAAAAAAAAAATGTATGTATGGTGGTGACAGCACATGAGGATTTATATCTCACCCACACCTCTGAGGTATTGAAATGGGAGCACGCACGCACGCGCACACACACACACACACACACACACACACACACACACACACACACACACACACACACACACACACACACACACACACACACACACACACACACACACACACACACACACACACACACACACACACACACACACACACACACACACACACACACACACGCACACACGCACGCACGCACGCACGCACGCACGCACACACACACACACACACACACACACACACACACACACACACACACACACACACACACACACACACACACACACACACACACACGCACGCACGCACGCACGCGCGCACACACACACACACGCGCACACACACACACACACACACACACACACACACACACACACACACACACACACACACACACACACACACACACACACACACACACACACACACACACACACGCGAATGGCTTTTATCTGCAAAATATTCCAGTTCTCCTTCCCTCTCTATTATTTACCATAAGTTACAGTATTGTGCTTTGAAAATGGAGAACCAATTACAAAATAAGGAGGGGAATAGGGTTTACAGCTACGCTGTGGTGTGATGCTCTTAGGCTAGGAGAAGGATAAGCACAGGAATTTAAGACCGGTTACCAGTCGTTGGTAAGATGAACATTTGTTTAAACCGCAAAGAAAGAGAGAGAGAAGAAATCATCCTATGTTTGTCAAAGTAAGCATTTCGTTATGACAGGGAGTTAATGCAAACCCATGTCCTGGGTATGGTGGGGCGGTGTATACGGGCTGGTGTACCCGTGTTGCCTGCCATGTCGTGGTCGCTGATTTCAGTTCTCTGTACCATTTTTGCACCTTCATGTCCAGGAAAGTCTAGGTTAGCTTAGGTTTGTTTTCTTAGTATCAGGTTAGGTTAGTATCTTAGTCAGTTAGGTTAATCTGTTAGGTTAGGACAGGATAGATTAAGTTAGGTTAGAGTATAAAGAATGGAGGGTTGATAATCTTGGAAAATCAAACATAGCCGGTATTAAAAACACCAAATGTTCTTGTACGTTTATGTCCATCAGGTTCGTACCCAACAACGGCCACACCGTCCTTGACCTTCCACCTCTTAACATGGCGGAAAATAGCCTGTGTGGTAGGCTATGGGGCTGGCATTTTACCACATTATTGGGTTCTTGAATCTGCTTTGTTATGGAGGCGGCGGGATGCATCGGAACGCACCGCCGATAATGGAAATTTGCATACTCAAACAACACCGCCCGACAAAGGAGAGTCCAGGTTATTGGACTGCCAGTACGGAACAGATATATGCACATAGATCAGCTCACCTTTACCCTTGATAGTGAACTCTTCTTACCTGGACAGAGGTAATTCCACGCTGAGATGACAAGTAGGAAGATAAAGGAAAAAGCAGAAACTGAGATAAAAGAATGTATGAATAATTAAAGCACAATGTGTAAGAGGTATAATCATTTGTAGTAGTATTTGCACTCTCATGCTCATCTGAATGTGAACCCAGTGGAATGCAGGCTTAAGTTCCTATGCACCTGCAGTCCACCATTTATGTTTCGGGGAATAGGTAAGTAGACGTTCGTATAATCAGGTAGTTAAGTCCCACGGTTATTTCAGAGCCACGACACGAAGGCATTCCTCTCCAGCTCCAATAACCGTACGTCAAATGTTTAATCATCATCATTACCATCTTTCCTACAGAGCTGAAAAGGTTCAAGAATTGGAACAAGAAAGTAGACTGCCAGAGGAACTACCAAACAGAATGACCAGTAAATGGGCTACATCCATTCTCAGCCCCACTTCATTGACCCGAATGATCCACGCAAAATTTCACATCACAATGTCTCTGGGACAGGACCACTTCGTCAACTGCCAAGCTAGACAAAGGGGTGCAACTATCGTCATGCACATATTAAGTTACTGACGTGTATCTAAGAGATATAATTTAAGTATATCTGTCTTTGGCCATTTTTATGTATATATTTAATGCCACTGCAGCGCATAAGACAGCTCATTGATTAATCTGACTATATCAGCGCGTCTCCTTTGACAAGGTTACGAATTTTCAGAAGAATAAATTTTACTCTCACTCAGAATTGTGTTTGTTGTGAGGATATCGTAGTTTAAGGTCAACCTGGACCCTCTTCTGGTATACTAAACAGAGATATTAATAAGTGCATAAGAATAAAATAGAAGTAGGTCGACTATTATATGTTCTTTGGACGATCAGACTGGTGGACTCAGTTCGTGTCTTCTTTAACCCTGTTCATCCAACAGTATAGTTGTGATGCAGATATAAACAGACTGCAGAAAATCGTTAAAGACTGCGAAGAAAGGTCTACCTTCAACGATTTTTGTACCACCACTTATGATATTTAAGTCTTCTACCTGTAGATGATTTAAATAACTTCTGGGAAAACTGCCGCGAAAATATATAATTAATACTGAGAATAATGCCCAAAGGTAAATAAAATAGTTAGGCGAAAGCAAGGAGAAAGTGAAAAAGACGTCTTTGGGCCTAAGGTATTGTCCCTCGTGCAGTCGATAGGCATGACCCTAAACCCTCTTCTTCTCCGTATACAATGTGTACTGGAAGCAACAGGAGTGCCAGCGTCTTGCGTAAATCTGAGAACAAGTCTGTGCACAGAACACCTTGCATTTCGGACGAAAAGTCATCTATCTATCTAATGCCAGCCTTAAATGCTGTAAAGGTTTAAAAAGGCTGCAGCCAACTTAAAATCAAATATACTGATGACTTAGTACTTTCTGTAATTGGGAAAAAATATACACAAAATCTGGCAAAAGAGACTGGATGAGTTGGGTAAGTAATGGGAACAGACTGGCTGAGAAACATGTACACCATAATCTTTTAAGCACCGCAACTTCCCCTTCTGTTTTAAAAAACAGGAGAGAAATCAAACTTTAGCCTCAACACAAACCCAGTCACACTCCGTTACTTGCCAACTTCCCCCCCCCCCCCGAAACTAGCAAGTCATTGTTCTAACCAGACGCCCCCCTTACCACCACACACAACCAAAGCTTCACACACTGCAACGCCACCACTATCATTTCTTCCCTCACCACAACACCCTGCCTTACAATACACCCACCACCACCACACACCACCACTAGTACACTAACTCCCTCGAACACCAACACATACCACCGCACCATTACTACCACGTTATTACTACTTCCCTCAAACACACCACCACAAACTGCCATACCATTACTACCACTACTGCTTCCTCCCTCACCACCACACACACTTCATTATACAAAATTAACTCCCTCTCTCAACACCACACCACTACTACCACACTACAGCACTGTATCTCCCTCAGTCACCACCACACCATCCCCCACCACCCCTACCACACCATCAAACCCTTCTCAATCATCACTATCACACCAACACCACACCATCCCCAACCACCAACACCACACCACCCCCAACCACCAACACCACACCACCCCCAACCACCAACACCACACCCTCCCCCGCCACCACCACCACCACACCGTCTCTCATGACCACTACCACACCACCACACCATCTCCCACCACCACATGTTGCCTTACCTGCATCTTCCTTTCACCATCACCTCTTCAGTGCAAATCCTATGAGACACTGCTTTTACGTGCCCTTGTTTAATTCTGACCACTACACTAACAATTTACTGCTAACCTCTTCAGTGCCAGGATGTCATTGGCTTTATCGCTGCTGCCACCCGACAATTTTATACAGTTTTGCAGGCGCCTTTGGCAGTACAGGTTTGACTGAACGACGACTGGCAGCCATTTACCTTCTTTCAACTTAATAAAATATTCTACATGAAGTCAGTAAAAAATTGTGTTTTCTTCAGTGCACGGAATTATTTGGGAATTACTGGTAACAGAGAGAGAGGGGGGGGGGAGGCGGTATATTCGATGAGACTGCTATGGATGAAGAAAAGGAAACAAAACATCTTGTGGACTACATTAGGGCGAAGAAAAATTAATAAAATAAAAAAGGGAGAGGCAGGGAAGGGAGATAATAAACTAGGGAGAGAACAGAGAGCGAGGCGGGAGACGAAAGGCGGGGGGGAAGAGGCAGGAAAGAAGAAAGAAGACAGGAGAGGAAAAGGAGATAAAGTAGTGTGAAGAAAAGGACCAGATAACCAAGCCAGGGCGATGGTCACCATGATAACAGTGTCCCTGATATCAACCAACATACCTGCTGTTATATCTCCTCTCTTGCCCTCCCTTCTCCACACTCCTTCCCTCCCTCCCTCATTTGCCATTTCTGTCCTGTCCCCTTCCTGCTCCCTTATCTCTTTCTCCTTGTCTCTCTTGCTACATGTTACCTACCTTTGCCCCATCCCCCCCCCCTCTCTCTCTCTCTCTCTCTCTCTGACATCATGCCCTCAGTACTGTACTTAACGTAAAAGGAAAGAACATGAAAATCACAAGACTCAGATATAAGACAGAGTGACAAAGTGGGACAACGTGAAGAAAGAAAAGACGATGACGAAAGGAGAAAGAGAGGACTGGAAAAATTTGGTAGATAAGGTTGGAAGATAACAAAGGTGGTGAGGAAATATTGAGATAAATGATGCATTGCAGGAAGATAAGAATGGGACGCCCCAGAATGACACAGGTTCTCTCTCTCTCTCTCTCTCTCTCTCTCTCTCTCTCTCTCTCTCTCAAAAGGATTATTACTTACTGTCCTGTTGAAATCACTGTACAGGCCTTGTGGCAGAAATTCCACCATTGAGGGGTTTCAACCCCCCACCCAGCCCAGGGCTTTTGACCGATTTTCATTAAAAACAACAGGCTTCCAGGGTTTATGGATATCTACCTTCTTATATTGTTTTCAGAACGATTGGCGCAAAATTGTGACCTGCTGACGGCAGAAAAAACAAGTAGACGGACAGACAAACATACGGAACTGACCAACATGGTTGCCAATCTTTTGATTCCGTCCAGCAGTAATGTCAGTGTTAAGAGATGTACATACAAGAAGGGGCATTCATTGAGTGTAACATCCTGCCCAACAGCTCGTGTAAATTCTGAACATTTGATTCTGTCATGTGACACTGACCTTCGACCGAATGTTCTCAAAAGTGAAGGACTAGATTCTTGCCTGACACTTAACACTTCCACCAAGTTTGGTTCACATCAGGTCAACATTGTCTGAGTTGACCTTGCCCTGTGACCATGACTTTTAGCGTTTCTCGGTGACACTGAACTTTGTGACTGTTCTCAAGATAATTTTTTTATATCCTTGTCTTACCCTGAACCTTTCCCCAAAATTCAATGTTAATTGGTTTAAAACTAAGATGATTGCCATGTGATCCTGAAGACGACCCGTTGTTCTCAAAAACGGTATTTCAACTCCTTGACTGATCCGCAACCGTTCCACTAACTTTCATCCAAATTAATCAAAACTGGCTGCTATATTGTTTACACACACACACACACACACACACACACACACACACACACACACACACACACACGGGTGATATCCTTCCATATACTTGGAAGTACAATAAAACCAATATAAGTAAGGCTCAACAGATGATGCAGTTCAGCCAACTGTTCAGGAACGAGTCCAACACCAAAATAACCCTGTCAAGAATAACAGTGTGGAGAGGCGAGACGAGACCTGAACTAAGTAAATTGATGTTGCCTAAAACTTTACCGTGTTACGACGACAACCAAAGACCGACCAGACCCTCTGAACTGTAACACAAGTACACCTCACATCCCTGATACTACTCATCTGCAACATACACTGAAATATATGTGTCAGCCTCTAGACACCAGCATTATTACACAAAGGGGGACCACGGTAAAATATGACTGCAAGAAAATTCATATAAGCATTTTTCTTGCAATAATTAACTGACAAGACGGACATGTAAAATTTACAGTCGTATCCAGACGGAATGTATGCGAGTTATAAAGGACAAAATATATCCTATTCTCTTGTTACAAAACACTAAGCAGGCAGGAGGCATGATAAATATGTCAATAATATGAACCACTCTTTTTATGCAATAATTTAAGATAAGACTGATATTATTTAAAAAGGACAATAAACCCATTACCTCAGCACCTGGATTTTGGCTGAAAGTTGAGATACATTTCCCACTTTTACGATGCCATAATTTAATAGCAATGACCAATGTGATGAAGATTATATAATGAAATTCATGTTCTCAATATCGACATTAAGTGGGTAGGAAGACCCATAAATATGGATGGGAAAGGATATCCATGAGTTTCTCTATCGATGTAATAATTTATCGGATATAATGGCTACAAGACTGAAATTACACTAACACTGATATAAGCAGGTAGGAAACTCGATATAAATGGCTGCAAAGGGGACAAATATAGGTCATTTCAGTGCAATATTTTTCAGACAGAATGGATGTGAGTTATAAATGACAAGGGAACCCACTCCACTTGGCATCAAACTTAACACCATGAATGTTGTTCCACTCTCCCTACTTAGTAATTTACGAGGAAAGCTGGATACACGCATAAAAGGGTCACATCCTTTCGACACTAAAATTAGCACAGGCGGGCAGGAATGCGATAAAATAGCAGTAAAAATATGAACCACTTTTATGAAGTAATAAGCTAGATGGATATAGGTATAAAATGACAAACACCATTCCCTTCACCTCAAACTAAACAGAGGAAGAAAACCCGATTTTTGTAGTTCCACTCGCGATTCTGTACCTGCTAAGTATAGTGGATATAGAGGATACAGTAAGTGAGAGGGGATTATATACTTTCTGTTCTCTGTATATTAACATTAACATTGAGTGGAAGGTAATGTAATAACAACGAATGGAAAAGGACACATGGGAGACAGTTTTCCCATGCAATAACCTACCAAGGAAGATTAATGTAGAAGGGAAAGAATATATACACATATAAATTGTACCAAGGATGATGGATGTAGGTGAGAAAGACTGCATACACACCATTATTACATAACAGTTACCACAACTAGGAAAGAAAATGACAAATATGGATGGAAGAAGCCAGATGTAAATCACTGTATTGATGCCAAGAGTTACTAAGTAAAATGGATACGGGCAGGGAAGGATGTGCAGAGTCGACCACAAATGTTTTAAGACTCCCGTTATAGCTTGAAACACAGGATGATGAGCTTTGAAATATATATATATATTTTTTGTCCTTCTCCAATACAGGTATACTATTTTGTGTTTCGTCACTCATTAACCGTCCTAACGGAAGGTAATAAAATAGAAAGCAAAATCAAGATACATTCATATCGAGATGCCAGGACACATTGCATTTACAAGAGGAGGTTGAAAGTCAGTGGAAAAGATAGACTGATGAAAACTGTTCTGGCTGGACAATAATGCTCCATACTGGCAATAAAAAAAAGCAATAGATATGTACCATTCTCCTAACGTGGAATTTAATACACAAGGAATAAATATGAATATAGCTCGAGACAAGCACGCCAGGCCAACTAAAGATTCAGGCGAGAGTCCGTCGGTGAATCGGGATCGGCATGACTTCCAAGGGTCGGGTAGGCTCTTGGTGATGGATGAATGCATAAAATCGAACCGTACCAGAGTGGGGGGGTATGATGGAGTGCCGACATTTATGCATGTCTGGCAGAGAGGGAGGGAGGAGGGTAGGAGGAAGAAAAAGAGAATTAGGGGAAGGAAGGAGGGAGGAAGGTAGGAGGAAGGAAAAGAGAGTGAGACAGCGAGGGTGGGAGGGAGAGAGGAGTAGAACAGTAAATAGTGGATTGGTTGGCTGAACTCAGTGCTATTATTTTTGTACGTTTATGGGAGTTGGTATGGTGGTGGTGGACGGGTAATAGATTATGTGGCAATATTTCCACCTCGTCTTTGTATTAAGGTTGAGCACAAAGTTTTGAACCCGTCACTGCTACGGATCCTTCCCAAGAAGAACAATACTGTCTGGTGGATGATCATATAAATTAAACATAGTTCCTTTGGTGAAATTTGTGAATGACCCTGTCCATTCACTCAGTATACACGTCTTGAAACTCCTCCTCCTCTTCCTCTTCCTCTTCCTCTTCTTCCTCTTCCTTCTCCTCCTCCTCCTCCTCCTCCTCTTCTTCTTCTTCCTCTTCCTTCTTCTCCTCCTCCTCCTCCCTCTCTCTCTCTCTCTCTCTCTCTCTCTCTCTCTCTCTCTCTCACACACACACACACACACACACACACACACACACACACACACACACACACACACACACACACACACACACACACACACACACACACACACACACACACATACATCCTGAGTTACTCTCGCAACACACATAGGGTAGTGCCATTTCGTTCACTGCCACGTTAAAAGAGGCTACCCTTTCTCAGGTGTTATCGACAAAATAGGTATCGAGACTCTTGCTAAACATTGCATTTCGAGACAAAACGCGAAGAACTTTGAAATGCCGTACTGTATGTCTTGTTTCAATAACTATATTGTTTTCTGTTCCGTCGCTCAAAGCCCACCAACCTCCTGTAGTATTTTTATTATTTTTTACACTACTAGGTAATTTTATGCAGCGTAGGATACTTTCGGAACACAAGGGGTTATACATATCCTTCACGAACCGCTTCACTACCAGGGTTCTCTTCTAAGCTGCATAAATTATCTAATACCAGCAAGAACAATTAACAATAATATTTTCTTGCTGAAAAGGTTAAAGTAAAATATCTTGGCATAAACTATTTCGTTAAGCAGATTCACCAGACTTGCTGACACATATGGAACGAGATCAAAAGCACCAGATAGACGTAGGAGCGTCAGGGTCCTAATAAAGCGATTAGCTAAATATGCTTGTCACGGGGTTTTTAAAATATCTGCTATGTATAATTTAATTGATAATAATATTCAATAATATTAAAGAGCAGGGACAATGATTGTCTTGCTAAATCAAGCAACGATTCTCTAAGAACGAGAATTAATAAACTTTCTCAACAGTACACAGCAGAGACTAATTACTCACAAATGCTGAATTAGTACTGTTAGCCTCTGGAGAAAGTTACTTCACCCCTGACAATAAATAACTAATACTAACATCAGGTTCTTGCCGATGCTTAACTCCCAGGTGGCACAACGGATTTTAAGTTAATACAACAAGACTGGTCTAAGTACCAGTTATGAATAGTAAAACGTCTATGCAAGCTAGGAGCTATGTGGAAAATAAGCTTAATTTGGAGAAATGAAACAAGATTTTACTTTACATTAAGCTCAAGGAAAAGAACTGTTAAATTTATTGATTACAAAAATAAATTTAACGTTACACTTCAAAATCAAATTAATGAGATTGCACTCACTCACGCAAAAGCTAAATACTTACGCCTAGAAAAAAAAACACCTTAATTAAACTCTTAAGACTAGGGAAACAAAAGGAAATACTGAACGATGAATGCTTTGTATCACCAAGGGTGGGAGTTTGGAGCTGTGGTCTTGTGGAGCTTGGGTGCTAGCTGACCTTTCCTCTCACACTTCTGGAGCACAGGACCTCTCTCCGTCAAAGCAACAACTAGACTGCCTAAGTCGTGGGAACAAGGGGGAGCAGTAGGCCGCATTTATCTAACGGTCAAGTGAGCGAAACGCGCCCAAAACAAATCGCTCGGCGGAAGCACTAATGTCTCACACAGGGACAATCACTTATGACACTGACAAATTGATTTGAAAGGACTCCCGCCGATGAGCGGTTAACTGAACGATAAACAGTGAGTTTTCCACTAATAGTTCGTGGCTTCTCACAAAAGGGTAATGTCACGAATTTGATTCGTGACATTACGCCCCTACAAAATTAAATTTTTCCCTTATGGGAAAATATTTGTGGATATATATATATATATATATATATATATATAGATATATATATAAATATATATATATATATATGTACACATCCTAACTCAGCCACACAAGATTCACACTGTGGTGTGTGTGCTATCCTGCTACAGGAGAAAGTCGCAGTCGCCAGTGAGCGAAAAAAAACTCGTATTTACGTTAAAAGAAACAAGCTTGAGGGATAAACTCCGTGACGACGGTGAAAATCCTGTACTTAGGTCAAACTGAGCGAAAGTTCACTACATTTACATTAACAACTAATTGTTATGTAGTGTAGTGTATGTAATACACGGTGTAGGTGTGACAGTTGTAGTGTATCTGTACCTACGTGTAAAATGACAAATACAAATTTATAGTAAAATAATGATGACGAGGCAGAAGAGAAGGGGCGGCAGCATGTGACAGGAACGACCAGCTGATCTGCACGGCAATGCTGCACCCACCAGCTACACCTGCGAAAGGAATTAAGGTGGAGCATCAAAACTGTTATTTCTCTCTCTCTCTTTCTCTCTCTGCCTAGCAATCAGTACTTGTCATTATTAACCAGGAAACATAATTCTTGAATTCCCAAATTGCTTAGAACCCTTATAGCTTACTGGTTAACGCTTATTAACTAGGAAATGTGCCAGTTCTTGAATTACTCAAATCCCTTAGAATGGCAGTTTACGAGTTAACCTAACATTATTAACCAGGAAACGTGCCAGTTCTTGAATTTACAAATTGCTAAGGACGGGCAGTTTACTGGTTAACCTAACTCTACACTTACGACTAATACAGGATGCTGAGAATCGCTACGCAATCTCGGGCAGGTCACGTTTTAACACCCACCGTGGGTGTGAACACTCATGTGGTAATGTGCATTCTCCGGGAATCCTCAGAGAGGCCCACAGCTCGAGACGTTCCACAAGGTAATTCATACACAGCCTCGGACTGTCTCTGCAAGGTTCTCAAACTTCCCCCTTAACTTATGGTATACATGTATGTACAGGCCCTGGATATACTGTGTCCTGTGGGGCCAACAAGTGAGACGTCAGGTCTACACTTTTGACTGGGAACCAGGCTGGTCCTTGGATTACTCAAATCTCTGAGGCCGCCTATCTTACGGAACCCAACATACAACAGTTGCTAGTTAGTATGCAGTTAGTAGGTGAGACATCAGGTCTACACCCACATTACCACTACCCTGTCTCTCAACTGACTCAGAGATTACAGGTGTGGTTAGAAACGGCACAGGAAGGGCATGTCCCTGATTAGTGGTGTTACTTTGACACACACTGCAGGAACGGACAAAACTATCTATGTCTCGTCCCATCCCTGGCCAGAAAAAGTCAGCTCGGATACGGCCCTGGGTCTTCCTTTTGCCCATGTGACCTCCTGAGGCTGAACAATGACCCCATTGTAACAATGCTAGGTGGTACTTGGCGGGAACGACAAACTGCAATTGAACCTCGCCCTCGGGTGTTCGTGACTCACGGTAGAGCCGTCCTTGTTTGCGAAGGAACTTGGCTCGACCTCCCCGTGAATACTTTATCACTCGACCCTTTTGTTTGTTCTGCACGACAGCAAGTGTCGGGTCAGAATGTTGTTCTTGTACAACAAGTTGACTACACATCAGATCTTGCGGCGATTCAATGATCACTGGGGTGACACAGTCTGGAGCCTCAGTCATGGCTCGTGTTACCGCAGCAGCCGAAGTCTGAGTAGCGCCATCATCGGAGCAACTATCCTTGACTCCTTGAATATTTCCAATGATGAGGTCAAATAAAGGTTCTGGCATAACAACTGCAAGTGTCGTACCAGTATAAAATGGAGATGCCACCTGGATACATGCCTCAGGGAACAATCTCACTGATCCATCAATAAGGTTCGCATGGATCTGTCGACCTGTATACTGCTCAGGCCGAACTAGACTCTGCTTGACAGAGCAACCTGAGGAACCATTGTCTCTCAGGACCTTCACAGGAATGCCTCCCACAAACCCTGGCTGAACAAGGAAGATACTGTCACCTGTGGTGGGGCCTGTGGAGGAAGCAGCTAGCCACTCATGAGGCTGCTGAATTGATGCGGCAAACATTGTGCCTTGTGATTTATATACTTGAGGAGTCAAACTCACTCCCTGTGGAGATGGAACATTGGCCATCTGTGGAGGGGGGTTCACTGTCACTGTGGGACTAGTGAACTGTGGGGAAGTACCCATACTGGTAGGGACGTGACCACCGTGCTGCTGCTGAGGAATGAAGGCTGCGTTCGCTTCCTGCCTCTTTTGAGCTGGTGGTGAAAAAGTTTGTCCCGACGGTTGGTTGCGTGGCTGATACTGCTGCTGGTTAGGGTACTTGTTGTACCTCTTCCACTCAGGTTTCTGAGTGTTTTGCCCCTGGTCCTTCCACTGCGGTTTTGGACCTTGGCCATTATTCTGAGAATGGCCTTGGTGCTGGGGTTCAGTCTGAGACGGTTTCCCAGATTTATCAAGTTTTCTGTTCCAGGTGTTTTGCTTACGAGTTTGATACCCGTATGCAGTAAAGAATGCGTCAGCCTTTTCTACCATTTGGCTGGCATCTTTCACCTGGCAGATCTTAAGCTGTGCTATGAGCTCAGCAGGCCACGACCTCTCTAGCTGTGTACGCAGCATAAGGTCAATTATCCCCTCACGCGTGGAAGGATTTTCATCTTTCTCCATCCACTCACCTAAGTAAGCAGTGAGACGGTCGAGGAACTGAACAGCTGTCTCCTTGTCTTGGAGACGAGCTCGCATGAACTGAGCTTTGGCGTCGTCTACTGTGAGACCATACGCCTTAATGAGTGCAGCTTTCATCACTTCATACGTGAGATTGTCTCCACGAATTCTGTGGAGAATATCGAGGGCAGGGCCCTCAAACAGGCTAAGAAACTGAAGCCGCTTAGCTGCATCATCGAGCTGGTAAAGCTGAGCCATGTCTTCAAATCGAGCTATGTATGGCTCGATTCGCTCGCCATCTTTGTATGGGGGAAGCTTGATGTGTGGGGTCGCCATAACATGTGCAGGGAGAACGCTCGTGGAGCTTGAGCCAACTGCACCAGATGTGTCTGAACCCGAGGAATCTCGCTTGAGCTTCAGCACTTCAAGTTCATGTTTTTCTCGTGCTTCTCGCTCGGCACGTTCGTGTTCTCGTTCTCTGTCTCGTTGTTCACGCTCGTATTCGCGCTGTTCTCGCTCGTATTCGCGCTGTTCTCGCTCGTATTCGCGCTGTATCTTACACTCTTCGCGGGCATCATTCTCGCGCTGCTGCTCCTGATTATGCCGTGAGAGTATGTATTCTTTAATTTCAGTTGGGTCTGTAAGACCCATATCTTTGGCTTCCTGTAAAAATATGGTGGTAGCCATGTCGCTAACTCAATCTAAATAACTAGCGACTCAGTACTGATTGCTGCTTCGCAAACGAATGCTAATAGATACAAGTAAAGAGTTCAGACACAAGCTAGTGGTGACCAGTCTTACCTAGTTAACTGGATAAGAATAAAGCGAAAATGCAAATGACTGGGAAGACTCAAGAATTAACACAATGGGTACGACGACTTCCCAGAAGCGAATAAAATCGTCTGGCGTTACCAAGAATAAAGTACTAAATAGTGTTAAGTACTACGGATTAATAAAGCAAAATTCACTTGCTAAATTAAGGGTAAACACCAGTAAACTTGTGCCTATAAACTTTAGTGATAAATACCTAATATGAACCAGTGAGCACTATCTCGTGAATAGCTTTAAAGCTAGGAGGTAATATCCTGGAATGAGGTCGCCAATTGTCACGGGGATTTTAAAATATCAAAGTGTTTTTAAAATATCTGCTATGTATTATTTAATTGATAATAATATTCAATAATATTAAAGAGCAGGGACAATGATTGTCTTGCTAAATCGAGCAACGATTCTCTAAGAACGAGAATTAATAAACTTTCTCAACAGTACACAGCAGAGACTAATTACTCACAAATGCTGAATTAGTACTGTTAGCCTCTGGAGAAAGTTACTTCACACCTGACAATAAATAACTAATACTAACATCAGGTTCTTGCCGATGCTTAACTTCCAGGTGGCACAACGGATTTTAAGTTAATACAACAAGACTGGTCTAAGTACCAGTTATGAATAGTAAAACGTCTATGCAAGCTAGGAGCTATGTGGAAAATAAGCTTAATTTGGAGAAATGAAACAAGATTTTACTTTACATTAAGCTCAAGGAAAAGAACTGTTAAATTTATTGATTACAAAAATAAATTTAACGTTACACTTCAAAATCAAATTAATGAGATCGCACTCACTCACTCACGCAAAAGCTAAATACTTATGCCTAGAAAAAAAACACCTTAATTAAACTCTTAAGACTAGGGAAACAAAAGGAAATACTGAACGATGAATGCTTTGTATCACCAAGGGTGGGAGTTTGGAGCTGTGGTCTTGTGGAGCTTGGGTGCTAGCTGACCTCTCCTCTCACACTTCTGGAGCACAGGACCTCTCTCCGTCAAAGCAACAACTAGACTGCCTAAGTCGTGGGAACAAGGTGGAGCAGTAGGCCGCATTTATCTAACGGTCAAGTGAGCGAAACGCGCCCAAAACAAATCGCTCGCCGGAAGCACTAATGTCTCACACAGGGACGATCACTTATGACACTGACAAATTGATTTGAAAGGACTCCCGCCGATGAGCGGTTAACTGAACGATAAACAGTGCGTTTTCCACTAATAGTTCGTGGCTTCTCACAAAAGGGTAATGTCGCGAATTTGATTCGTGACAATGCTGAAGTGTATGGACGTAAAACGTGAGCTGCACTGTCCTAATGCGAGGCCTTGCTATAGTTATTAAAGTTCACGGCAGTGGAGCACCTCGTTTTCGAAAATCATAAGAGACAAAGAAATGAAGCCACTCCTGGAAATTATCCCACATAGAAAAGTTTTGCTCAAGGTCAGTTTCACTTATGGTAGACGCTCTCGATTATTATTTTGCGGATTATGCATTACCAAACCTACTCCTCCAGTTACTTCTATCCTTCGTCAGTTGTTGTGGTGAGCGGTGCAGGGATCAGCCCTGTTGGTGTGCTGTAGGACTACTGGACCTCAAAGGGTACTTGGACCTTCATTCTGCTGCACAAACCACCACCGTGCCGCCCTGCCAGCCTCACCACGCCTGAGGGTGTGAGGTAACATGACCCTGATTGTGTGGTGGAGTCACAGAGAACCAGGTCAAGAAATACGATGGAACAGGTACAAGTGACATGATACTGAAATGTAATCTTCTTAGGCCGATGATATATAAGGACTATCCGATTACCACACTAACTGTTCGACTACACATCTTTAGCCTTTTAGCTGCAGTTGGTTTCTTTTCAGCTAAATAAAGCTACCTTGTTGAACTTGGAGTAAACTACAAAGTTTTTATTTTATAGCTACAATGATAATCGAAAATTTTAGCTTTTGGCAGCTGTAAGTTTATCGTAGAAAAAAAACACTCAAGTTAGCCAAGAACAAATTGCAACCTTCTTACTTTGCAGTCAAAGGGATAAACTAGAAGCTCCGACTAAAGCCAGTAAGCAAGGTACCGGTATGTAAGCTGATCAGAAGTTAAGCTGTGTTTGCTCTTATCATTCAGGATTATCGTGGACACGTCTTGCTTTGTGTACGGAGGGATCTTGTACTGTAAGCCTTTTTCTTGGTTTTACATATTATAACATCAGTCAGACTCCTCACTGTGCCAGATTTCCTGTCCTCTCTTTCCACTTTAAGTCCCCCACATGTCCTTTCTTCGTTGTTTTCTTCACTTTTAACACCCAGCTGTATACTCGTATGTTGTTCTTCCTTTGTTATCTTCCTTTCTGTTTTTATTTCTTCGTCGTTTTCCCTTCTTTACATAATTTACTCTGCTATATTTTCAACTGATTTGTGGTCGTGTTCCCATGTTTTATTTCTTAACGGTGATAATGCCTTTTTTTTTTTTTTTTTTTTTTTTAATCCTGCCCATCCCATCCCCAGATTATTATTTAAACCAAGGGCGAATTTCAAAATGTGCGTACAACCGTAAGTAATTTGTTTCACTTTGAGAACTGAACACAATAGTTGATTAAAATATCTAATGGCAGCATGATCAGTAAGATGACGTCACTGCAGAAGGGAGGTTGCACCATATTGTGTGTAATTGTTTATTTTCAAGACATTATCGCAAACAACATCGAGTATATAAGATATAAACATTATGCAAATGAATAACAAGACGCAAAAAGCAAAAGATGTTGACAAAGGCGAGGTGCTAAAGATTCTCCTACAGTAGGTACTGGAGAATATGACCCATGTTTATCACGTACTTGTTCTACCATCCTCATCATCATCATCACTACCACCCCAGCAATAATTTCCACCTAAGGGAGGGGCAGTGAGCATTTTCTCATGTACAGTCAACAGAAGTATGGAGACTCCAACTTTAATTAAATCAGGCCCGGACGATATTTCTCCATATGTGGCTGTTTGGGTGGTAACTAAATAAATAATAAATGAACGCCCTGTAATCCAGTGGGTTAAGCCTCTCTCAATGGATGTTGCCCATTAGGACTAGAGCCTAAGGGATAGATGCAGTTTATTGCTCACATAATGCTGCCCAGGGGCTTATCACTGGTCACCTTTGCCTTAAATCTCTGTACTAAGTAATCTGGTCGCGAGTCCTAACGCTCCAGATGTTTTCAGGGGGAGTACAGACGTGGATGACGGATGGATGGATGGATGGGTCACTGTCTCTGGTAACACTAAGCAACAGTAAATTCAGGATGATGCCACATTATTTGTACAATACTTTTTGCCTTTCAACCTGTGACGATTTTTGTTACGTTACTGCTACCACAGAAAGCTTTTCTCCCCTTCAGATAAGGTAGAATTAGAAGAACTCGAGTTACAGACTTCATTAACCCCTGCAATATGTGAAGTCTTTCCTGCGTTGATTAGAGCTGTCTAGAGTTAGTAAATATGAAATACAATAATGAAGGCGTCAAGACAATAGGATATATGGATGCTGAAATACAACACACAGAACAGTGGTTCACAGCTCTTGGTCCTGTGTTGCAAAATGTACTGCACAACGGGAGTACAGATCCCTTCTTTGTTGATTACACGCAGCTGATACAACACTTCGACTGCCACATGCATTGGTGTTTATACAAACGTACTTGGTCGGCAAGAGATATTATTAATTCTAGTTATCACTGATCATACAGTGGACCTCATAATGGGCTGATACTGAATACAGAATAGTACAGAATAATCAGAAGCCTTCCTAAGCTCATAATTTCCCAATTCGTATTTGGCCAGCATTAGGAAGAGCAAACATCATCTATCACTCTCCCTGCAATGGACAGCATACGGACAAGTACAGAATACCATGAAAATTTTTCCTGTATCCATCATCTCTCCTGTCATTCTGATTCGTGCTTGTACAGCACGAAGAATTGTAAACCTTGGCTGTCAGTCTCACCACCACTGTACCTAACACGGATTGATACAGAATACAGAACAGTACCAGCATACTTCCTAATTCCTTCAACGGTCTGACTCGTACTTAGCCAGCATAATGAATGGTAAATTTGGGCACCCATGCCCCTGTGGTAGGCCTTAAACAAACTGATGGAGAAAATTACCAACACCTCTTCTAACTCCCCTTAGACATACCTCCTGTTCCTGATTCTGTAATGATCTTGTTCGCTTAGGTTGTTATGTATTTGGTAAGCATTAGCAAAGGTAGAGTTTGGGTATCTATATCTTTGCAGTATACATCGTACAAATGGATATTAAATACAGCCAACCCCTATCATAAACCCTTAGATTTTCCTCATGCCTGTGTCTGCCTCTCACACCCCAGCACACCAATCCCAAATGAGTCTCTTCAGTCACTGGCTCAAACAATCAATCAGGCAGCATCGATCTGACTTTCAAATAAAACTGTCTTTTCAGTCATACATCCAGGTCAGTCAGCTGCATCGATATGTTTCCTTCTGCAGCCTCCATTTTTTCTCCGTTCTCTCTCTTTTGTTTTGTCTCTGATCGTGTGTATCTGTGTTTGTCTAACTGCATCTAATTGTCTCTCTGTCCATTCATTTGTCTCAACGTCTATCTGGCCACCTTTACGGCTTTTATTTACATCAGTATGTTACTCTGTGGCTCTGTGATAATCGCATTCACTCCCCGATCTGCTGTTTCTGAGTCTGGTTCGAATCCAGCCTACATGGACATTTGAAGTGAGCGTTGGTAGTATGTCCTTTCATATACCATCATAATTCAAACCCTATTGGTTCATACCAGTGACACATACTGTACAGTCTGACACAGATAAAGACATCCACTTTAAAAAAACTTTCACCTACGCTACTGTTACAAGAAACGTCTCTTTCTGATTCGTACATAGCGAGCATGAGGAAGAAAGGATTCTGTCACTCTTCTTCCGTGGAGAAAGTTCGGCCCTGCTGGGCACTTTAATGGTCAGATACAGACATACAAATTACGGCTATAAATATATCAAAAATAATCCTCTATATCACGTACACGAGGGTCGGTTAGGTTATTCTATCATGCAGTCTTTTGTCCCATCAGGAGCATAAGGTCCCGGGGCTGGGCTACTCAGCCCCGACATTTAAGGCGAAGGCAACTAGCCTCGCTGGCCTCTGAGTGGCATTATGGAAACATTAAACCCTAGTTATCTCTCAGAGTAAGCCCATCCGACCCTCATCCCATTAGTCTTAACCCACCTGACCACCTGCCGTCATTTGATTACATGGTTACCATCCGACATAGTAACTTGTTTCCCGGATTACAAGAAAACATTTGAAATTTGGCTTGTTACTCTGTATGGTTACCAGAAGGTAGCAGTGCATCAAATGAGTGGATGGTGCCCGCCTCCCGCTTACAGCACTAGAGTATCAGTTTGCGGTAAGTCTTAGTCCTCTCCTAGAATACGGTCGGCAAGAATTAGTTGACACTTACTGTAAATCTCCCGTTGCACTGCTGGGTGAACAAGGACATGGGAAAAACAAACTTTGTCCAGAAGTCTGATCGGCCGGATAACTGAATGCATTTTTTTTCTCAGACGAGGTGGCCGAGAGGTTAAGGCGTTGGACTGCTAATCCAATAGGGTCTCCCTGCGTGGGTTCGAATCCCATCCTCGTCGTACGATATTTTCCCTTTTATGTTTTAGTATTTGTGCTGTACTTAAAATCACTTAAGCAAAATACACCACCTGCCCGACGGAAAGGCAACTGCCTCTTGATTGCACAAATTATTTCTTTGCTTAGGACTCTTGGCTGGATTCTAGTTTATTATATAAATAATATCGTTACCTTTCTTCCTCACCGATAAACTGTGCGTCCATCACCTTTATATCATCGTACATGTTACTCATGTAAACAGTGTTGGTACCACAAACAGAAATATAAATACACAAAAATATTGAGGCGAAATATGCAGAATCAATCGCAATAGAAGAACTGATAGGAAGTTTCCAAGGCCAACGAGAATACAGCCAACACTGAGAAAAGAACACGCTGCCACAATATGCTGTTAGTGGCTCCTGACACCAGCACATTTACAACAGATGTATCACCACATGTCCACTGTTGGCATTTTGTGAGTCCAAAAGTATTAGCATCCTCGTCTCATGACATATTTAGTAGTGATGCATTTTCACTGTATTCTCACCATCTTCCCAGATGATTATTATAAACTTGGTGACCAGTTATCGAACTGGAGATAAAAAAAAATGTAACCTTCACTGTCCCCGCGCGTTACAAGAATCGTCCCTCAACTTTGAAAAAAAAAATCAACTTCAACAGTTTTGATCCAATTTAGACCAAATGTGGAAGGTCTGAGGAAGGCAAGAACGCTGGGGGTCGATTCAAAGAACAATTACTCAAAAGGTCAAGGTCACTGGGCAAAGTCAAAAAGTCTGACCTATGTGTTTTTGTGTGAACATAGGAATTAAAATAGTTCTGATGTGATCTGGATCAAACTTGGTGGAAGGGCTTAAGGCCAACCAAGGGCTTGGCTAATTCTATTTGAGAAGAGCAGGTCCCTTTCAAGGTCACAAAGGGAGGTCAGTTTGAAGGTTTTGTCCAATGTAGACCAAATTTGGTGGAAGGGTTCAAAGTAAGCCAAGGATGAAGAGGTTCAGTTCTGAGAATACCCAGTCAAAGGTCATAGTCATAGGGTAGGGTCAAAGTTCAAAATTCCACCTATGCATTGTAGTGTACCAGCATTTACTTGATGTTGTGTCAGCATTTACTTTGCTTGCCTGCACTGGCTGAAATATGCATCACATCACAGCAAAAATGGGTGGGAGGGGAGTGGGTGGGATGTGTTGGGTGGTAAGCTATGACTGGCTGTGCATAGATGAGTGATGTACATTGATCGGTAAGGCCTGATTTCTCACACAAACCTGGAGGTAGGAAGGAAAAGAAGTACAAAAGTACTGTACAAAACGTGGGAGCGTCTGGGCCCTTCGGTTAATGCCCTGGGTATAAGAGGTGTGAGAAGGTGACTTTGTGTGGTGTGGAGACAGAGGGTGATGGGTGGTACGGTGCGGTACACACGGTATGGTACGGTAGAGTACGGAATATGTCATGGTATGGTATGGCAAGATGCTGTGTAGTGAGGTGTGGCATCACTTAAGTCTGTAAAGTCTATGGGAGTGAATCATATTTCACCAGAACATCGCTAATGAGGCAGGATGAAGTGGGAGGACGGAAGTGGGTGGGATGGGCTAGGATCGTGGTGGGGCCGGCGCGAGGAGTACACCCTGTGACAAGGAATGTCGTTATGACGGGTGATGTGGGTGGGAAAGAGATTTCACTTCAGAATCCAAGGCTAGAGTGCAGAAAATGGATTGCGCATGCGTGTGCAGAGAGGAGTGTGAGGCACTAGGGTGGCCGTGGATCGAGGCAGTGCGGGAGTATACTAACTGATGATCGGTGTTGTAATGGGTGGGAAGGGAAAGGGCAGAGGTGGGTGGAGACAGGGTGGGATTAGCCTATACACTAGATGATGGGTGTCATACACTGGATGGGATGGGTGTGGTAAAGATTTAAAACTCTCCCCAGGATTAGGCCACACCTCCCCCAAACAGGTAATTTAATTGTGGGGAAAAGAGGCTCAGGTTCCATCCTAGTCTGAGACTGATAACAGTAAGAACAACAAGTAGAACAAAATTATAAGCACCCGTTGCTTTTACTTTTTACTTGATATGTTGCGACGCTGTTAAGAAATCGGATGAACATTGGAGAAATCGCCATTAATACAGCTACAAAGAAAAAAAAAATGTCTAGGGTGACACCGTATATGATGATGTCGTTTCTTCATTCCATAATTAAATCTAAGCAGAGAATACGATCTGCAGATAGAGAGAGGGAGCGATGCGGAAAAAAATTTGATGAAAGATGTACATTGTAAGAGAACGTGGAAAATTGATGCTGAGTTTTACCCCATCCCACAAAACCCACGGTGTGTGAGATATACAAACAAGAAAGCAACTCACGGGCCTAAGTCAGCCCTGGCTCTATTTTTTTTAAGGACCTGTGAGAGGGCTGTATAATTTAGGAAGACTACGGTATAAGTGGTGGGTCCTGGGGGTATATTACAGGATTTATCTCTGTATTACAAAGTCGTCTTTTATCTGATATTCTACTACTACCTCACACTGAAGAAATCACTAACACTCAAGCACATTAACCCTTTCAGCACAGTGCCATTTTCATTTCATTCCTGTTCCCTCTATACAATTTTACACAGCTTAGTAGTGACTTTTTCACCCTGAACTGATTACATAACATAACCTTCACTAACCTCTTCACTACAAAGGGACCCCTACAAGCTGAGTAATATCGTCTGGCAGCAGCAAAGGTAAACTAAAAGAAAAATGTCATCCGATACAAGTGTTAGGGAATAATAAGCACATTAAACAGGTAAAGACGAATTGCTAGGAAGACTGCTCTCGCTGTCAGGTAGGGTCCAGTAAAGTACGTGCTAAATGAGGTAATGGTTTATGACTATCTGCTACGAATATAACAGACGGTGCAGTAGATTTTGAGGCTACCACCCCTTCCGCCCGAGGACGTCGTGATCATAGTATTATTTCTGTTTCCAAATATTGTTCTATTAAGCTCAGAGGATATGTGATAGTGAAGAGATAAATGAAGATGATATATCTCTACCACCCAATAAAAGTGTCTGATAGAAATATAAACAAATAAAAACAAACAGCGATGCCAAGGCACAGCCAACCCGTCCCCAGCAGTCATTTTAGTGCTGACGTATAAACACAACACGATATCTAGTCAAAGACGTCATATATCAAATTTGGGGTAAATCGGGTGAAAACTGACGATTTTATGCCCATTTCAGATTTTTGGCCCGACCCACCTGGCACTGACCCCCCTACGTTAACTAAGGGGTGACCTCCCTGACGTAATGAGGCCTGTCATAGGATGAAGATTTGAAAGATGCACCTTTAGGTTTGGGTTTTGTGTCGATATAACGAAATACAAAGGAGTTACGGCGAAAAAACTATTTCATTTTACATTTTTTCTTACATTTTTTGAGCCTACAGCCTGGGCCTTGGCCCAATTTGGCCCAAAATTTAATCAGGTGATCAGAAGGTCATAGCCCATCATCCCTGTGATTTTGGTCAAAATCGCACCAGTAGTTTTCGCGTAAAGTTGTTAACAGTCAGACAGACAGACAGACAGACAGACAGACAGACAGAAAGACAAACAAATAACCAAACAGATAAACCAAGTGAAAACAATACCCGTCCGCAAGCCCTCCGGGGCGGGGACGGGTAAAAAGCGGGGGGGGGGGGGGTCCGGCAAAGTCAGTGCATCATAATGCAATGGTTTATGGCTAACTGCTTAGGGTATAATAATCTGTCCATTATTTTATAAAACCTTGAGATATGGCTAAAGGCTATCCAGTGGTGACATGGCTTTCAGGTAGCACTTACTGTAGGTATATTACGGTAGGTGTCCAAGCATGACTGACGGGACGACATGACTACTAACATACTGCTGGTAGTCAAAGGCTGTGTAGCTATATTATGAGTGGAAACCTAAGGGACAGAGAACTGAAATGGGAAATGGAGCAAGACCCTGACACAGTGAGAGCTACCATCAAGTGAAAAAACTTACACTTGCTGCCATGATGAACGACCTCCCTGTGTAAACACAAGTTTTGCTCCACGACTAATATATTTACTCTCGCCATTGCCAGACGATTGTGCTCATCACCTGGAAACTTCCATCGTCTTTTATTTCTCCTCTGGGCATGAGTTTAACAGTCCTTTCCCTAATGCCCAACAGTCCTCCTATGTGCTTAACATATCACCACTTCGACACTACTACCTACCATCTGTATTGAATATACGCTAGGATTCTCATTCAGGACCGGTTCACTGGTAACAGATTAGTGGAGGAATTTTTAAAAAATGTCGCTGGGTCTTGTGAATGATCAAACTCATCTGTTTTAACAACGCCAACTTAAAAACTGTTGCCTTCCCCAGCCTGGGACCCAACTCTCTTCATTTAAAAAACTAGACGATCAGAGGACTAAGAAACTAATCTAGCTAAAATCTGGCGACTTCAATAGACAATATGAAATCTCTACATCTAAGGGTAAAAGAAATGAAAAAATATATATCAGTTATACAAATACAGTATAATAAAACTTCAGTACACAGTAGTGCAGACACAAACGACGGAGCACTGTAAGATTATAGGTTCTCACGGAAATACAGAAGGAAACAAGTGAATCAGTTCAATCAATCAATCAATCATTTCCTGTGGCACCCTCGGGGATGCATAGGGCCTCGATGAACTCACACCACCACATCCTATCTTGTGCTAACTCCTCAAGATCTCCCCAACACTCATCTCCAGCTTCCCGTCTCATTGTCCTCACCCACGTCTCTTTTGGCCTTCCTCTACCTCTCCTACCAAGTGCCACCCACCCTGGTGTACCTCGTACTATTCCCTGTCTCCTATACACATGTCCTAGCCACTTCCATCGTGAGAATCTAACATATTCATCGATCGGCTGCACTCCCGTTATTTCTCTAATTCTACTATTTGGTATCCTTTCCCACCACTTAACTCCTAATATTCTTCTAAGTGCTTTATTTTCAAACACCAAGAATTTATTTTCCATAGTCACTGTGCTGTACCAAGACTCGTGTCCATAAATTAAGGTACTCCTAACCATTACCTTATAAAGTTTGATTTTTGTATGCACAGAAAAATTGTTATTATTCCAAATATTTTTAAGCATTCCCATTGCCTGATTAGCCTTCTTTAACCTTTCCTCGAATTCAAAGTTCAAAGAACCATCCTTGGCTAAATAAGTACCTAAATATTTAAACCTATCAACTTGCTTTACAATCATACCTCCAATTACACATTCCTGCGCATTTTCCATATTCATATTGATTATTTCAGTTTTTCCACAATTAATAACCAAACCCACCTTGCGACCTTCACTCACCAAACGGTCCAACACTCTCTGCATCTCTTCTGGCCCATCACAAATCAAAACTATATCATCTGCATAATCTAAATCCAAAAGTTTCCTGTTCTTTCCCCAAAGTATACCTGCACCGGTTTCTGTTCCAACGCGTTTCATAATGTAATCAATGACCAATATAAATAGTAAAGGCGATAGAACACCACCTTGAATTACTCCGGACTTGACTTCAAACGAATCACTCAGACAACCATCAACCATCACTTTACAAAATGTGTCCTCATGCATGTTCATAATGACCCTCACAAACTCCTCTGGTATTCCATAATGTCTCATGATCTTCCCCATAGTCTCTCTCGAAACACTATCAAAAGCCTTTTCAAAATCAACAAAACAAAGACTTAACGGTACTCTCATTTCATTAACTTGCTGCATCAAATGCCTAACTATAAAGATATGATCATTGCAACCACGTCCCTTTCTAAAACCAGCCTGTTCATCCCTCAGAATACCCTCAACCACCGGCTCCAACCTATTTAACAACACTCTACTGAAAACTTTCAAAGCTATCGGTGACAAAGAGATTCCCCTCCAATTACCACATTCACTCAGGTCTCCCTTCTTCGGAACTTTAACAATTACACCATTCTTCCAAACTGATGGTAGTAACCCCGTCACCCATATCTTATTGAATAGCTTGGTCAAGATCATTATTAATCTATCCCCCTCCACTTTAAACATTTCCGGAAATAAACCATCCTCCCCTGGTGCCTTATTATTCTTTAACTGTTTTACTGCTTTCTCCACTTCTGCAAGCCTCAACTCTCCTGTTTCTATATTTAAATCTTCGTGAGCAGACGGTATATCCTCTTCTGGTGGTAGTGGTCTATTAAGAACTGTCTCAAAATGCTCTTTCCATCTATTTTTAATATCTCCATCTTTGGTCAATAAATTTCCTTCCCTGTCTCTAACTGGTATTTCCTTGCGTTTACCTGCATTACCACTCAGTTCTCTAATCTATTCATATGCTATTCTTTGACTCTGTCCATCATTTTTGTTTATTAAGATTTCAGTCTCTGCAACCTTTTCATCCACACATCTTTTATCTCTCCTAGCTAACCTTCTTACTTCTGAATTCAAACTCCAGTACGCAGCTCTTGCTAATTCAATCTCTCGTTCATCAACGCATTGCATCTCACTCCTCAATTTAGCCTCACCTCTCTTTTTTATCATATCCCACGTTTCCTCTGATATCCATTTCTTTCTCCTGTATCTATGTCTCCTTCCAATCGTACATTCAGCAGTCTCATGCAAAACTTTGTTCACATCCTCCCACATCTCATCTACACTTCTCTCCCCCTCTTCCAACGTTTCCAACACCAAAAACCTATTTCTGCATTCTAATCTGAATTCTTCCTTTTCTTCTCCTTCCCTTCTAAGCTTAACAATATCGTATCTACCAACACCAGATTTTTCCTTCTTCTGATTTTTAAGTTTAAACCTTATTTTTGCAATGCTGAGTTGATGGTCACTACCAATATCCGCTCCCCGTTTAACATGAACATCTAGCAGAGAACTTCTATGCCTCCTACTGATAGCGATGTGATCAATCTGATTTTTATATTTTCCACACGGCGACACCCAAGTTGTCTTGTGTATATTGCAATGCTGAAAGAGTGTGCCGCCGATGACTAAGTCATTTGCTAGACAGAAGCTTCCAAACCTCACTCCGTTTTCACTCATCCTACTACCAACTCCCATCTTACCCATACATGCCTCAAATCCCTCATTTGAACAGCCCATTACTGCATTAAAGTCTCCAACGCAGATCAAAACATCATGTCTAGGTACCCTTCCTACTCCTTCTTGCAACTTTTCATAAAATGTGTCTTTCCTTTCATCGAGTGCATCATTAGTAGGTGCATAACACACAAACAGACTGATGTTGCCATGATTTGATTTAAACCGTGCGTATAACAATCGCTCATCTATAGGATCCACTCACATAAAGCCTTATTTGCCTTACAACCCAGCAACAATCCTACTCCCTGATAATGCATTCCGTCAGTTATTGCCATGCAATATAAAGTCCCCTACTGGATGATAACCATATATATGTAATTGACCTTGGGAGTAGATGGCTGGTTGTTGCGCGCGACACACAGTCATGGTATGGGGAACAATTGTGTGAAGTTATATCAATATCTGCCATGCATGTGGAAGCTACAGAGCCGACACGAAATTGCGGACGGACTGACGGACGAACTGACGTACTAACGGAACCGTGCAAACCTCTAGACCCCGACCGGTTTGACCGGTAGAGGACTAAAAAAAAATACACGTATCCTACAGCAAAATAGCTTAATGTGCTCAACAGTTAATTAGTACCGGATCATTAATCAAAACTGAGAAAGGATTTGACAGACTGACGATGCCTTTTTATGCAGGACCGTCTTTTCAGCCTCCTGCCAGCAAGGGTCTCGCAGTGTTTGTGGGCAGGGTGAGGGAGCGAGAGTAAAGAAAATATAAAGGAAGAAGGAAGGAAGGGTGTGTGTTCGTGCTAGCAAACAATGAGTGTAATGATTTGGCTGAGGATAAGAGAGATGGAGGCAGACAAAGGAAGGACTGAAGAGTGGGGGAGATCGAAACTGAAATGGAAGGAAAGCAGAAGGGCAAACACAGATGGACGCAAGACAAGGAAAGGAAGGGATGGAGGGGGGAGATGGAATATGGAAGAGTAGAAGTGAGAGATAAAAAAAGATAATAAATGGTGTGGGTGGATGAAGAGGAGTGGAAAACTGTATGGATGGTGGGGAGGGTAGAAAGAATGTGGGTGTGGGTGGGGATGTGGGTTGGGATGTGGGTGGGAGTGAGGGTAGAGTGGGTGTCCGTGGGGTACGGGTACACGATATACTTGTGCTTGTGAATGAATTGAAGACAGACAGGATACGGGTGTGGGTGTAAGTGTGGGATGCAGCCAGAGGTGAACGTGGACAAGGAAGGGGTGTGGGTGGGCAGGTTGGTAGATACGGGTAAAACGGCAAACGACCAAAGCCATTAACATGGAATGGAACGCCATATAAATTATAAAATGTGACATAACTGAAGCGGGAGTGAGTCACATACTGCAAGATCTGTTATTGCAATAATCAATTCCTGTGTGATAAACAGAGATAGAAGGTGACATAAGAGATAAGCTGCTAGATAAGCCAAATATAGTAGACAGGAAGGGAATTCATATAAAAAGAATATTAGCATGAGACCAACATTTAGAAAACAAATGTTATTAGACATGCAAGAGACTGGTCAACACGAACACATCTATTGATCCTTAAGACTGGGCGATGGCACACACACACACACACACACACACACACACACACACACACACACACACACACACACAATGTACTGTCACGTACACTTCAAGCATAAAGCATAATTTTATCCTACTACCAGTACATGCCTCTTAATTTACTGATAGTTTTCCTTGTTTTCTCCGGTTAGACAACCTATACATACCTGTACAGTCATCAGTTATCAAGCTTGACTTTTTCTCAGGTAGCCAGTCCTGCAGCCACCACACAGCACTATCATTCGTCTCGTACCAACCGTATCCTCGTTGGCATAACAGATTTCGCACCGATTCTTCCTTAGAGAATTATCTCGTCTTGCCTCCTGCAACACAATTAAATCTGTTCCAGTAACTTCTGCTATCTCCAACTTATTCACTTTGGGAAACTATTCACACTGGAGGTTACATATAACATTCCTCAATCCCATCACTATGACGGTGCTCTTCCAAGTTGAATAAATGTTATTCATATGGTAGTAGCAACATTACATGAATATGGTGCCCTCCAGCTGAAGGGGATTTATAATGTCTTGAAAGTCAACAGGAATACGACCCCCTACTCCCCGCCCTCCCCCAAAAGTAGAGAACATTTTCATACTGAAAAAAGAGAGAGAGAGAATTCACAGTCAGTATGCCAACGAAATAACTAAGAGAGGCTCACTACGAAGTTTCCTGTGACAGAGATAATATTACTATTGTACGAGTAGAAGAATTTACATGGGTCTTACGTCTTTGTTACAGAACTCTATAAATAATAGTAATGAAGGGACAAGAGGCAAAATAAATCGTCTAAGGAGAAATGTTAAGAAATCCCTAAAGCAAACCAGTATGTGACCCTAAGAGAACAAAATTAATAATAATAATAATAAAAATGGACTCGCAAATTCATCGTAATTTCTCCCCAAGGATGCCAATGTCTGGCACAAAAACATGGCCTCTGCTGAATGGCTGATGAATATGGTGATTGCCTATGGCCCCTGCCTCCTACCTCGCTTCCCGCCAACTCCTATATACTCCCTTGTCACCTGCCACTCACACAGGTTACACTACACAACCCTCACCCACCTTCCCATCTCTCTGTTCTACGTGTTTCGCCTTCCACTTACTATCGGGCCATCTCCATCAATCATTGTCTATCATTCTCCCCACCATCCACTCACTCACCTCACAGCTACGGTCTAACAGTCAACCATCCACCAAACCTCCCTGGCTGTGTTCCTATCTACATGCCAGACTTTATTAGATCTTTAACCTCTTCTACATATCAGTTTGTTCTTGGGACCCCAGAGATTATACTTCACATAAGGGGAATCTCTAGTACTGAAGGGTTAACGAAACTGCATCAAATCCCTTCAGTTCGAGAAATCTCTCTTAAGCTGAATAACATCGTCTGGAAGTTAGAAAAAAAAAATCACAGATGATAGTAGCGAAACTTTGGTGTCTGGTGGCGTCGCCTTCATTAAATCCTTCATTGCTAGATGCCCTCCATAAACTGAACATAACTTGCTTGAGTTAGTAAGAATATAAGTAAATAAGTTGATATGTATGAACATATAAAAAAGTCGGCGATTTCAATGAGTTAAATCCCTTATTCCTACACGCCTTTCATATATTATTCAAGCTACGCTCAAACTATATTATCCAGTTTAAAAGACATATGTTGTACTGAAGAGCTATGTCAAAGCTATGCTCAACTTTAGTGAAAAAAAAAAAAAATCAACAAAGTCATCTGGTGGCAGCAAGAACAAAATGCAAAACATATTAGTGGATTCAATGAGTTAAACTGCTGTCCCTGCCATCTGTCTTTCACTTAGTAACCTCACTTCCCCCACCTCGTTTTCAAGATTTATGTATTACCACCCAAAACGTGTATTTACTTTTGGACAAGCCTACTCATTATCCACAACCCACATTGCCGTAACACCCATCATCCACACTCAAGACGAATCCACCACCTCACCAGCAGCCACACCTCATTCTTCAGTAATATCCGTGTCATTGTCAAGTTGGTGTAGTTTTTCTGTGAAGTAAATAGCATTCAGCTAAGAGGTGGTTAGGCCTGTGAGATAGAGGCAGGATTTCGCGAGCTTGCGTGGCGTGTGCATGACTGTGTGGTCCATTTCGCTGGGAACGATGTTGATAGTTCCCCCACTTTTATGCTGTTTCTGACTTATATCTTCCACTTTTCTTACGTATGGTGATGAATTAATAACATACACATGGCTTGGTATACGTGAAGGGTGCTAAGAAAAAAAAAAAAAAAAAACTATGATTAGAATGTGTTTAAAAGGCACCTAGAATGTTCCTTAAACGGGTGATAAAGATTGCCAGGATTGTCAGAACAATGAGGCGGGCCAATGACTAAAAGACTTTTATATGTGCACAGACTTCTTAATTTTTCCCAGTATTTATTGCATGGCAAATTTCGTAGGTTAATAAATTAAGGATCATCCATTAGCCACATGGGTCTATTTGATACACAGGTAATAATCAATGGCGTTCATAGTGTAGAAACATGGTTTAGGTGGAATAAGACACTTAAGATGCTCATGCAACTCGTCTCGAATGCTGCAGAAGCCTTCACTTGTATCACAGTATCACAGACTGCCTGGCAGGAATTACAGAGATTCAGACGCAAACTTGCCTCAAAATCTCTCATTGCCTGCGGGTTAAAATAGTCTCCAGTAATCTAATCATGACGACAGAAATTCTTGTCATCTTCAAACGAGTTTATTCTGTTCAGCAGTGGCCTCTCGTCGTCTAAGACATAAAAAAGACAATAAAACAGTTTCCATTAAAGGCGTCCATTACTAAGTAGTGTAAAAAACAGTCATTTTACGGTTCAATATAGCAGTAAGCTTTTGTTCACCCCAGGATCCACTTAACGTGCAGGTCTCCACAATTCACTCCACCTGTCCTTCCATCCTTTACTACTTTCAAAATGATGACGTTTTGTTACCTCAGCAAAGAAGGTTATGTTTTCACCCCTGTCCGTTTGTTTGTTGGTTAGTTGGTTGGTTTGTGAGCAAGATTACAGAAAAACTACTGGACGGATTTCCACGAAACTTGGTAGAAGAATGGGCCTTGACCCACAACACACTCCTGTAAATTTTGGTGCGGATCCGGATAAACTTGCAGATCCAGGATTTTTTTTCCCTTTTCTCTAACATTGCGAGATGGAGTTTTTTGACATTTTCGTAAAGTTTTCAGTGAATATTGCATGGATGTTGATGTTGGAGGTATGCGCTCTACTGACTGCCATTCTAGTTTCATGTCTTTGTTATCTCCATTCAGTTCAAAATAACAGTGAAGAAGCTTTTCGCAGTAAAGGGGATACAAATGGTCTCCATTCATAACCTACCAGTGTGAATTAATTGCCAAAATCTAAAGAAAATCGTGATATGGCACCTAATTTAAGATAAAGACAAACGTATCTTGCTGAAGGGATAAGTCATTCCCTCCCCCATACTTGCCGCCATCAGCCCCAGACAACCCCCCTCAAAAATAACACGTTCATCCCATGGCTGATCCTCAACGCTTCCACTAAGTTTGATCCAAACCAGATCAAAAGTGTTTTAGTTATTTTGTTCATACACAGACACACGAACTGACCTTTGATCTTGCCCGGTGTCAGTGACTTCTAATTCAGTAGTTTAGTACTGACACCCTTCGTTTTTACCTTACGCTTAACCATGCCACTGTGTTTGATCTTACCTGGATAATAAAGATGACTTTGCTAATTGAAACTGCGACCTAGCACTGTGATCTGGACCTTTTGGTAATAGATCAACCCCTTGGCGAACCGTGAACTCTTCCAACAAATTTGGTTAAAACTGGATAAAAACATTAGTTACCACATTTTGTTTATAAACGCACACACTCACAAGCAAACGCACTCACACGCAATCGCACGCACACATACGCCCACGTGCGAGTCTAACAAAACATAACACCTGCTCTCGACTCAGCCAGCCCGGGGGTAGTAAAAATTTAATGTGTTAGTAGAGAAGAATGCTGCTGACTTGATCAGAATAACAGGCAGTAGATTGGGTGATCAAAGTATTTTTCATTGACCTTATGAGATGTCTCAGCAGGATTTTACTTTCCTTCGGGGTAATTCTCAGTTTTTCCCTGCAAGTTGTTATGCTGGAGGGAGGGTTGGATGGGGAAAGAGCCTCACATTACTCCCCATTAATTATAATCTTATTTTGTAGAGAAAATAGAGACGGACTTTCTCGCTTGGATTTTAAGTTTTGTCTGGTCTGTGTGGTCATTATCTGGTGTTCTTTTGTACCTCCCTCTCCCTAACACACACAGAGACAGACACATGACAAAGAAAGAAAGAGACAGCAAACTACTCTTAGAAAGAATCAGAGAAAGAAACAGATCCCCCCCCCCTCATCACCACCACCACCACCACACCAACCCGCCCTCCCTCACTCAGGCCATCAGCCCCATAGGCCACAAAAAGGTGGGTCGAGTGAGTCAGGGTGGCCATTAACCAGGAATCTCGCTCACGGGCACAGTTTTTGCCACATCACCTTCATACATTTACCTGAATTATACTTATTATTATATATTTTTTTTCTGTAATAAGACGGGCAATTTGGGAGGGAGTTGAGGCCAGCAAGTGAAGTATAAATAACGAAAACGTTATGTTGAGAAAATTGAGCTGAGGTCAGCATTTCGGAGCACTGGCGTAGCCATGGCGTGGGGCTCCTCCCCCTCCAGTCAGACTCTTGGCTCTACCACTGGCACCTCATATGGAATTTCAAATGAATTAGTTTGTGCACATTGTCCCATAGGTTTTCCCCTAGAATAGGGATTGGCCGCACCTTGGGTCTCCCCATTTGTGGAGGCCTGACTCAAGGCCACAAGCCATCTAAGTGTCCTTGCCTGACTACGCTACTGGTTCGGAGATTATGTTTGTTTACAATACTTCTGTGATGTCGATAAATTTGTGTTAAGAAAGTACGGTTACGGTCAATAGTTATGACGAGATGGCGATAAATTCTGTGTTCAATAATTCTGGACTGACGGTATAACAATGCTATGAACGTGAAGTGTATGCACTTGAGAGGTTCAAACACCACAGTGGGAACCATTTACTACGTTGGGTGGTAACCATACAAGCAACAAATGTAGCTTCAACCGGATGTGGTCCAGTGGGTCTAAATCCTTGGGATGTTTGGGGTTCGTTACTTACATATCCTAACACCAAGCACTCAAGGAAATTGGACCGGTATACTTTACCTATAATATCCGGACTTACCTAGTCCAGGCTTCCTATATTGTAGATGGGACAATGCAGGTATGGGTGGATGGATGGATGGATGCAAAGATGTGTAGAATACTATATGGAGTTGAAACACTCAAATTTACTGTGTACTCTCAGGAGTTAGAATTGAAATTGTTCTTCAGTGGGTTGGATGACCATAAAAAATGAGCAAACTTCTCAGACACAGATGAATCACTTAAGCTGGTACCTAACTATAACATTCTGTACCTCATCGCTTTGGTCAGTTTCGAGGACTAAAATCCACCAAGGGTAATACTTGCACTTGCATCACTGGGTGACCCAGGTATGGCAATGTTTCGTTCATGTTTCACAATGTCATGTGCTGTATGTGCCGTGGTACATATTTGTACTGTAATGTAATGTTTATTTCAGGAGTTTAGGAGTGTGATAACCAGTGACTTTCAGATATCTATATGTATTTGTTTAGTGTTTGGAAATTGTGGTATGTGTGTGGAAGCCATATTTAAATCATCATCGTGATCAACATCGTCGTCTTCGTATTCAACACCCTAACCCTGTTCTCAGCTATGCCACCACCCACACGCAAAAAAAAAAAAAAAATGTGTAACTAAGACCCGGAAAGAGAGAGAGAGAGAGAGAGAGAGCTAAAGCACTGAGGTAGTATGGCTGTCAACAGACTGCCCTGGTAAATGCACAGCACAATGATTCATAGCCTACACCATTCAGGCACTTTGAAATCGAGTTTATTTCACAAGCAAACCCCGTCCGTTGGACCGCACACTTTTATTTATTTTTTGTTCTCTTTAGATACGGCAAACAAATACTTGCGCGGTGATTATTATGTAGGTAAAATGTCTTATATAAAACTTCGTAAATTCGGAGCTGAGAAAAATCTGCACCTTTCATCTCATTTCGGCATGTAAAGAAAGTTTCTCATTAATATTTCAGACATAGGCATTGTTAACGCTAATAATACTTAGTGTTTTTTGTTCCCCTAACAAAATATATTCCGATCATGGGAACGAAAAAGTCAACAATCTTTTTCTTTTGAAATCTCTAGCGATGACGGGTGAACCGAGCCACACCCATAATTCCTGCGAAAATCACCAGCACAAACACCACCATCACCACCACCTCTAACACCATCACCACCACCACCACCATCACCACCACCTCTAACACCATCACCACCACCACCACCTCCACCACCACCTCTAACACCATCATCACAGAAATACCACCATAAAAAAAAAAATAAAACTAAAAAGAGAAAATGCAACCATCACTCGCCACGCTGCTACCTGTACCACACTCATTATCACCACCAGTAAATACTTACATCACCACACCCATTATCACCACCATACTCACCACCGCTACCATTTCCATCACCATTACCACAGACCACTAAACTTTATATCATACCAGCCGCCACCGTCTGTTAGTACTGGGAAAGCTACATTTTTCCCGTCTGGTCACTGTGGCTGGCAGACGAAGTTGACTGACATGGGACCCGAAAAAAAAGTACCTTAAGGTATACGCCGATTTTCCTGGCATTCGTGAAAAAATCTCTCTCTCTCTCTCTCTCTCTCTCTCTCTCTCTCTCTCTCTCTCTCTCTCTCTCTCTCTCACTCTCTCTCTCTCTCACTCTCTCTCTCTCACACACACACACACACACACACACACACACACACACACACACACACACAGTGCCCTACTCCCACACACTCACCATTGGCCAGGCTACACCTTTCAGAAGTATAGTAACACATTTCCGCCACATAAAGCATACAGTAATCTGCACGAACATCCAAACTGCTGATGTAAGCGATTCATATAATAATGCTGGTTCTGTAGTGGTATAGTATAAAACCTAAAGGCTTTGGTATTTCATTCCGGCTGTCTCCTGATGATGTTAATAAGGAAAGAGAAAACTTAGGTGTTCACAAGGCTAACGCGCTTGAATATTCGAATAGCGAGTCAGTGATTCCTTATGTAAATGAACAGCATACAATCTAGTTAATTTCACCGCTGGTATTTATTGCCTGTTTGGGGTTTTAATGTTCATCACGAGAGCCACTCAACTTCTGCCTCTCGTCAAAACCTCCCCGCTGTAAAAAAAAAAAAAAAAAAAAAAAAAAATCCGCTACAATACTTAATTTGTTGTGCTTGGATCCGGCTAATAATGTCCGGGGCTTGGCCAGGTGTGGGGATAAAGTCTTGAAGTAATGAATTAGTTTTTGCCTACGAGCCTATGGTCAGTGAATGGTAAACCTGTGTCAGGGATATTGGTGATGAATGGTAAACCTGTGTAAGGGATATTGGTGGTGAATGGTAAATCTGTGTCAGGGATATTGGTGGTGAATGGTAAACCTGTGTCAGGGATATTGGTGGTGAATGGTAAACCTGTGTCAGGGATATTGGTGGTGAATGGTAAACCTGTGTCAGGGATATTGGTGGTGAATGGTAAACCTGTGTCAGGGATATTGGTGGTGAATGGTAAACCTGTGTCAGGGATATTGGTGGTGAATGGTAAACCTGTGTCAGGGATATTGGTGGTGAATGGTAAATCTGTGTCAGGGATATTGGTGGTGAATGGTAAACCTGTGTCAGGGATATTGGTGGTGAATGGTAAACCTGTGTCAGGGATATTGGTGGTGAATGGTAAACCTGTGTCAGGGATATTGGTGGTGAATGGTAAACCTGTGTCAGGGATATTGGTGGTGAATGGTAAACCTGTGTCAGGGATATTGGTGGTGAATGGTAAACCTGTGTCAGGGATATTGGTGGTGAATGGTAAACCTGTGTCAGGGATATTGGTGGTGAATGGTAAACCTGTGTCAGGGATATTGGTGGTGAATGGTAAACCTGTGTCAGGGATATTGGTGGTGAATGGTAAACCTGTGTCAGGGATATTGGTGGTGAATGGTAAACCTGTGTCAGGGATATTGGTGGTGAATGGTAAACCTGTGTCAGGGATATTGGTGGTGAATGGTAAACCTGTGTCAGGGATATTGGTGGTGAATGGTATACCTGTGTCAGGGATATTGGTGGTGAATGGTAAACCTGTGTCAGGGATATTGGTGGTGGTTTGGGCACCCCTGAGTGATGCTGGGTGACGGACACGAAGGCCACGTATTCACAAACTTTATTTACCTTAACCCTTTCAACCTAATAAAATGTATCTTAGAAAATTCTTGCTATATGCAGACGAATTTTACCAGCTTAGGAGAAACTTTAAGAAGAAGTTAGTCTATCCGTCATTATCTTTTCAATACTTGTGGTCCTTTCTACCTGAATATTATCATCTGGAGGTAACAAGAATGAAGTGAGAAAAAAGTGTCCTCGAATCAATGTGCTCAGGCTGCCGACTCTCTCTCTCTCTCTCTCTCTCTCTCTCTCTCTCTCTCTCTCTCGTAGCCAGATACAAATACGTAAATGTACTATATTTTTATCTGACGCTCTCTTTACTGCTGTGTCTGTCTGCATCTCTTATTTGTCTCTCTCTCTTTTTGTCCCTACTGCCTTCTGTCTTTGCTGTCTTGTTCTGTAACCTAATACAGGCAAACACATTTAGTTCTCCCCCCCCCCCACACACACACAGTCCTCGGGGTGAAATCGTAAGCAGTCTGGGGACGGTATCAGGAATGCACGTCGAAAGAACGCGAGATCCATCTCGTAGTGTGGTTGGGAAAACCTTAGGGGTTTAAATTTTGTTAGAACAGTTTTAACAAGTACTCCACAGGCCCCACCGACAAGTCATAATAATACCCTGCCAAATACCATTACACCAGTTGTAAATTAAAACAGGCCCAGCACGTATTCAGTGTGGATGGAGGTTACTGTTACCCAAGTGGTAATGTGATGTTGCCATCTACCGCATCAAATACCATTACGCCAGTTGTAAACAAGACAGCCCCAGCATGTATTCAGTGTGAGTTTACTATCACCCAAGTGGTGATATGTGATGTTGCCGTCTACGCATCAAATACCATTACGCCAGCTGTAAACAAGACAGCCCCAGCATGTATTCTGTGTGAATTTACTATGACCCAAGTCGTGATATGTGATGTTGCCATCTGCTGCGTATAGAACTGCTGAGCCTTGGGCAAAGGTTTGTCTTGTCTATTCCCAAAGTCGGTTTCATGGAAATGGTATCTGCTATACAGTCTCCCATAAAGCGATAATGTTAGTCTTGCTACTACGATGGCGTCTTTTTGCAGTTTGTTTTTGGTCTTTCTGGACGATTTTATTCAGCACTGAAGAATCCTCTAGTAGTGAAAGGGTTAATGGGTCTATACCTAACCCCTCCCACTCCAAGTGTCACTCCGATGCTGAGTGAAAGTGTCTGATGCAACGACAGAGACGTTACCGTGAGGAAGAGGAGGTTAACATTCATTCAGCTGAAGGGAGAAAAATAGCTGATAGGAGGGGAAAGGCGAGAGAAAAGGGAGAGATGAGGTGAGGAGAGAGGGGAAGGTTAAGCACAGGAAGGCAATTGAAGAGGTAAATGTGGAAGAGGGAAAAAAGGTGAATTAAACAGAATATCACCTGAAAGGAGAGGAAGTAAAGAAAGTGTGGGCAAAATGAAGGGGGAAAAGAAGAGAGGAAAATGTATGAGGAAAATAGAGCGTGATATAAATACAGAAGTGACAGAGAGGTGAACAAACCAGAGGAATAAAAAATGCTTGCAGAGCAGTGTCAAGTGTCTCTAAACAAGAAGCAGTAACATCTTAGGTATTCATCTACTCCTCAACTCCCTTCCTCACTTAAGTAACATCTTTTTTCTCTTTTTTTCCTTCTCTATTTTATCTGGCCACTCCCTAATTGTGATTAGTTCCAGCCATTAGTCATGTCCTTATTTTGGATGGTGATTCTCTCTGCAATAGACTCTTCCTCTCACACTGTCTGTGTATTCTCGTTTTTGTGTTTCCATCATTATATTAAGGTTGTTTCTCTTTTAGGGGAGTCTTTCAAACTGGCCTATTCTCACATCCACTGGCCTGCACTTGGCACGCCCACACGCACACGCGCCAGCACACAGCACACACCCATACCACCACCAGCACCAACATCCACCCCCTACAGCACCAACACCCATAATCACCTCCCCCCCGCACCAACACCCACATCCACCACCCACATCGACACCCACGCATCTTCCCCACCCCGTACACCAACACCCGCGCATCTTCCCCACCCTCCACACCATTACCCACACTCACCCACTCCCACACCAACATCAACACATCTTCCATCCTCCTCCACCCTCCCACACACACATTCAAGGTAAAGTTATAAGGTTTGAGGGACATCCTTGGTACTGTACAACCTAACACAACTGTAACAGTAAATTTAGCAAGGTCTATTTAACAGTTGAAGTAAAGTGATAAATAATGACAAAGGAGGTGCGTGTTCCCGTGTGGCCGCAGTGATAACTGTTACAGCTGCCAAAATAAAATGAACCTTTATAGGTAAATACAGTTTCGCTATAGACAATTAACCTAAGAACAATGGCGTCATAAGCTACTGAAGGCTATATTTTGATCTTCTTAGCTTAACTGTCATGCAGATAAAATTGTGTAGCGTTAATATGAATAAAGTGAATAAGACGTCATCGTGCTGACGGGGTTAAGGACTTGGAAGAACACCATAGTATCTGGTGATTCACGAAGCAGGTGTAAAATGACTGGTGTCAGCAGTAAAACTAATAGTCTTCACAGCTCACTGCCAACCTACCATCCTTTTCATCCCGTTATACCTGTACATACATTTATCTGTTCCGTCTTTGTCCATACAGTAAAAAAAAAAAAATGGTCTGCGTCAAACGTAAACTAATGTATTTTTACAATTAACAATTTCAGCACGGGGGTCTAATTCTTTCACTTCATTAGATCCTACCAAGCTTTTTTTTTTTTTTTTTTTTTTTTTTTTACAATGATTTGGGCATGGAAAGGGCTGATAGGAAGGGCGGAGGTGCAAATTAAGGGGACGAGGAGGAGGAAGAGGAAAGCGTGAAACAAGAGGAAGGAGAGGAGACATAGGAAGTAGGAGAGCAAGAGGAGAGGAGAAGGTGAGGGGAGGAGGGGGAGGAGAGAATAAGATGAGTGGAAGGAGAGGAGGAGGAGGAGGAGGAGGAGGAGGGCGACGACGACGACGACGACGACGACAATGATGATGATGAAGAGGAGGAGAAAGAGAAAAGAGAAAAGTAAAAGGAGGAAGAAAGAGGGGTCAAGAGAGGAGGAGGAGGAGGAGAATGTGAGAGCAAAAGAAAATGCGAGGAATAAACATAGTAAGTAGATGATAGAAATGAAGGAGGAGAGAGGATGTGTGTGATCAACAGGGAAAATTTAAAGGAGTGTGAAAAGAAAACGATAGAAGGGAAAAGTACAAAATATCTTAGAAAAGAAAAAGGGGATAAACTATTTGGCAAAACGGGAAGAAGGGAAGGGGAAAAAATGACATCAGAATTTAAAAAAAAAAAAAATGCAACCAAAATGAGTGGCGAAGTGCGCCGTACTCCATAAAAGTCACACTGAGAAGAGACGACGAAGCCGAGTGTTAGTTCAGAGGAAAGACAAACAACCATAGCGTTTTCTTGACTGTGTCCTTGCGTGGCGGCGGCATAACCGTTAACCAGCAAAGAGTCAGTCAGCATAATTACGGATTAACTAGTCAAGCAGTCCCATTATGTCACTTAAGGTAGTTGTTGTTATTCTTTTATGCTGTGTCAGTCAGCGTAAATAATTTCGGATTAGCTTACTCTGTTAATCTTTTTTCTCCGTTGGGCTCCTCCGATCACAACCTTATTACCTTAACCTGTCCTATCACTCCGGTACGGCCTGGGGACCCTCCAGGGAAACGTCGTCTGTGGCACTTTGGAGCCGCGGACTGGGAGGCCCTCAGGCAGTACTTCTTTGATTTTCCCTGGAATGATTATTGCTTCCATGGCCGTGAGCCATCTGAGTGTGCCTTGCGCATTACGGAGGGTATTCTCTCGGGCATGGAAGCATACATTCCTTTCTCATATCCTCTGACTAACGCAAGAAAGCCTTGGTTTAATCACGCTTGTTCTAATGCTGTCCGCAACAAGGAGAGGGCCTACAAAAGGTACCGGAGCCAACCCACCCCTGAATCACATCATCTTTACGTTTCTGCCTGGAATCGTGCTAAGTCTGTTCTTCGCTCTACTAAAAATAATTTCATCCATACTAAATGCTCTCAACTCTCCAACTCGAATTCTTACCGCTCCTTCTGGCACCTTGCCAAAAATCTTTCTAACAACTTTACCTCATCATCCTTCCCTCCTCTTTTCTACTCTGATGGTTCTATAGCTATTTGTTCTACTGATAAAGCAGATCTCTTCGCACAGACTTTCTCCTCCAATTCTACCTTAGACGATTCCGGTGCTGTTCCTCCATCACTTCCCCCCTCTGACTTCCCCATGGCTGACATTAAAATTTCTTCAGTTGATGTATTTTCTGCCATCACTGGCCTCAGTACTAACAAGGCATATGGGCCTGATGGGGTCCCTCCTGTTGTTCTCAAGAACTGTGCTTCTGTGCTTACACCCTGCATAGGCAAACTCTTTCGCCTTTGTCTGTCAACTTGTACCTTTCCTTCTTGCTGGAAGTTTGCTCTCATTCAGCCAGTCCCAAAGAAGGGTGACCACTCCCAACCCTCCAACTATCGTCCAATTGCTTTAACGTCCTGTATTTCAAAAGTTTTCGAGTCAATTCTTAATAGAAAAATTTTAAGGCATCTTTCCTATCACAACCTTCTTTCCGATCGTCAGTATGGGTTCCGTCAGGGACGCTCCACTGGCGATCTTCTCACCTACCTTTCAGACTCCTGGTCATCCTCCTTTCGGGACTTCGGCGAAAGCTTTGCCATTGCACTTGACATCTCAAAGGCTTTCGATCGAGTCTGGCATAAATCTTTAATTTCCAAACTGCCCTCCTACGGTTTCTATCCTTCTATCTGTGCCTTCATCGCTAGCTTCCTTTCTGGTCGTTCTATAGCCACTGTTGTAGACGGCCATCGTTCTTCTCCTAGATCTATCAACAGTGGTGTTCCTCAGGGCTCTGTCCTATCACCAACTCTCTTCCTTTTATTCATCAATGATCTTCTAAGCTGTACATCTAACCCTATCCACTCATACGCTGATGACTCCACTCTTCACCTTTCCATTCGGTTCCCGCAACGCCCATCTCAACAGTTACTTCAACAAACAAGGGATGAGGCTATGGCACACCTAATGTCTGACTTGGCTCGTATCTCTGACTGGGGTAAAAATAATATGGTTGTTTTTAATGCATCTAAGACTCAGTTCTTACACCTATCAACCCGACAAAATCTTCCACAGGTATACCCACTAATGTTCAGTAATATTCAGCTTAATCCTGCTTCATCCTTGAACATGCTTGGGGTTTCATTTACTCGGGACTTATCTTGGAAAGATCATATTACATCTCTTGTAAAATCTGCTTCCAAGAGATTGGGTGTGCTAAGCCGACTCCGCTCTTTCTTTACCCCTGCACAATTGTTGACTCTACAGTATACAGGGGTTTTATCTGCCCCTGTGTGGAGTACAACTCTCATGTGTGGGGAGGCTCCCCACATACAGCTCTTCTCAATAGGGTGGAGTCAAAGGCTTTTCGTCTCATTAACTCTCCTCCTCTTACTGACTCCCTTCAACCTCTGTCTCTTCGCCGCACTGTTGCATCTTTGTCTCTTTTCTATCGCTACTTTAATGGTCACTGCTCCTCTGAACTGTCTGCATGCATTCCTCCACCTCTACAACGGGCGCGTAGCACCCGTCTGGCAGCAAACTCTCATCCTTTTTCTGTCCAACTCTCTAATGCAAGAGTTAACCGTTACTCCCAGTCTTTCATTTATGCAACAGGTCAGCTCTGGAACTGTCTCCCTCTGTCTGTATTTCCTGCTGCCTATGATCTCCAGTCTTTCAAACGCAGTGTGTCCAGGCATCTCAAAATTATCGGATCTTGAATTTGGCTCTATATTGTATTTTGTTTTTCTCTTGGAGGGAACTGTTACTGCGGGCTCATGGCCTTTGGTTCCTTCTTCCTCGCATAAAAAAAAAAAATTAGGTCACTTAAGGTAGTTGTTGTTATTCTTTTAACCTGTCAGTCCTGTTCAGTCTAACTCAGAGCAATCCATCAATTTTGGCCCATTAAGGTCAATTCACAGCCATTCAGATCCAGGTAAACCCATTCAAACCAATATTTATTCAGGACCTTCACACCCGATCTAGTTCCGTCAGACCAATTCAGGTCATCTCAGGACCGATGTTTCTTAGGTGACTTTAGGTCTACTCAGGTCAATAGTATTCCTATTGGCCTAGTCAGGTCATGAGGTTAGTTTAAGGCAATTTCGGTCCAGTTATGTCAATTCATGTTCATGTAGACCCATTTAGTACCATTCCATTCCATTTAGGGCCATTCAGTTTAACTTTGGTCTACTTAAGGTCTTTTACATTTAATACGGCTCCCTCAGAAAAAGTTCAGGTTCCTTTATGATGGCAGCGATATTTCCATTAAGGCTCATCAGATCAGTCTGGCCCAACACATCCATTCCCGTCTAGTAATGTAACTTCAGGTCAGCTTAGGGCAGTGTAAATCAAATGTATTCATTCAGATTCAGTTAATCTCACTCAGGTCATTAAGGTTTATTCAAGTACGTCACATCCATTCAGGGTCCGTCAGTAAAGTTCAAGTCAGTTTAGGTCCGTTCAGGGCCATTTAAGTCTAACTTGGTTCCTTCAAAGCCTTAACAAACAATCACGTCCTATCACATCAACTGCACACATTGTTATGGTGTTAACCATATTACAACGTGAATGGCTGGGGTGTGTGAAGGGGAATGCATGAAATGAACTGCAATGATGGTGGTTGGTGACGGGTTGGTGCATAGACTGGTAAGGTTTCAGTCCCATCCATTTTTTGAAGTGAGCAAAAAACGTGTGCGATGGTTGGAATGGATTAAGATACTGGTGGTTGGTGGGGGAGGTTCAACAAGCCCCCCCCCAACCCATGAAGAAACTGTTACAGAGTATAAGGGGCGGCACTGGTAATGGAGAATAAGGTGTAAGGAGGGTGGAGAAGGGTGGGAAAGACAGGAATGGGATAGTGGTGGTTGGCAGAACAGTGTGGCAGTAATTCACCCTGTAGAAATGGACGCTGTAGGCTCTCCAGTATGGGCAAGAATTTAATTCGAGTGTCTGTAGGTTAAGCACCACCACCACCACCACCAACAACAACAACAACAACAACAATTACAAGGCAGTAAAGTACAAACGGCTCTTATACACCTGTTGTCTCACGACTGGTAAAAACTGCGGTGCAAAAGACACAGGAAGAGAAGGAACAGCATAAATTACAGACACGGAGAGGACAAGCACTAGAGGACAAGCACTAGAGGACAAACACGTGGAACAGGAGGGAATGAAAAAAAAAATCAGTTAAAATGAGACACGTAGGGAAGGACAAGTACTATAAGCCACAAAGGAGACAAAATACAATTAAGATGAGAACCAGAACATTACAACAGAAGAAGGGATGACGAATGGAGGAGAATAAGAAGAATGGTGTTGGGTGGAAAGGTTGACAAGTAACAAAGGTAACATGCATATCTACCAGAAGGGGCGGGTGTTTCTTAAGCCTATTTCACCTGTTGACAATTTAGCTCATTAAAGCATAAGAAAGACGTAATTATTCTCTGTATCTCAGGCTGGACACACGAGAAGGCAGGATAGATGGGGTCAGGGAAGGACGATGAACACATGAAAGGCTGAGGAAAAGAACAAGTACAAATGATGAATAACAATGGACTGGAGATAACTCACTGACATAAAAGTCTTAGTAAAAAAAAAATAATAATAAAAAATAAAATATCACACAAAGCACAAATAATGGCAAGAAAAATTAGAAGGTTGAAATGAGAAAATATGGAGATAAAAGTGTACATGATAAAGAGGGTTACGAAAAGAGAAAATGAACGGCTAGAAAAAGTTGACACTATTACCAAAAGGTAAGGAAAAACAGGAAGCGCTTAAGAACTGAATAAAGAAAAGCACAGGGCGAGATAAAAAAAAAAAAGAGTGAAAGACTAGTGAAAGAAGACAAGTAACAACATTAGGAGAATTGTGTGTGTGTGTGTGTGTGTGTGTGTGTGTGTGTGTGTGTGTGTGTGTGTGTGTGTGTGTGTGTGTGTGTGTGTGTGTGTGTGTGTGTGTGTGTGTGTGTGTGTGTGTGTGTGTGTGTGTGTGTGTGTGTATGTGTGTGTGTGTGTGTGTGTGTGTGTGTGTGTGTGTGTGTGTGTGTGTGTGTGTGTGTGTGTGTGTGTGTGTGTGTGTGTGTGTGTGTGTGTGTGTGTGTGTGTGTGTGTGTGTGTGTGTGTGTGTGTGTGTGTGTGTGTGTGTGTGTGTGTGTGTGTGTGTGTGTGTGTGTGTGTGTGTGTGTGTGTGTGTGTGTGTGTGTGTGTGTGTGTGTGTGTGTGTGTGTGTGTGTGTGTGTGTGTGTGTGTGTGTGTGTGTGTGTGTGTGTGTGTGTGTGTGTGTGTGTGTGTGTGTGTGTGTGTGTGTGTGTGTGTGTGTGTGTGTGTGTGTGTGTGTGTGTGTGTGTGTGTGTGTGTGTGTGTGTGTGTGTGTGTGTGTGTGTGTGTGTGTGTGTGTGTGTGTGTGTGTGTGTGTGTGTGTGTGTGTGTGTGTGTGTGTGTGTGTGTGTGTGTGTGTGTGTGTGTGTGTGTGTGTGTGTGTGTGTGTGTGTGTGTGTGTGTGTGTGTGTGTGTGTGTGTGTGTGTGTGTGTGTGTGTGTGTGTGTGTGTGTGTGTGTGTGTGTGTGTGTGTGTGTGTGTGTGTGTGTGTGTGTGTGTGTGTGTGTGTGTGTGTGTGTGTGTGTGTGTGTGTGTGTGTGTGTGTGTGTGTGTGTGTGTGTGTGTGTGTGTGTGTGTGTGTGTGTGTGTGTGTGTGTGTGTGTGTGTGTGTGTGTGTGTGTGTGTGTGTGTGTGTGTGTGTGTGTGTGTGTGTGTGTGTGTGTGTGTGTGTGTGTGTGTGTGTGTGTGTGTGTGTGTGTGTGTGTGTGTGTGTGTGTGTGTGTGTGTGTGTGTGTGTGTGTGTGTGTGTGTGTGTGTGTGTGTGTGTGTGTGTGTGTGTGTGTGTGTGTGTGTGTGTGTGTGTGTGAAAGAGAGAGATTCATACACCCAGTAAGAGGGATGCAACAGAGGTGTGGTGGAGTAATGTCAGGGTGTGACAGTTGCACTAAGTAAGCTTTTGGCTCCCACTGACACCCAGGTTAACTGCAACTTTACCCTCGGAATGAGTTCTCACCAGGGAGTTATGGAGGGATGGTGCTCAGTCTCACCCTCTACCACCACCCATGCCCTGCACCCACCACCCCTCCATCCTTCCCTGTACGTCTAAACCCCTCCTCTGCCCTCCAACCCTACCTTCCCTCCAACCCTGCCTTGCCCCCACCACCCCTCCATCCTTCCCTGCACGTCTAAACCCCTGCTCTGCCCTCCAACCCGACCTTCCCTCCAACCCTGCCGTGCCCCCACCACCCCTCCATCCTTCCCTGTACGACTAAACCCCTGCTCTGCCCTCCAACCCGACCTTCCCCCCAGACCCTGCCTTGTCCCCAACTCTACCTTCCCTCCAACCCTGCCTTGTCCCCAACTCTACCTTCCCTCCAACCCTGCCTTGTCCCCAGCTCTACCTTCCCTCCAACCCTGCCTTGTCCCCAACTCTACCTTCCCTCCAACCCTGCCTTGTCCCCAACTCTACATTCCCTCCAACCCTGCCTTGTCCCCAACTCTATCTTCCCTCCAACCCTGCCTTGTCCCCAACTCTACCCTTGCCTTCCTCTATGCCAGATTTCCTCCACCATACAAGAGTGAAAGTCTCTCTTGCACCTCCATAATTGCCCTCCCTGACTCCTCCCTGCCTTCCTCCACTGTAGCCTACTTCCAGCATATCGTATTAGCTTTCTCTCTCTCTCTTGTCCATTGACCGCTACAGTCTTTCTCTACCCCTGCTGCCCTCCATTCTCACCCTGCTCCACACCTCCCCTACTCTGCCATACCAACACTTGTCATCCTCTATCTCACCTGCACATAGGATGCTGATGCAGTGTCCCATCTCGTTAGTTACACACTGGAACATGTCATCGCTCTACTTAACTTGGGTCCAGCCATCAATCACTTGTGATTTTTAAGTTTCCACAAAGGTGCCGCCAGTAACTTTTCATATTATTCCTCAGTAGTAGTCTATTGGCGTTATTTACCGATATAATTTCGCAGCGAAAGATGAATAAATAAGACCTAATTCCTAAAGCGAGTGGAACTAATTGGTCAATCAGCTTCCACAATGCCGTCGCGATTCACCAAAGTCAACTCCTAAACAATTCAAAGAAATTACACACTATCAACATTGGATCGTGTGGCTGATGGGGCACTGAGGCTGCCACGGGAAGTACTTATATAGGATCATAACCACTTCCCATGATAAATTAGTATTTATGGCATCAAGGTATCACTGGAAATTGTTTATCTTTAATATTCTTTTATATATAATATTTGGTTAAGTGCTTGGTAGAAGTAAAGGTGAAATCAAGAGCAGAAACAAGCTATTTTTTTCAGTCTTGGTAGTGGTAGGAGCGAAGAAAAAGATGAAACATGCAATCTTGCATTATATAAAATATGCTCAAAATAGTTTGTGGAAATAATGGATCACTTGGTGTCGGACAATTTTAGATGAAGTAAATAAAGATATAATCCAGCAATCTTATACCCACCTGAAGGTCAAGACTGTTTATGACTGCTGGCTCTATTCTTTACCAACACTTCCCTGCATTCATCAATAATCTGTGCTACACGTATGATTCATAATATTCACACGTCAGTGACTATTTTATTTTTTTTACTGTTTCTTGGAGTACCTATGACTACAGCCAACTACTACAAAACTCAAGCGATGTGGCCACTTACTCTGGCATAGTGGGTGTCTGGCTTGTTGGTGAGTTGTGATTGCTAAGAAAAAAATTTGGTCATTTACTGTCTCAGAAACTCTAATCTTTTATCTCTTCTACTCAACACACACCACCACAACACTGTCACTTGCCTTACATAACACGTGGTTTTTCGTAACTTATATTCTTGCTATGGCCAAACAAGTTTATTCAGCAACAGACGGATGTTTCGGATTGGCGAGATTAGATACAACTTAAAAAAACACACACTGCTAATGGTCCTTCTATAAATACACTGTATAATCGTCTCTTATTAGCAAGAATAACTAAAAGACGTTACCGTTTAGGTTCACCTTGTTTTTTTTTTTTCGTAAAGATTTATTGGAAGATCACATCATATCTCAAGCAAAATTAGTTTCCAAAATGTGTGTAAGAATATGTTGAACGAACTTAACTTTGTACAAGGGTTCTCGTTATCCTTGTGTGAACTGCAAATGTGTGTGTGTGGGGGGGGGAAGGGGGTTCACACAGGTCTTTTAAAAACAATGGAATCAATGCATTTTTGTTTCCTTGTTTCCTGTGTTATCAATTATTCACTTAAGTGTCTTCGTTCACTGAATTATTTCATCATTCTCTCTTTTTAGACATAGGAGCATCCATAGGAGCTGCCCGGTCAGTCAGACAATCAGGATCTGCACACGCAAGGTGGTTCATTGCAGCGAAGGCCCATGTGGTCCCGCATCTTCGTTTTCTGTACCTGTTTACTGTCTCACACTGGACACTGCACCTCTGAACTCTGGCTAAATGCATTATCATAAGGAAGACACGCAGCACCCATCTAATTACACACACTTATGATTTTATGAAGCTTACGGGAAATATCTCGCATTCAGAAGAGGTTAAAGGAATTCGTGTCATATCCCTGCCCTATTATGGTTTTTTCAGCTTAACCTGGCACGGAGTTTCGTCCTTTTTGTTGCTTATTTCATGGAACTCAGTGACAGAATAAGATAATGCTATGGTTCTGCATCCTCCTCATAGAACTTCTTAGTGACATGCATTATATTTCAGTGAATCTATTGTTACAACTTGGCATTCAAGATGGAGAGGTGGCAATTATAGGCCAAGTTAGAGTAAAAGGTGAACAGCCGGCTCTCCAAAGCTCAAGAAATCGTGTGGCTGGATCAAGACTAATACATAAAATACGTGGCCGGACTGAAGGGTTTAAGAACACGACATAATGGGGTGGTTGCCGCGGGGTTCATGACGCCAACTTTTACCAGGGTTGGACTCCCGCCCGTAGCCCGTAAATTTATCGTGTGATTAAGAGTGAAAAAGTGCGGAAGAAAATGACGATGATCTTTGTCGATGTGGAATATTTTATGGGCTAACCTTTCAAGCGCCAGTCTGCTTTACTACCCGAACGTTGTGCCTTCCACGAAAACAGCATCTGCCTCAGCTGTGAGGTGCTGAGGATGACTAACATTTTTTTCTTTATTTCATTACCTTGTGTTTACAGACTTCAGGTTCTGACGAGTGTTATCTGCTCTGTCATTTTTCTCTTAATCTCTTCCCTTGAAAAAGTCTCACTCCCTGCTGAATCGAAGCGTCTGACAGTAGCCTTTACAGAATTTATATATATAACGCGTCATGCTGTTAAATACGCAAACATGGATTGTTTCTTATTCATTTTATTACGGTAGGTCAGTGTTAATATGAATACAAATGTCAGGTTAATGCATGAATAAAAAAACTATCATCTTACGGAAGGTACCAACGGAATACATACCGGTATATTTTTAATACGTCTTCTCTTAAGACGAATAACATCGTTCGGTTGTATCATGTACACAATACCTAAGGTGTCATTGTAATAAAATGTTAGTACTAAGACTGAGTCACTCCATAAATGACATTCCAACTTCCAACATGGTATCTCACTGTAAATCCCATTAGGCTGTCATGATGGATATTCACTTAGGCCATGTTCATCTTAACCCTTTGCCAGGGCTTCGTCCTTGCTGTGCGAAGTCGTCTAGCAGTAGTTAAAATAAGATGCAGAGTACATTCATTGCCTGGAAGAGTGTTAAAGATTGTAGAGCCAGTGCCTTCCGCGTGCCACCACCTACCATCCCACTACCCCTCCCGACAATCCCTCCCACACACTCCCCGCTCGCCGACATCCATGGACGCAGCCAAAGGTGGGGTGGGGGGCGACGAGCCTCCCCCCACCCTATCTAACAGAATAAGCTGAACGGGAAGGCAGTCTTTTATTTATATTTTTATTTACCCCTTCAGATATCAATGACAGTTTCCTGCATTACTTCCTTTAACATTTAACACTAATTAAGTTTTTTATCATGATAAGCTACTTTCATAATACTTTCCAAGCATCTTGTTTCTCAAGAACTGTGTCAGCCAACTTCGTCCTCCACCTTAACAAAATCCTGTCTGCTTCCCTGAACCCTAGTGAATGAAGTGTATGGTGTGGATGGTGATGGAGACGGTGGTGATAATTAGGATGATGGTGATGATATTAACAAAGATAATGACACGATTATGATAAGACGATTTACAGCTGATTATTTTGTTTAGCAATGAGAAACACGGAATAAATAAATGTACTCGCAGATCTTATCAGCCACTGATGGTTTGGGTGGGGTTTCCTGCATGTCAAGGTCATTGACAGGAGAGTGGGTGTTTATGGGTGTGTGCGGTGCGTGAGGGTACTGTTAGTAGGAGTGCCGTATGGGGTACTTACGGTTGTGGTCAGTAGCTTGCTTACATCATCATCATCATCATCATCATCGTCATCATCACGGAAATTAACTACAGAAACATAAGCGAAATTATCACTCCTGAAACAGCGCACACAACTGCAAGACAGACTTCCTAAAGAGATAAAGATCCTCAAACAGCAGACATCTCCAGAAACAAAAGGTTCTCAATCAACACACCAAGGACTGAAAGGGCACCTCATAGAAACAAATACCTCATATAAAAGGCACCTTCCAAAAATAACTTTGAAACAACAAATACTCGGATTTCTCACAGAAACAAAGAGCTTAAACAAAAAAAAAAAAAAAAAAAAAAAACTTTCTGAAATCAGTCACACAAACCAGATACCTCCCAGATATCTATCTATCTGTCTATTGCCAGACGCCATAATCCCGTAAGAGGTGGCCATTTGACTTTGAGTTATTTGTTTTATGGGGAGGGGCACTAACCTTCCACCAACCCACTTGTTGACACGTAGGGAGCACGTATGGTTTGGTTATATGGTTACCACCCAGCGTTGTAAATGGTTTCTTGGCTTACAGGAAACCATTTGGCTTGTCACTCAATGTAAAGCCACCCGTAAAGGAAAGAAAAGCAATAAGAAGTGACAGGAAAGATGGGATAAATAGGAAGAGAGGAGGGCAGGTACAGAAAAAGAATGATAAAGGCTAAGGAATAAGTAGGCAGCACTACACCAAGTGAGTGGATGATGGTTGCCACCACCTACCACCTCCCAGATATAATAACCCATACAACAAGACACAGAACCTAACAGCCACCCAGACTCCTCACAGAATTATATGCTTCTCAAACGTAGGCACCTCACAGGTAAAAATACCCTTCAAACAAGACACATCACTGAAGCAAGTGTCATTTAACAGAGTCTCCTCAAAGAGATAACATCCCCTCAAGCAGCAAGCAAATCATATAAATAACAGCTCCTTGACTGACACCCAAAATATTTAAACAAGAGACAATTCATTTTAAAGCTCTTTAGGCAACAGAAGCCTCACATGAAGAGAAGGTTATTAAACGAGACACACAAAGCAGTAGGAAACACATCACACAAAGGTGGAAAAAAAAAAACAAGATCCTCCGTCACCTCACTGAAATAAACATCATGTAAAACAAATGACAGAAAAAGTTCTTGAAGCGAAAGCCACCACGCAGTAAGAGAACCTCAAACATCCACAGAAAAACCCCTCATCCAAAAGGTTCCTCACAGAAGCAATAGCCTTTAAACAACACTCAGAAATACAAGCTCCCCAAACAACAGTCTTCTCACTGCTGTAAGAGGCCTCCATACAAAATCCACCAAACAGACCAAAGAACATCACTTAACACACGCTTGGCAAAAAGTGGCCAACTTACAAAGGAAAATGGGTGTCTTAAGTAGGCACAAGAAGCAGGCACGCACGCACGTACGTACACACACACACACACACACACACACACACACACACACACACACACACACACACACACACACACACACACACACACACACACACACACACACACACTATAAACTCTCTCTCTCTCCACAAACTAAATGTGTTGCAACTAAAGCCTTAGAAGCATGTTCCCATGAAACACGACTTGTAAAAATCTATGAAGCTTTTCCTCCAAAGAAATAAGAGGCCGTGTGAGGAAGAACACGTTGTGTATTTTACGAGGAATACAGTAAAATATTAGTTTTTACCGTGATATTTCAATGTTAAAATATTTGAAGTGGGGTTGAAGTATTTCCTTTTGTTGCTCACATCTATTTTTTCCTTCACTGTTTTATGTCTGATTTATTAAAGCCTCGAGCGAAAACGGCACTGGATGTATTTTAGTAGTATTTCTTCACATATTTAGTTTTTCTATTATTATTTTTTTGTAGGATTTATTAATATCTCGAACAAAACTGTAAAAGGTGCTTGAAGCATTTTTCTTGTTTCCTCTTTTTCTTGCTTCATTAACTTGACTTTATCTTTTAATATTTGTAAGATAAAGGTTGTTTTGCCTAACATTTTTTTCTGTATTATTTCAGGACTCTTGTAGAATAAGCTTTTTATCAGTTGACAAAGAAAAGGATTATTTACCTAAGAAAATAAAATAATCCCTGTTGTTTCATCCTAGTACTCGTGTATAAATAAGGAATAATGCTTTAGCTATTTTTTTAATCCATCATATTTCGAAGCATATTTGAAATTATTTGTTAATTTCCATTCCTTTTTTTCTTAAATCTTTAATTGTATTGAACCAGAAAGACTTTTTTTTTTTTCCCCTGATGGCATGTTTATGGGTTCTTGTGATATAAGCTACTCAAGTAAATATTGAATTGTTTACACTTTTATTGCCTGTGTCTTTTCTGGTGGCACATTAATCTTTTTCTGTGATATAGGCTACTCATTAAAATATTGGATTTTGTTGGGAATTATGTATACTCTTCTCCACTCATATCAGCATCTGGTTGAGCTTGAACTGAACCATTTTGTGTTCTGTATATTTTTCTTACATTATTATCAAGATTCCTTGAGATATTTTTCTTTGATTTCCATGTTCTTCTCCATCCATAATGATCTAATTTTGTGGTTAGCTACGAACATAAAACGGATTCAGTTTGTTTTTCTTGCGCCACTATCTGTGCTTCCTGGACTATCATATTTATTTATTTATTTATTTAATGCATAATTACCTGGACTGGCTGAAATACTGACTTTTCTGGGATCTTCTCGCAACATAATCCTGGATGTACGTGGTCCATTTTTTTAACTCCCATAACTTTCCCTTGCTTCACTACCTGGATTACTTTTAATAAACATTTTTGCTTCCCATGCGTTTCTGGCTGAATGATTGTTTGTGATTTTATGATACAACTACTCTGACTCGAAAAACTTGTTTCATGTTTTTATTTGATATTGTGTAAAGCATCACCCTTTGTCTGCTTTGTTTTTCTGGCTACATCGTTATCTGAAATATGCTTGAAATATCCCCTCCCCCCCCCTTTTTTTTTTCATCTGGCCAGTACTTAAATGAATCCCCAGTGTTCCTGCTTCCTTCCTTGTATCAATAACTTGACGGTCTTCTGTATTCCCCTTTGTTTCCCCTATTTTTTCTTTCCTTATTATTATTATCAGCGCGCGCGCGCGCGAGTGTGTGTGTGTGTGTGTGTGTGTGTGTGTGTGTGTGTGTGTGTGTGTGTGTGTTATCAGGTGGATCGGGGTAAGGGAACGCCAGCTGGATGCACAAGTACCCGGCCCGCACCCTGCCACTACCACAGCCACTGGGATACCACAGCATCATAAACATTCACAGGCCAGGGTTATACTTCTGGCTATTAACACTACTGAGGGAGTTTCAGTATCTCCACGAGCAAGCAGGTAACACACAACAAGTAATGTTTGTGTTAGGGGTTTGACAGCTGGGATCTACAGTAACAAAGAGTCAGCACTAGGTAGAGGCCAGCAGCTGACAATGTCCGGTATGTTGAACAAGTCTGTTAGCCTAAACAGTTTTTATCAATGCTGTCGACATCAAAGATTTGAACTGTAGCTTCAACAACATAAAACGTTGTCAACAAGTAAATGTATATATACAGACAATGATGGTAACAGGTAATGTTAAAAGAGTAATGAGTTATAAGATAAGCCCAGCAAGACAGCATTACCAGCACACAATGTGGCAGCCTCAGTAGGAACCATCCACACACTACTAGCATGAGGAGTCAAGGCACCAAGGGGAACACTCCATTGCCACACCTTATACAGCAGTGATATATATGAAATGTAATGCAAGTCCTACCAGTGTTGCTTATGCGACACTGGTAATATATATATTAATGATGATATATATATATAGTAAGCGACACTGGTTCAACCACAGCACCCATTGTGTCCGCCAAAGTAGTACGTGGCTGGGTGAACACTCCCAAAGTTTATTATCCTGGCGGGACGCGAACCCTGGCCCACCCGTGTACAAAGCGCACACTCTACCACTGTACCATCTACCACTGTACCACAGAGGCTCCATATATATATATATATATATATATATATATATACATATAGTTATAGTTATAGTTATAGTTATAATGTAGAATAATTTTTTTAAAAAGAAAAATCTTGCTTTTGTGATGACACTTAAGAGTTGGTTACAGCTGGACAGTCGCCCCAAAATTATCTTTACCCAGATGGTCAGTGGTTCCACAAAGCGCACTGTTGCTGCTCACATACATTAGAGTAAGATAATATTCATGAATATACAACATATAGCGGTAAATAACGTTTTTTTCTTCATTATGAGTTAATGTCAGTAGCAGGCATACACACAAATGAAAAGTTACTGGTGAATTTTCAAACATATCAGTCATTGGTTCAATATTTAAATTTGTTGGAAGTATAAATACTTTTTAGAGTGACTGTAGACACGCAGGTTTTCATTACGGTGGTCATAAAATACAATAAGAATGTTTTAACACCAGCAATCAGGGCCTGCACTCTGTAACTACACCTGCCGCTGCCTCACCACCAATACTGGTATTATTGACAACTGACCACACACACCTGCTATTGGGGCTCGTAAGTGTCACGAATCAAATTCGTGACATTACCCTTTTGTGAGAAGCCACGAACTATTAGTGGAAAACTCACTGTTTATCGTTCAGTTAACCGCTCATTCGGACGGAAGCTTTGTCAAGTCAATTTTTCAGTGTCATACGTTATCGTCTTTGCGTGAGACATTAGTGCTTCCGCCGAGCGATTTGTTTTGGGCGCGTTTCGCTCACTTGATCGTTAGATAAATGCGGCCTACTGCTCCCCATTTGTTCCCACGACTTACGCAGTCGAGTGTTTGCTTTGACGGAGAGAGGTCCTGTGCTCAAGAAGTGTGAGAGGTCAGCTAGCACCCAAGCTTCACTAGTACAGTGCCCAGTACTCCCACCCCCCGGGTGATACACAGCATTCATCGACCGGTATTTCCTTTTTGTATAATCCTAGTTTTAAGAGCTTAGTTAAGGTGTTTTTCCTAGGCGTAAGTATTTAGCTTTTGTGTGAGTGAGTGAGTGCGGTCTCATTGATTTGATTTGAAATGTAACGTTAAATTTATTTTTTTGTAATCAATAAATTTAACAGTTCTTTTTCTTGAGCTTAATGTAAAGTAAAATCTTGTTTCATTTCTCCAAATTAAGCTTATTTCCCACATAGCCCCTAGCTTGCAAAGACGTTTTACTATTCATAACTGGTACTTAGACCAGTCTTGTTGTATTAACTTAAAATCCGTTGTGCCAGATAGGAGTTAAGCATCAGCAAGAACCTGATATTATTATTAGTATTAGTTATTTATTGTCAGGGGTGAAGTAACTTTCTCCAGAGGCTAACAGTACTAATTCAGCATTTGTGAGTAATTAGTCTCTGCTGTGTACTGTTGAGAAAGTTCATAGAGAATCGTTGCTTGATTTAGCAAGACAATCATTGTCCCTGCTCTTTAATATTATTGAATATTAATATCAATTAAATAACATTTAAGCAATTATTTTAAAAACACCGTGATATTTTAAAAACCCTGTGACAATTGGCGACCTCGCCAGGATATTAACTCCTAGCTATAAAGCTATTCACGAGATAGTGCTCACTCGTTCATATTTAGGTATTTATAATTAAAGTTTATAGGCACAAGTTTACTGGTGTTTACCGTTAATTTAGCAAGTGAATTTTTGCTTTATTAATCAATAGAGTACTTAACTCTAGTTTATTCTTGGTAACACCAGACGATTTTATTCGCTCCTGGGTAGCCGCCATACCCATTGTGTTAATTATTGAGAGTTCTTAGTTATTCGCATTTTTGCTTTAATCTTTGCCAGTTAACTAGATAAGACTGGTCACCACTAACTTGTGTCTGTACTCTTTACTTGTGTTTATTAGTATTCGTTTGCGAAGCAGTCAGTACTCAGTTTCGGTTTGCTTAGTAAATTAGCGCCATGGCTACCACCATATTTTTACAGGAAACCAAAGAAATGGGTCTTTTGAACCCAACCGAAATTAAAGAGTATATACTCTCACGGCATAATCAGGAGCAGCAGCGCGAGAATGATGCCCGTGAAGAGCGTAAGATTCAGCGCGAATACGAGCGAGAACAGCGTGAGGAACGCGAAAAAGAACGGGAATACGAGCGGGAACAACGTGAATATGAACGTGCCGAACGTGAGGCACGAGAAAAACATGAACTTGAAGTGCTGAAGCTCAAGCGAGATTCCTTGGCTTCAGACACATCCAGTGCAGTTGGTCCAAGCTCCACGAGCGTTCTCCCTGCACATGTCCTGGCGACCCCACGCATCAAGCTTCCTTCATACAAGGAAAGCGAGCGAATCGAGCCATACATAGCTCGTTTTGAGGACATGGCAGACATGTATCAACTGGATGAGGCAGCTAAGCGGCTTCAGTTTCTTAGCCTATTTGAGGGCCCTGCCCTCGATATTCTCCACAAAATTCGTGGAGACAATCTCACATATGAGATGGATGAAGGCTGCACTCATTAAGGCGTATGGTCTCACAGTAGACGACGCCAAAGTTCAGTTCATGCGAGCTCGTCTCCAAGACAAGGAGACAGCTGTTCAGTTCCTTGATCGTCTCACAGCTTACTTAAATGAGTGGATGGAGAAAGATGAAACTCCTTCCACGTGTGAGGGGATAATTGACCTTATGCTGTGTACACAGCTAGAGAGGTCGTGGCCTGCTGAGCTCATAGCACAGCTTAAGATCTGCCAGGTGAAAGATGCCAGCCAAATTGCAGAAAAGGCTGACGCATTCTTTACTGCATACGGGTATCAAACTCGTAAGCAAAACACCTGGAGCAGAAAAGATACTGCCAAGTCTGGGAAGCCGTCTCAGACTGAATCCCAGCACCAAGGCCGTTCTCAGAGTAATGGTCAAGGTCCAAGCAAACCACAGAAGGACCAGGGGCAAAACACTCAGAAACCTGAGTGGAAAAGGTACAACAAGTACCCTAACCAGCAGCAGTATCAGCCACGCAACCGATTGTCGGGACAAACTTTATCACCACCAGCTCAAAAGAGGCAGGAAGCGAATGCAGCCTTCATTCCTCAGCAGCAGCATGGTGGTCACGTCCCTACCAGTGTGGGTACTTCCCCACAGTTCACTAGTCCCACAGTGACAGTGAACCCCCCTCCACAGATGGCCAATGTTCCATCTTTCCAATATAATTCACAAGGCACAATGTTTGCCGCATCAATTCAGCAGCCTCATGAGTGGCTAGCTGCTTCCTCCACAGGCCCTCCCACAGGTGACAGTACCTTCCTTGTTCAGCCAGGGTTTGTGGGAGGCATTCCTGTGAAGGTCCTGAGAGATAATGGTTCCTCAGGTTGCTCTGTTAAGCAGAGTTTAGTTCGGCCTGTGCAGTATACAGGTCGACAGATCCATGCAAATCTTATTGATGGATCAGTGAGATTGTTCCCTGAGGCATGTATCCTGGTGGCATCTCCATTTTATACTGGTACGACACTTGCAGTTGTCATGCCAGAACCTCTATTTGACCTTATAGTAGGAAATATTCAAGGAGTCAAGGATAGTTGCTCCGATGATGACGCTACTCAGACTTCGGCTGCTGCGGTAACACGAGCCATGACTGAGGCTCTAGACTGTGTCACCCCAGTGATCATCGAATCGCCACAAGATCTGATGTGTAGTCAACTTGTTGTGCAAGAACAACATTCTGACCCGAAACTTGCTGCCGTGCGGAACAAACAAAAGGGTCGAGTGATTAAGTATTCACGGGGAGGTCGAGCCAAGTTCCTTCGCAAACAAGGACGGCTCTACCGTGAGTCACGAACACCCGAGGGCGAGGTTCGACTGCAGTTTGTCGTTCCCGCCAGGTACCGCCTAGCAGTGTTACAATGGGGACATTGTTCAGCCTCAGGAGGTCACATGGGGAAAAGGAAGACCCAGGGCAGTATCCGAGCTGACTTCTTCTGGCCAGGGATGGGACGAGACATAGATAGTTTTGTCCGTTCCTGCAGTGTGTGCCAAAGTATCACCACTAATCAGGAACATGCCCTTCCTGTGCCATTTGTAACCACACCTGTAATCTCTGAGTCAGTTGAGAGACAGGGTAGTGGTGAAGTGGGTGCAGACCTGATGTCTCGCCCATTGGCCCCACAGGACACAGTATGTCCAGGGCCTGTACATACATATTATGTACCATAGTTAAGGGGGAAGTTAGAGAGAGAACTCCGCAGAGGCGACTTGAGGCTATGGAAGACCCAAGTTTGCACAAGGATTCTCAGCTCCCCAATACTAATATAAGTACTGTAGGTTAAGGGGGAAGTTCGAGAGAGAACTCCGCAGAGGCGACTCGAGGCTATGGAAGACCCGAGTTTGCACAAGGGTTCTCAGCTTCCCAGTACTAATATAAGTACTGTAGGTTAAGGGGGAAGTTTGAGAAAGAACTCCGCAGAGGCGACTCGAGGCTATGGAAGACCCGAGTTTACACAAGGATTCTCAGCTCCCCGATATTAATATAAGTACTGTAGGTTAAGGCGCAGGTTGAGGACCCATGTGCAGTTCGAGGCTATGGAAGACCCGAGTTTGCACAAGGATTCTCAACTTGTCGAAACTAATCGTGTGCTATAATTAATGACGACCTCGAATGTACGAAGCTTAGGCTGTCACTCATATTTTTAGCCAGAGCGTATTTTTCGTAGCATGTACTGATTGCTAGGCAGAGAGAGTAATTGTAACTTAATAAGAATTTTGTCTCACTGACACTTTTGATGCTCCACCTTAATTGGTTTTGCAGGTACAGCAATGGGTGTAGCAGTTTTGCTGTGCGGCCCAGCTGATCGTCTGCCGCACGCTGCCGCCTCTTCTCCTCTGCCTTCGTCATCGTCATATTATTATTATTGTGTCATTTTACACATAGGTACAGTCACACTACAACTGTCACACCTACACCGTGTATTACATACATCACACTACACAATAATTAGTTGTCAGTGTAAATGTAGCGACTTTTCGCTCAGTTTGACCTGAGTACAGGATTTTCACCGTCGTCACGGAGTTTTTCCCTCAAGCTTGCTTCTATTAACGTAAATACGAGGTTTTTCCGCTCACTGGCGACTGCGACTTTCTCCTGTAGCAGGATAGCACACACACCACAGTGTGAATCTTGTGTGACTGAGTTAGGATGTGTACCTATATATATATATATCCACAAATTTTTTCCCATAAGGAAAAAATTTAATTTTGTAGGGGTGTAGTGTCACGAATCAAATTCGTGACATTACCCTTTTGTGAGAAGCCACAAACTATTAGTGGAAAACTCACTGTTTATCGTTCAGTTAACCGCTCATTCGGACGGAAGCTTTGTCAAATCAATTTTTCAGTGTCATACGTTATCGTCTTTGCGTGAGACATTAGTGCTTCCACCGAGCGATTTGTTTTGGGCGTGTTTCGCTCACTTGACCGTTAGATAAATGCGGCCTACTGCTCCCCTTTTGTTCCCACGACTTACGCAGTCGAGTGTTTGCTTTGACGGAGAGAGGTCCTGTACTCAAGAAGTGTGAGAGGTCAGCTAGCACCCAAGCTCCACTAGTACAGTGCCCAGTACTCCCACCCCCGGGTGATACACAGCATTCATCGACCGGTATTTCCTTTTTGTATAATCCTAGTTTTAAGAGCTTAGTTAAGGTGTTTTTCCTAGGCGTAAGTATTTAGCTTTTGTGTGAGTGAGTGAGTGCGGTCTCATTGATTTGATTTGAAATGTAACGTTAAATTTATTTTTTTGTAATCAATAAATTTAACAGTTCTTTTTCTTGAGCTTAATGTAAAGTAAAATCTTGTTTCATTTCTCCAAATTAAGCTTATTTCCCACATAGCTCCTAGCTTGCATAGACGATTTACTATTCATAACTGGTACTTAGACCAGTCTTGTTGTATTAACTTAAAATCCGTTGTGCCAGATAGGAGTTAAGCATCGGCAAGAACCTGATATTATTATTAGTATTAGTTATTTATTGTCGGGTGAAGTAACTTTCTCCAGAGGCTAACAGCACTAATTCAGCATTTGTGAGTAATTAGTCTCTGCTGTGTACTGTTGAGAAAGTTTATAAATTCTCGTTCATAGAGAATCGTTGCTTGATTTAGCAAGACAATCATTGTCCCTGCTCTTTAATATTATTGAATATTAATATCAATTAAATAACATTTAAGCAATTATTTTAAAAACACCGTGATATTTTAAAAACCCCGTGACAGTAAGTAGGTGGAGTTTTGACATCTTTATTTCATTAACAAATGCCATCTAACTACACCAGCCGCTACCTCACCATGCCTACTGGTACCACTGGCAATACACATCTGTTACTGAGGTACTCCTAATAGGGAGGAATTTAGATATTTTTATCAACAATGCTACTCAGGCACAACCTGTCGCTCCCACTGTCTGGCAACTTTTGTTACTCTTTCCACTTCCACAAACGGTTAAGTTTCAGTGGCCGCTACCCATTCCCCACTGTCTCAGTTCCTGAGTCACTCACTCAGAGTCTGTCAGAATCAGTCTGTTACATTAGAGAGTCTCTGTCAGAGTCAGTCTGTAAGTTTGAGTCTCTGATAGAGTCAGGCAGCCAGAGTCAGCTATCGAGTAATTCAATGTGTCCGAGAGTGTATTAGAGTTGAGTTGGTAAATTAGTCAGAGGCAGCCTCTGAGTCTGTCGGTCTGTGTGCCTGTGTTTCTATCTCCTACTCCCGCCAAACCCAGTGTACAGTGTCAACTCAAATTTCCCATTTGAAGTGTTCGCCTCAGGTTCAGGGCACCTTAGGATGGCAATGCTGCACCTCATCTCATACGCTGCCGTTAATGTAATTTACACTGATGTCAGACAACGTAAGGAAATAACAGTATGCACATATCCAGATGTCTACAAAGACGTCTTAAATATTTACCTCGATGCATATCCAGATGTCTATGAAGACGTTTTAAATGTTTACCTCTCCCAGACGGAGTCCG
>NC_137067.1:11223023-11263023 GCF_032717465.1 Coenobita brevimanus | reverse complement strand
ACCTACAGTATCCCAGCCTAACCCCCTGTTGTTTATTACATTATTCTTTGCCATAAAAATGTTAGACATTCTACAGAATACCTATGCATTCTATTAAAGTCCCAGGTTAGGTAAAATATATAAAGTCAGAATGAAATAAACTTATACTTTGCCAAAAAAATGTTGATCATTCTATAGAATTCCTAGGCGTTCTATACAATACCTTATTTTCACAAAATGCGGTAACAAAAACACAACAGTCAAGGATAAGCACGTGAAGTGCCGGTAATTAATTGAAAATGTTGGGTGCAATGAAAAGTCCCAATATTAGTGATGAAGAGCAATACACCCACACAACCTTTAAAACAGTAAGATGAGAGGGTTTAGGAGTAAAGAAACAAAATAGCAATATGAATGGGAACTTATTATGTTTGCCATGTTTTACCTAACCATTGTCTAACTTTAAACAAAGTAATCAGCAACCACAGTTACCTGGCATAAAATGTCACCATAGACGCCTTGGTTCAGATCTCTGGTGGTTGGAATTAGCCCAGATAAAGACAGCGTGAGTGCTGCCAGGATATCTGTAATTACAGCTCAGTATCATTTTGTTGCTGTCACAAACAACTTGCACAGCCAGTGAATGAAACCGTTTGCAGCTGACAAATACATGTTCTTTGTGATCTGGGGCCTTAATTGGTATTAGGGTTCAACCCATTGATCCAAGCACTTTAGGAAGTTAGGAATAATGATGAATTATCACCAATCCATAATATGGCTGCATGGCTTAGTAGAAGGAAAATAAAGACCATAAGAAACACACAAACATCAAGAAAAGGGAGTAGAACAGAAGACAGAGGAGGGCAGTAAGGAAGAAAGTCTGGAGACAAAAAGGCCCATTTTAGTTGCCCCTTACAAGCAGGGATACTGGAGATGTATTCTTCCCCTCCCTTCCCATGGGAACCCAAATACTTTAGGAAATTTATTTATTCTGTGGAAACCCTCGTCTCTGTCCTTCTCAGCAAACCACTGGGCATCTTAATTTTTCTCAGTAATTTTCTGTATAAACTATCTGTCACACGTGATATCACTTTGCATACACTTGACTCATGAATACCACCCTCCAACAACACTGAAAATTCCCACTAGCGTAGAACCTCTGGGTTGCCAAAAATTGTTGTGTAGGCAAGAATGTCATGGCAGTGTAACGTGACACTCCCAGTATGAGGCTCAAGTTCCGTTAAACGAAGGAATTCGCTCCTGGGGAGGCGATATTGTCTCAATACATGTTTATCATTTATGTTACAGGGGTTCAGTGGCTCCAAGAAACCTCCATTCCCTTCGCAAAGCACGATCTAGTTCACAGGCAACTCATCAACTCCATGCCGAGGCAAACAATAACAAGTTGGGTCCGGTTTGTGCTACAGAGAATATCAAATCGGAGTTACTTCATTTACGGGTCTCAATACGGTAAGGCTGCTCCGACCCAGCCTCAGCGGCTGAGGCGGCCTCACCGAGGCTTACCCTCCTGTTGGTGCTTCGCGCATGGGCCTTAGCGACCCACGGCCTTAAACTACCCGACTTAAGGCCGTGTGTAGCCTTAAGGCCGTTTGTGCATCTGGGCACAGCTTCAACCACAAGTTTACTCAGGGTCTCACGGAGAAAATTTTTATCGAGGATCCTTAACTCACTCATAGTCGTGTCTTGTCTGGCGTTTTCTTCCAGTTAGCGCCAGACGATCTCATTAGACTAGGAGTGAATTATGGCAACCGAATAGCGATAACACTGGTACCATTAACCCTGACTAACTCCATGTCATTTAATTCTGCTGGAAGTGACTAATATCAGCCTGAGAATGATGATAATCATTTCAACGCAGTAGCCTCTCTTTTTAGTTATTCTTGGTGTTGCCAAACGAATTTATCCAGTTTACGTGGACCCCCTGCAGAAAAAAGGCAACATATGCAATATACAACTATTCTAGTTAAAAAACTGTGTTTTATCAGATCCTCTCTTCCCACCTCGTTTATAACCTCTCCTCTCCTCTTACCACCTTTCTCGCTGCTCTCTCCTGTCCTCTATTTTCTCCTCCCCCCCCCCGCTTCCTTCTGCGTCCATCCCTCTCCACTCTTCCTCATTCCTCTCTCCACTCATCTTTCTCCATTTTTCTACCCCTAATCTTGTCTACCTTTCCCTTCCCTTGGATTGTCCCTCCTCTCTTCTGACTGGATAAGGAAGGGTGACGTGTTAACGTTGCGATGTAAATACGGCAGCAAAGAGATCGCTTGGCAACACTCCCCCACCCCCTTCTCCACCATCACCATTCATTCGTATGCTGCCCACACCACTCATTCATCCTCTCTCCACACCCACGCCCACCCCACACCACGCAAGACGTTTACTTCCCCACACTACTCATTTTCTCCTTATCCTCTTTCCCCTCTCGCCTCTCCACCTAAGTCCTTCTTCACACAGTGTCACTGCTTGTATATTTTTATGGGGATAGAACATCTTTGTCCAGACTCAAATCCTACTCAGTTCGTGGGTTTAGAAAAGCATGTATTAAACTACTGAATACCTGTTGCTGTGAATCCTTAATTATTCTACATTTGCTACTGCAGACGATTTTATGATGCTTAGGTTTTGTTTCCTGTCATCCTCTGGTTACCCTTTAAACTTCAGTAAACAGTATATCCATTGGGTAAAGTCAAACTATTTTACTTGACTTCTGAATGAGACAGCCCTAGCATGTATTCAATATGGTTTGTGGGTGAAGTGGTGACATGTAGAGAGGTGTATGGTATGGAGGACTACTGGGCCATGGGAGCAGGCTGTGAAGCCTATGCCCAGAGTCGGGCACATAAAAAATAAATAAATAAATAAATAAAGCTAGCCAGGTGTGATATTAAACAAAACTACCTCGATTTAATCCTTTAACCTAGAGGGACAATTCTTTAATTTCCGCTCTTTTTTTCCTGCCTGTAAGTGATTAAACTTACCGATGGAAAATCCTCCGAGGTCAGAGGGTTACGAATCAATGCAATATCCCGCCACCTTTAATCGTATTCACTTCAGTTCTCCTTTATCATTTATTCAAACCTTTCACTTTGATTCGCCACACAGATTGTCCACACCCTTGATTTTCTCTCATCCCTCCTCCTCTTTGATGCGCCTTTGCTAATCTGTTCACTTTCGTTCAATGGTTCTCTTGTTTTTCCTCACCATTCACACCTTCCACGACACTCACTGCTACTTACCCAGAAAAGCTTCTTCTTCCCTCAACCTTCCTCTTTTTGTTTTTTTGTATCTTCTATAATTTACCCATTATCCTTCAACTTCCTTCCATTCTTTCGACACCATTGATTCAGACTCTCCCCGCCACTCATTGCTACTAAAACACGCTGCTTAGCTTGTCTCTTCGAGTAATTCACTCTTGTTTTCCTTCACTGTATATCCTAATTTTCCCCACACTTGCATCATTCATTCTATTATCCTATTCAGTTTTTACCACACTAAGTCACGCTGTGGATTAAGGCTATATTGGGCCAGAGCATCCGTAACCCGAGGCCATAGTGGAGCTGGTTTGTCAAACCACTGTCTCTTTCCCCCTTCCTCCTCCTCTCTTCTTTACCCCTTTCCCCGGTCCTTATCTCTCCAACTAATATCTTCTCCCTTTCCCTCTCCTCTCTTCTTTACCCTCTTCCCTATTCCCTATCTCTCCACCTCCTATCTTCTCCCCTTCCCTCCGACCCCTTCTTCTTCCCCTCCCCCTTCCCACAGGCCCTTCATCTGGATCCGTATCTGCAGAAGTTTTTGAGCTTAAGTTGCGTATAATATTGCTTGTTTATACTTGCTATCACCCATACAGCCACCATGGTGGGAAAGAAGAATAAAAAAAGAATAAAACAATGTCAGTCTAGGGTAGGAAGAAAGGAAGGAGAGAAAATGGAAATCTAGAAAGTTGGGGAGGAATTACACACATCTTCTGAAATTGGTTATTTTAATTATGCAACTATTTAGGAATGACTTAGGTCACCTCAAAGAAGCACAGTTTCAATATATGGGCATAAATCTCATTTTACCAACTAAAGGAACTGTAAAATGAGGCTCACCAAAATTATAAGTTGTTGGAAGGAGGGATAAAGGAAGGATGAAATAAGCGAAGAATGAAGAAGAGACATGAAGAATGGAACAAGAAAAAAAGTTGATCATGGAATAGAGAAAGAAGAAGGAGCAAGGAAAGGAGCGGCAAATGAAAAGGTGGAGGATAGCAGAGAAAACGTTCAAGCTCTAAGGTGGGATGGAAGATTTTGAGGGGAAAAAATGAGGAAGAGATGGGGCACGGGGGTTAATGATTAGCGAGGAAGTGGAGAGGATCTGGGGAGGTCGGACGGGTTGGAAGGCGCAGAGACCAGGATTTTGGTTAAAGGTAGGGGAATGGAGGTGGTGTGGGGATGAGGTAGGGAGAGGAGGGGGGAATAACCGGGAAAGCGAATCTATGGTTGGGGTAAGAGAAATGGTTGGGAGTAGAAGGGGAGGGCATAGTGGAGAAGCAGAGACGGGAGGGGGCTGGAGATGGGATAGGAGAAGGGGTAGATGTGAAGGGGAGGAGGAAGTAAGATGGAAGGGGATTGGATAGCGAGTACGAGATGGGGTACGAGATAAGGCGATGGAGGGTGGTGGTTGGGAAAAGGGTCCGAGGAAGGAGAGAAGGGAGAGAGTGGAGAGGAAGGGTAGAGGGATGACCGTGAGAGCTGAAGGGTGGGGAAAAGAATCCTGGATTAATGATGAAGGGAGGGGACCTATGAAGGGGTTACGGGGGGGAGGGTTCTGTGCTAATGGGGTTGGGGTTGGGGGTAGGATGTTGGGGAGGGGATAAGCGGTACGGGTAGTGATAAGGGCTCTGGAGATGGGGAATGGTGGTGGGGGAGGGGTGGGGGAGATCACGCACAACAAACCCTGACCTCGACTCCCAGTTTGGCTAAGGAATGCCATTGGACGGCTCTGCTGGGGGGAAGAGAGGGAGGGAAGAGAGGGAGGGAAGAGAGGTGAGAGGAAGTGAGAAGTAAAAGGGGGAGAGACGCAAAAGGCAGAGAGGGGGGAAAGAGGTACGAAAGGGAAGGGGCTGTGGAGAGGATGAGGAGAGGGAGGGAGGAAGAAAGATGGTGAGAGAGAAAGAGGGGGAAAATGGAAGGGAAATTCAAAAAGAAGAGGATGGAAGGAGGTGAGAGGGAGGCAGGTGAGGAGGGAAGTGTAAGGGAATGGAGGGAAGTGTAAGGGAAAGGAGGGAGGTAAGAGGGAGGAGGAGTGAGGGAGGGGAGTGAAAGAAATGAAAAGGAGAGGAGGAGGGTGAGGAAGGGAAGATGCAGGGAAAAAGGAAGGGGCGGGGGAGAAGAGCGAGCAGAGGAGGAGGAGCAGGGGGAAAGGTAGAGTGAGATATTAATAGGAGGAAAAGAAAATACAGGATAATGGAGGAAGCCTGAGGAAAATATAGCAAAAAAAAAAAAAAAGATTACGCTTAAGGCATAATGAAGGGGTGGGTGAAGAAGAGCCTCCCGAAAAACACATAAGCCGCAAGATAGAAAAATATAAGAAGTTTTGTAATGAGGCAATTAGAAAATCGGGAAAATGTTTAATATGCTAAGAATTGATAACAAAATGGTGGTTATCATGAGGAAATGAAAAGAAGACAAGTAATTACTGGAAAAAAGTGTAAGATGACAATAGTGAAAATATGGAAAAAATGGAATGAATAGAAGAGTATTTACGAGGAGAAATGAATGTGATAATGATGAGAGGATAAATGAGAAAGTACACATGGAGAATAAGAAAAATAAGACTTTAAAAAAAGGACAATACGAGAATGTTCAAAAGTGTAGTAGCTATGACTGAGGAAGATGTGAACTTTATGATAAAAAGACCAAATGAACGATTGTAACTGATAAGGATATGGATAAAATACTAAAAAGAAAAAAACAATGAAAATGAAACAAGGAGAAAGAGAGAGAAATTGTATGAATGTAAGATGATGTAAGAACAGACGTGGACGAGAAAGACTGGACACGACTGAGGCTAAGGAACACTAATAAGGAAAATGGTGAAAGCCTGGCAAGTAAAGAGTACCGGGGTGAAGGGGAGACGAGGAGAAAAGATGCAACTTAACATTTTGAGAGAGAGAGAGAGAGAGAGAGAGAGAGAGAGAGAGAGAGATTACCGCTACAGACTCTGGAGGGATAAGTAAACATTGTGAGGATGGGCAGTGGGAGCGGCAGCAGGCGTGACGATGTGGTGGTTGCCAGGAAAAAATAACCAATGTTGTGGAAAGAGGAGACGGCGAGAGGAAAATGAGTATGTGAGGAGGAGGAGAGGAAAGGAAAAGGAGGAGGAGAGGAAAGGAAAAGGAGGAGCAGGAGGAGGAGAGGAAAGGAGCAGGAGGAGGAGAGAAAAGGAAAAGGAGGAGGAGAGGAAAGGAAAAGGAGGAGCAGGAGGTGGAGAAAAAGGGGAAGGAGGAGGAGGAAGAGGAGAAAAAGGGGAAGGAGGAGGGGAAGGAGGAGGGGAAAGAGGAGGAGGAGGAGGAGGAGGAGGAGGAGGAGAGGAAAAGGAAACGGAAATGGAGAAGGGAAAGCCGCAGAGAAAGAGCAGGAGCGGGAGTTGGCGGAAGAGGAGGCGGAGGAAAGGAAGAGAAAAGGAGGTGGGGAAGGAAAAGAGGAAAGAAGAAAATTGGCTACGAAAATACCCACCACACCATCAATGAGGAGGGCACAAAAGTAAAAGAAAAAACCCATAAGGGATAACGTTTTACGACAACACATGGAAGAGAGCGACTTTGACGTGAAGTTGTGTGAAGATGATGGACGGAAGATGAAGATGAGAAGACGACGAGAAGATAGGAAGAGAGAGTCGAAAGGTGATGATAAAAAGTTGGTGATGTATGGTTTGGCTGGAAATATGACTTAAGCCAAATAGTGAAAAAAAAAAAAACAGTGAAGTAAGATTTAGAAAGGAGAAAGAAGAATATGTAAGGCAAGTTGTAAATGGAAAGAGATGTGAGGAAATCGGACCACAGCGCTTCAGTGTGGATGAATATGGAATACAAGGGATGGAAAATGATTAAATTTAACGAAGGTGAAAGCGATTGGAGAAGGAGAGCACGTTGGAGATGGAAGGAATGAGGATGGATTGCAGCTGAAGATGAGGGAAGAAGATAGAGGAGGAGGGGGAATGAAGAGAAGAGAGGAGGGGGAAGAAGAGAAGAGAGGAGGGGGGAAAGAAGAAAGATGATGATGGAAGGAAGAAGAGAGGAGAGGAGAAGAAGAGAGCAGAGGAGGGGGGGGGGAGAAATGAGAACAGGAGGGGAAAGAAGAGAAGAGAGGAGGGGGGAAGAAGAGAGAAGAGGAGAAAACAAGAAGAGAGAAGAGGAGGGAGGAAGGAAGAAGTGAGATGAGAAGGAGGGGAGAGAGGAGACGAGAGGAGAGACTAAAAAAATAATACCAAGTAGAATATGAAAGTGACAAAGAAAAATTAGTAGATAAATACATAAGACTGGAGAAGACGGTTATATTTACACTTTTAAGATGAAAGGATTGTGGAAAGTATTAAGAATATATTATGCAGTAGATGGGAAGTTGTTGAAGGCCGTGAAGAATATGTATGAGGTTGCTAAGGCTGCAGTGTGTGTGGATAGTGAACAAAGTGAATTTTTCTATTTGAAGGTTGGATTGAAAGAAGGATGTGTCATGTCTCCATGGTTGTTCAATCTGTATATGGATGGGGTTATATGAGACACAAGGTAGGGCGCTGGATGTTGGAGTGGCCCTAGTGAGAGAGGGCAGTGTTTGGAAACTTTCTGTACTGTTGTTTGCCGATGATACTGTGTTAAGTGAAGACGAATGGGAGCTGCAAGGCTTGGTGAATGAGTCTGGGAGAAAGTGTAAGAAACGGAATCTAAAGGTGAATGTAAGGAAGAGTAAAGTTATGGTTTTCGAGAGAAGTAAAGTCAGTCAATGTACTGTAGAGTGAGGTTGAATGAGGAGGAAACTGAAAATGTGAGTGCGTTTAAGTACGTGGGTAATGTGATGCGTAAGGATGGAAGTTTAGAGGGTGAGGTGCTTGAAAGGGCACAACGCAAGAAAAGTTGCTGGTTCCTAGAAAGTAGTAATAAGAAACAGGAAAGTGAGTATGGAAGTGAAAAAGCTACTACATGACAGTTTTGTGAGAGCAACTCTAACGTATGGAAGTGAAGCTTGGACCTTGTTGGAGGCACAGAAGTCAAGAGTGAGAGCAGTGGAAATGAGTTATTTGAGAGGAGCAAGTGGAGTCACATGGAGAGACAGACTGACAAATAAGGAAGTGATGGAGAGTTGTGGTGTGGATGTGGATGTGATAGGAAGCGTTAGGAGAAACACATTGAGGTACTTTGGCCATGTGGAGAGGATGGAGAGTGAGAAACTGACGAAGAGAGTGTATGAGAGTGAGGTGGTGGGGGGGAGAAGGAGGAGGAGGCCAAGGATGAGATGGAAGGATGGAGTGGAGAGGTATATGAGAGAGGGGTGTGTGAGCTGGGAGCAGGGCAATGAAATGGCCGGGGACAGGACGACATGGAGGCGATTTGTCTGTGGCCACCCCTTACGGGATTAAGGCGTCTGGCAATAGACGATAGAGAAGATGAAATTAAACGAACTTGGGTTGGAAAAGGATAGCAATGCACCGTCTCAGATGAAACTGAAATACGAGTAAAAATAAGGAAACCAAAAAAGAAGAGAAAACAGAGGATGGAGATGAAGGTGTGGAAGATGGATGGAAGGTGAAAGGAAGGTGGGTGCGATGTGGTGGAGGAGAGGAAGCTGGGGGGGGGGGGACATGGGGGAGTAAGACGAAGCTGTGGAAAAATGCCGAGGTGAACAGCGGGGGAAAGTAAATAAAATATATTAATGGGAGGGAATGTCGTTGATTAACAGAAACCGGACTTACAAGAAAGGAGGAAAATATGTGACTGGGGGAGGCGAAAAATAGAAACTTTCAAACAAAGCGCTGTGGTGGAAATGATATTGTGACAGAGGGAGTGAAACTAATAACGTATGAAAAAAAAAAGTTGCGAGCTAATACATCAAGATGCAAGGAGTCTGAGGACAGATGGGGCTAGTTAGGTGGAAGGGGAGAGACTGTAAAGTTCCTTAGTGTAGTAACGAAAACTGTGACGCAAAATAAAGGACAGAATGAAAGTATGAAGTTTAACAAAATACTAAGCCACAGAGAAAGGGCTGAGGAGGAATTATATCGGCAGAAATTACCAAACACGTTAATGAAGCATGAAAAACTGACTGAAAATAAAAGTGAGAGTAAAAGGAAAAAAAAAGTACCGGTATACAAAAGAAAACGCTAATGAGCTAATTTGTCAAAGTGAAAAGAGCCAGAAAAGGAAAGGAGGGAGTGGGGGAGTGGAAAAGGGAGACTCTGTCCAATGCGATATTTGTGGTATTAAAACAATGACTGAAAATAAAAGGAAAAGTGGAGGAGGCAAAATATACCCAACAGCGTATAATAAATTATGTAACTGTAGTCCTTTATCCTTAACTTGGCCTACATTTGTGTTCCGTTGAAGCTTATTTTAAGTTGTTCATTGACAGTAACAACATTGCTGGGACTATGCACGTTCTACAAGCACTTCTTCGTTACTAGCATCAGGTTCTAGTGTTAATCTATTCCTACTACTCAGCATTCAAGGTACAGTACAACAAGGGCAATTATTGGACAACTTAAAAGTAAAAAAGCAGAAGAAAAAAGCAGTAAGCGGATTTAGAAAAGAAAAATATCAAGCCCACTGATGTGGTAAGAAAGAAACCGTGGCTACGAAAAAGGAGAGAGTTACAAAGAAAAAACAATTGTAAATAAAAAGTACCATTGTCATTAAACAACAGAAGAAGGAGGTGAGGCGGAAAAAAGGCAAGATTATCAAGCCAGTTTTTGTGGTGTAATGAAACTGACGATTATAAAGGGGAAGGTAGAAAAAAGAAAAGCAAAATGTGGGAAAAGGTATAAGTTAATATGTCAAAATGGAGGATTTCTCATGAAGGAAGGGGAAGAATTACAGAGGGGGAAAGTAAGGGGGATATTATAAAGCTCGTTTTGTTGTGTAGGTTAATAACGAAAATTGTGACTGTGAATACAAAGAAGAAACGAATCGGAAGAGTATGCAGATAATAATTATAGTGCAAATATAACACGGAGGAAAACAGTGACCGGGAAGAAAAGGAAGATTAAAAAGTGTTACTGTGACATCCAAAGAAATTATGACACTGAGTACAGAAAAGGGGAATTGCAAAGCCGGAAGAGTATTCAGAGTAAGTACCGGTACTGACCTACCAAATCAAGGTGGAAGGGGTTAGATTAGCCTAATAGAGGAGAAAAATTTATCAACCGTGTTTAAAGAAAAAAATAAATAAATAAATGCGAGAGAAAACAAAGAAAACATATGCAGGCAAATTAAAGAGTGAATATATAAACCGATTTCGAAGGAGTCTGAAAACACGAAGAAATAATGAGAAATTAGTTTTAACTATGTCTCGTATGGCAGGCATAAAATCACTATTAACGAGAATAAGACAAAGAGCAACAAAAAGAAAAAAAATACTGAAAAAAAAAAGTACATCGAGGTGGTGATAATCTGGTGGAGTCGAAAAAATGATGGTGAGAAAAGGTTGGGAAAAATAAGGCTCATTACTGTGGCATTAAAGGAATAGACAGGAGAGTGGATAAAGAAGATTGTACAGAGACGAATTACACAAACAGATAAAGCACAGAGCCCAATACCCCAACATAGCAACTGTTCTAAGGGCCGAATTCTTACTTTGCCTTGTGACCTTTACTTTTGACTGATTGCTCTCAAAAGTTTCCTTCATTCTTGCCTGACCCTTAACTTTTCCACCATGTTTGGTTCAAATCCGTTCAGAACAAAGAACTGACTTTGCTCAGTGACCTTGACATTTGACTTAGTGTTCTCACAGTTTTTATTCATTTCTTAACCTTAACCTTCCACGAGGAAAAAAAACTGTTTAAATTGGCATAGCAATGTGACCTTACCCTTTGACGTACTGTTCTAAGAGAACAACAGGTCAACCTCTTGGGGGATTCTCAATTCAACCACCAAATTTTACCCAAAAGAAAGACATATGGGTCAAAATATGACCTGGCCTGTGACTTTAACCTCTGATTATTTTCAAACTTATCACCAATTCTTCCCCCTGACATTGGTTTATTTTGGAGAAAATTGTTTAAGTTTATTTTGCTGGGTCAAAGTTTACCTAGCACACTGACCTTCACCTTTGTTCTATTGTAAAAAAAAAAAAAAAAAAAAAAAAAAAACTGGTCGAACCTCAGTCCTTCCGCTGACTTGGTTAAAGTCGGAAAGAAACTATTTTGTTTAGAGATGCCCGCACACCGATCGAAACACAACACCCCCTCTTGCTTCCCGAGTCCTGGTTTAATAAATCATTTTGAAGGGAGTCTGAGGAAGGAAGGAAGGAAGCAGGGATGAGTAATTATGAGGTCAATAATTGCCGCAAAATATACTGTAACATCAGAATAAAATCAACACGTAGCTACACAGAAAAGCAGTATAATAGATTGATGACTGTACAGCTAAAGTCATAGAAGTTGGCAGTATAATGGGGGCCCCATTATGTAGGATATGATAACAGGTACAGCACTGGCTTCTCTCTGTTACAGTGTATCTGAACTGTAATCCGATACATCTTAATCAATCCGCTGTGATGACGTGTTTCCTTTGCATTCTTCTTGCTCACATACGATTATATTCAAATTTAGGGAATTATGAACTAAATACAATTGTCTGGGGAGAGCAAACATCAGGTGAAAATGACATTCTCAGGTTGATGGTGTTAAAAGTTGTCACACTATTCCTCAGGTATCTATAAAGTCTAATAACTCACTGGCAAGTACCAGCAACTACCCAGCCCAACCGTACATCTGGTTTTCATCTGTACACCTTGATCCTTGCTTACTTTTAGCCCTTGTTTGCCCTGGCGTTTGCTTCCCGGCTCTCTGCGTTTATCCGTGTGCGTGTGTGTGTGTGTGTGTGTGTGTGTGTGTGTGTGTGTGTGTGTGTGTGTGTGTGTGTTCGATTAGCATGTCTTGCCTCGGACCTCAACTCTTGCCTTATTTTGACTTGGGCATCTCCTGACGTGTAGCTTCCTCGCTCACTGTTTATCTTGGTGTAAAACAGTGGTTCTCAAACATTTTTGCCCGCCACCCACCAAAAGTGGGAACACACAGGCGCACACGCCCGCACAGAATTATAATATATTTGATATATGTAACATAAGGAAGGGGGAAAATAGTGGCGAGAGCATGTAATTACTTACTAGGGATGGAAGGATACAAGGGAAAAAAATGAAAAGACCGGTTCACGAGGGAAGGGGATTAGGGACGGGGTGGAGGGGGGTCTGGGGAGGGGTTCTGAAGTATAGGTAGGTGTCGGAGAGGGGGAAGGGAATAGGGGCAGAGGAGTGGTGGGTACCTACAGTAGCTATGAGGTTAGGGCGGGAGACTATGGAAGGTGAATACAGAGTAACAGGTTCTAAGGAGAAATGGTAAGGGGAGGAGGAGAGGGTACAGAGGAGAAATTGAGAGGGAAAGGGGTCTGAAGATGGGTAAGGTAAGGGGGCAGTGAAGGTGTAAGGTAAGGGGGCAGTGAAGGTGTAAGGCATATGTGTCAGGGTATTTGGGATGGAGTAAGGGATATGGGGAGGGGAGCAACATAGTCGAGGGAGGCTGGGATGGGTGAAGGGATAGGGGTAGGGAATAGGGTCTGAGGAAGGGGAAGGGGACGGAACAGGGGAGAAAGTAGGGTGGAAGGGTAGGAAGAAGGGGTTGAGAGCAGAGGGGAGGGTGGAAAAGAATATGGGGGAAGAGGATGAAGGGACGAGGCCTAGAAAGGGACTATAGGGAGGAGAAGGATCCGTAAGCGTGGCATAGAGGTAGAGGGTATAAGGTTGAGGGGCGATAAGTAGTAGGGATAGTAGTGAAGGGTCTAGGGATGGGTACTGGTAGTGGCGGAGGGATGGAGGAGGTCACGTGCAACAAGCCCTGACCTCGACTCCCTATCTGGATGTCATTGGACGGCTCTGCTGGGGGAAGAGAGAGAGGGAAGACAGGTGAGAGGGAGAGGAAGGAACGTGGGGGAGGGGGCTGAGGAAGGAGGAAGTGGCAGAGAGGAGGAAGGAGGAAGTGGAAGAGAGGAGGAGGGAGGAATTGGAAGAGAGGAGGAAGAAAGCGAGATGGGAAATGTAGAAAGAGGGGGGTGAAGGCAGGTGAGACAGAGTAGAAAGGGAGGTAGGGTGAGGGAGAGCAGTGGGAGGAAGGCTGGATGAGGGAGGGATTTGTAAGAGGATGTGTGGGGAGGGAAAGAGGTAGGGAAAGATACAGGGGAGGGGAAGGGGGAGAGACCACGATGGGAGGAGATGTAGAGAGAGGAGTGGGAAGGAGGAAAAGGGCGAAGGCGAGGAAAAAACGAATCCTGGCGGAAATGTAGTAAGAAAACTGTAAAGGCAAATGAAGGGGGATAAGTGGAGAAGAGTTACAGGAAAGAACGCAAGAATCGCAAGGAAAACAGAAGAAGTTTGCTTAAAGATCATTAGAAAAACACAGAATGTTTATTACCGTAAGAATTAGGTGGTAAAAAGAATGATGACTAAACGTGAAAAATTAGAAAAAAAGAAAACAGAAAAGGAAGATTACAGTAATTATAATGTGAAAAAATATTATTAACGGACGATCATGTAGGGAGAAAAATGTGATAATTATTAGAAAAAAAAGAATTAAATATAAAGATGGAAGACTGAGCATTAAAATAAAAAAGAAACAAAGAATTTTTAGTAACAAAACGTTTGAGGAGCAAAATAAACTGAGAGAGAGAGAGAGAGAGAGAGAGAGAGAGAGAGAATAAAACCAAGAGGGAAGAAATAAAATATTGTTAATAGAGGAGGGGGAAAAGAAGAGAGAAGAGGAGCGGGGAAGAAGAGAGGAAGGAGGGAGGGAAAATGAGAGGAAGGAGGGAGGGAAGAAGAGAGGAAGGAGGGAGGGAAGAAGAGAGGAGAGGAGGGGGAAGAAGAGAGGAGAGGAGGGGGAAGAAGAGAGGAGAGGAGGGAGGGAAGAAGGGAGGAAGGAGGGAGGGAAGAAGAGAGGAAGGAGGGAGGGAAGAAGAGAGGAAGGAGGGAGGGAAGAAGAGAGGAAGGAGGGAGGGAAGAAGAGAGGAGAGGAGGGAGGGAAGAAGAGAGGATGGAGGGAGGGAAGAAGAGAGGAAGGAGGGAGGGAAGAGTAGAGGGCAGGAGGGGGAAGGATGAGAGGAGAGGAGGGGCTACAAATAATAATAACACCAAGTAGAAAATATAAGTGAGATAAAGAAAAAATAGTTGAGAAATATATAAGGCTGGAAAAGAAGGTGATATTTCCACCTTTAAGATAAAATTAAAGGAACTTGGGTTGGAAAAAAATTGTAATGCACCGTCTCAGAAGAAACTGAAATGCGACTTACAAAAAGTATACCTAAAAAGAAAGGAAAAAAGATTATGGAGATGACGGTCTGGAAGATGGATGAAAGGTGAAAGGCAGGTGGGTGGGTGGTAGTGGAGAGGAATCTGGGAGGGGGGGGGAAGCATGAAGGAGTAAGACGAAGCTGTGGGAAGATTCTGGGGTGAACAGAGGCAGAAAAAAAGAGTAAATAGATGATAATATTAATGGAATGGAAAGTCGCTGATTAACAGGAACTGGACTGATACGAAGGGAGGAAGATAATGGTTCGGGGGAGGTGAAAAATGGACTTTCAAACATATTTTTACTGTGGTAAAAATGATACTGTGACAGAGAGTGAAACTAACAAACAATGTATGAAAAAAAGTTCCGAGTGAATGCATTAAAATGCCAGAGTGCGTGTGAGGAACGAAGTAATTAGACGAAAGCGATATTGTAAAGCTCCTTAGTGTAGTAAAGAAAACTGGCTTAAAATAAAGTGGGGAGTGAAAATATCAAGTTATTCACCACTAAAATTACAATAAAGTGGGGAGTGAAAATATCAAGTTATTCACCACTAAAATTACAATAAAGTGGGGAGTGAAAATATCAAGTTATTCACCACTAAAATTACAATAAAGTGGGGAGTGAAAATATCAAGTTATTCACCACTAAAATTACAATAAAGTGGGGAGTGAAAATATCAAGTTATTCACCACAAAAATTCTAATCTAAAGAGAAAGGGATGAGGAGGAACTGTACAGGTAAGATTGATGAACAAGTTATTCCGATATGAAAGAAACTGGCTGAATATAACGGAGACTGAAGAAGGGAAAATTATACAAATAAGCACTATGGAGTAAGTTAATCAAATTGGAGTTAGCCTGAAAGAGATAGAAAGAGGCGGAGGAGCTGGAAATATGAGAATCTGCCAAATGCGTTATTTGTGGCATAAAGAAAATCTTGATAACAAAGAAGGAAGCGGTAGGTGAAGTTGTTAAAGACAAAATAAATAAATAAATAAAGTTCTTTTACGTGGTATGAAAACAATTGTTGGTAAGAAAGAGGAGAAAACAGAAAAAAACACTAAAAAGTACCACCATAATTTATCAAGAAAAGAAGCCATGAAACAAAATGAAAGACAGAAAAAGATTATCAGTGAGTTTTTGTGTTGCAAAGAAACTGTGACTAAGAGAAAAAGGAAATGAAAGAAGGAAAAAGTGTCTAAAATATACAGAACTAATATATCAAGACGAGGGAATTCTCATGAAGGAACGAGGGTAGATAATGAGGAAAAAGATTATGAAGCCCGTTTTATGACATTGGTAACATAAAAACTGTGGTTATGAATAAATGGAAGAGCGAGAACATGAAAGTACAGTATTCAGATACAAAGTATAGAGCACTATAACAAAGAGGAAAATGGGGACAAGGAGGAAAATGGAGATTTAGTTAGAAGTGTTGGTGGAAACTAAGACACCGAGTACTGAAAGGAAGAGTGGGAAAGGAAGGAGAGTAACCAAAGAAAATACTGAACAAATAAATCGGGATGTAACAAGTTCGAGGAATTGACGAAAAATTATCAAGAGTTTATTTTGCCATTAAAAAACTCACTGAAACTAAAAAAACAAAAACAACACCATATGGAGATAAAATATAAAGTGAATAAGCCGATTTGCAGGAACTCTGAAAACGGGGAAGGTGAGATTTTAGAAAGCAAAAAAAAAAAAAAAAAAAAAAAAGATAAAATTACACGGAGACTAAAATGACAAAAAAAAAAAAAAATCACGCGGACCCTGAAATGAAAAAGAAAAGAAAAGAAAAAAAAGAGTAAATTGAAGTTGTGGTAGCCTGGTGAAGTTGTGAAATGTGTGGGGTATATGGTAGGAAAAATTAGGCTCATCATTATGACATTAAAGATATAAAGACAGGACAGTGGATAAAGGAGCGACTGTAGAGAGGCGACGTATTGAAATAACAAGGATCACGCAGAGAACGCAATATCCACGCGCAGCAACTGTTCTAATGCCGAAGTTGTACTTTTCCCTCTGGCCCTGACATACGATTGATTGAGCTTGCAAGTGCTGATGTAATAAATCGATCTGGAGGTAATCTAAGGAAGGAAGGAAAGAAGTTGCGATGAATAATTAAGAGGCCCATTACTACCTCAATAATATACTGTAACATCAAAACAAAACCAACAGGTACGATGAAAAGCAACAAAACATAGTGATGACACTAAAATTAAAGTACAGTTATATAATTTCATGGTGTAGTGGATGTCCCATTATGTAGGATATGACAACAGATACAGTACGGGTTTCTCTGTCACTGTACCTGAATCACAGTCCAGAACAACTTCTTTACCGCTGCGCAATGATGATTTTTCTCCATATTCTTGCAACACATTTGCCATTAAATTCAAATTTAGGGAGACTGGAAGTGAAAAAAAAATTTGGGGGAATTAGGTAAAAATTACGTACTGAGGTTCATGGTGTTTCTGATTATCACTTATGTACCTACCAAGGATAGTGACAACTGATTATCACTTGTGTATCTACCAAGGATAGTGACAACTGATTATCACTTATGTACCTACCAAGGATAGTGACAACTGATTATCACTTGTGTATCTACCAAGGATAGTGACAACTGATTATCACTTGTGTATCTACCAAGGATAGTGACAACTGATTATCACTTGTGTATCTACCAAGGATAGTGACAACTGATTATCACTTATGTACCTACCAAGGATAGTGACAACTGATTATCACTTGTGTATCTACCAAGGATAGTGACAACTGATTATCACTTGTGTATCTACCAAGGATAGTGACAACTGATTATCACCTATGTACCTACCAAGGATAGTGACAACTGATTATCACTTGTGTATCTACCAAGGATAGTAACTTGTTTCTTCGTAACACCATCTACTGAGCCCAATTTTACATCTGGTTCCATCTGTACACCTTAATCGTTCTTTACTTTTAGCACTTATTTGTCCTGGTGTATCCTTCCCGGCTCTCTGCTTTTATCCTTGTTTGCAACGTGTGTGTGTGTTTTCAATTAGCATGTCTTGCCTCGGACTTCACCTCTTGCCTTATTCTGACATGCGCCTCTGACTTGTAGCTTCCTCACTCACTGTCTATATTGGCTTAGAGCAGTGGTTCTCAAACATTTTTGGACTGCAACCCACCAATGGTTGGAAGAAAGAAGGAAAGATTCAGACTGGCAACATAGGGTATATGCAGTGTTCTGTACTCTTGATGATGTTAAAACCCGAACAGATAAACAGCACGGCCTACCTATTTTCTGTCCTGTGATATTCTAAGTAAAGTGGGAAATGGATCATAAAAAGTATTGATAGTTTTACATCTTTACATATGAAACTAACACTTCTGAGGCAGCAACAGTAAAGGTTAATTCCTCTTCACTTAGACATAATAAAAATCATTATACTGCGAATACTGTATTATGCAGCAAAACAAAACTGCCTTTTCCTCAAATATCTACAATGTCTAAAACATGAAAAATATAAAAGTACTGCAATTACGTGTAGCCAATAAGGTTTAAGCAGTAACTGATATCAAGCATAAACTACCGTACACTAAAACTGGGTCTCCCATCAGTAGGCACGGACTTATAGGTTCTCACTGATCCTGTATGTTGAATGTGAGGTATGAACACCCAAAAGAGTAACTTATATCCTCCGTACACTGGGTGTCTCACAATGGAAGGTTTGAAGTAGGAGTGAGTAGGCTGAAGAAGGTGACGTCATGTCAGTGCAAGCAAGGTGGAGGGATAGTTAACAACAAAGGGTTAAAGAGGAAGTAAGAGCAAAAGCAATATTCACTTTCTAGCATCATGCATATGTGACAGCATAACACTTAATCCTTTCCTATTTGCCTTGGCATATGTCTATTCTATAGGCTTCAATGCTAACGATATCATACAGTCCTCGTCACATGTCTTTCCCATGACCTACGTCAAGGCAAATATTTCTGATAACCCAAAATGGTCATTATTTTTCCACGTAGGCTACCGTTCAAACACTGAAATTTTTTCTATTATTCACATGGATAAAATTAAATCAGCTTTACACACATCACCGCAAGGAAAAAAAAATGAATGAGAGAAATAATAAAGTAACACTTTTTCCTCCAGCAGAAAAATTAATATTGCGAGAGAGAAAAAAAATCAGCATTTTAGTAGGTAATATTAATACTGAAGCAGTATTGTTTTCGCCTCAAAAGCAATGTTTTTGTCACCTAAATCTGGTTTTTCATAAATACTTTCTTTGCAGTAAACTGAAATTTTCAAAAAAAAAAAATAATAAATGGAGAAAAAAACTAATACACTAGTGCTCTTACGACGAAATATTCCAATAACTCACTTACCAAGACACCGGTGGCCAGTCCACTGCTGTGATGTTTTCCATGTCACTGGAGTCACAGTTTTTTCCTCATTTTTACTTTATTGTGGGCCTCTCTCATCTTGATTCACTGTGAAGTGCTGTATCTGTTTTAGTACCATTCCCGATTCTAGCATTTTATTTAAACTTCTTTCCTTTCTTATTTCTTCCCTCATTTGCCTCTATTCCGTATTTTAAATTCACTCGCTTGTCTTTTCACTCCTTTCTGTCTTCCCTCCCACTTTTTTTTTTTCCCTACTAACTGTGTGTTAGTTTTAAGTTCGGGAAACGTGTCATGGATTTCCAAAACTTTTTCTATTACTGTTCGAGACTTTAACATCGCTTGTCTCCTGGCTAGAATTTCCAAACAAAAATGGCCTCGTTCTTTTAACTCTCCCCGTAAATTTTTCGTCAGTACTTTTCCTCTTTTCCTTTTTGCCACTTTCCTTCGTCTTCATTCCCTCTCTCTGTCGCATTCTCCCTCAATATTTAGTTTCATATCAGAGAAATGTTAAGTGTTTGATTCGTACTCATTTTCCATTATTGTCTGAGAATTTAAAACCACTAACCACTTCACTTAAGCTTCCAACAACATTCACTGGCATGGGTATCTGGAACTCTGGGCGAGGGAGGGGCTTAGTAAGTGAAGCAACTGTATCGAGTTGGTTCGCATATTGATTCAAAGCACCTTGAACAAATACAATCCCGTCCACCATTTCTCCTCAGCTTCCCTACAACAGTGAGAAGGGAGTGAATCAGTAGGTGAAGTAGCCGTAATTAAACATCTCACACATTGATTCGATGCACTTTGATCGTTAACAGGGAAGATGGAGTTACCAGCTCGTAAAGGATCATCGCCATATTGCCTCCTACATTATTTACATCCGAGATAACAGCTGACCATCACCAGTATTCTGCCTGCAGTGTTTATACCCGTGAATACAGCTGATCGTCACCATACGAGTACTGCCTGCAGTGTTTACATCCCGGAAAAGAGCTGCTCGTCACCATATTGTCTGCTGTGATTACATCCGGGACAGCAGCTGATCGTCACTATCCCAGAAGCATAGATGGAAGGACGATGGCTGGGTGAGTGTTGCAGCGATGTCTAACTCAGCAGTTTTAGTATCTAGTACCGGTACCTGACAAATATATCTTGTTATTTAGAAGATTAACGTAATATTTTGGCGACACAAATACTAATACTTTACTGAACGAAGAAAAAACTAAGTAAAAAACAAGTTACCAGTCGATTATTTTGCCCTCCTTAATTCCATGACATATTTTTACAACTTTATTCTTATTACCTGCTGACGGTTTTATTTAGTTTGGGAAGGTTGCGTAGTAGTGAAGGGGTTAATCAAGGCTATGATAACCCCTCCAGGTCTAAGTCTTTCCCATAACGTGAATATAATCGTCGGGAGGCGGCATGATCACATTATGGAGTCATGGATTGAAGATGTCAAGGAAAGACTTTTTGTACCAATGGTTAGAGGAGTTTCCTTCCAACCTCATCACCATCACACGCCTCTTACTAGCTGAATAAAAGCGTCTGGTGGTATCTGTAGTAAAATATATACAAGACGTATTTGTCCTGAAGGGGTTACTACATCATACACAACATAATATACATCATTCATCTTGCTTGGTTGGGTCGTGGCTCTGAATCATCTGGTTGTGGCAATTAACTGAGTATTTTATTAAGGGGTTAACATAAAATTTCTTGTCAGGAGAGAGAGAGTGTGTGTGTGTGTGTGTGTGTGTGTGTGTGTAATCATAAGCCTCTAATGTGTGTGTCACTGGAGTGAATATAGTAAGTCCGGAACCTCAAGAAGAGTCAGGTTTGGAGGCCCTTGTGGTGAGTCGCTCGTAGCGGCGGTTCCTGAATGATAATGTGTCTCGTAGTGAAACATTCTCAGCACGATGCAAGGTAATGACCCCAAACATATATGTGGATAAGGTTAACGCTTCCCACTGTATATAAAGTATTACTGTGGCAGGTGTTGGTAAAGTGATGCAACTGTGGACTGATAACACTGCTAATAGAAAAGACGCGAGACTCATCCCAGGCTGAGGCAGGGAACAGTTTGATGATATGATTTTCTCTTTAAAAAATATTCATTTGATCTTCCACAAGACCCATGATGCAGAGAAATCAAGCGACAGCATGAATCATTCTTCCCACGTGGAAAAACAAATAACAAACAAGTCCCTTAACACACTTTTGCCTACGGTCACTGAAGTTTTCCCTCACTTCACTGCAGCAGCCAGGAACAGTCTTGCCCCGTGAAGATCAAAGTAATATAAACATGCATAATTTAACTGTCCTGCTTTACAAGTCTGTGGTCCAAAAATTAGCTAATGGAAATTGGCATCAGCAGTTTACCTGGGCCTCATCTAATGCCCACGGGAAACGTCAAGTACAAAACCGCACAGAAAACCTTCCTGCCCAGACTTATTTCAGTCATCCATCAGACAGCCCATGAGACCATGGTATTCATACTAACATTGCCCAGTTTGGTTTCATGATATTTCAGCCTTCCACAGCATACCTTCCCCTGCAAAAAATCAGCAGCCAGCAGACCCCCTGGACAGCAGTATATCTGCTGGCCTGATCCACCTCAAAGTTATCCACCGGACAGTCGATCAGTCAAAGATACCTGTCCCTCTGCATCATGCCAGCACTCTACTCGGAACTTAAATGGTTTTAATCTCCCTGACGAAAGCGACACTCCAGCAAAAAAAAAAAAAAAACAGGCAACACACCCCCACCCACATACACACTTGCCCCTATGGTAACACTTGATATCCTCCCACAGATCTTTCCATCATCCCACATGCTATACACAGCTGCACTCACTCCCCATTGCATCACTTACATAAACAAGGAGGAGCACCCAGATAGTGCCACACCTGCGCCCATTAACTGGCTAGGACTGAATGTTTGACTCTGGCCTGTGACCTTCACCTTGGACAGATTACTCTCAGTATTGAATTACTTCATTCTTGCCTAACCCGTAACCCTTCCACCAACATTGGTTCAAATAAGATCAAAGCTCTTTTGAGTTGACTTTAGCCTAATGATCTTGACCACTTACCTTTCCTTGTGACCTTAACCTTTGACTGTTTGTTCAAAAAGTCGTCTATTTACCCTTCAGTTAAATGAGATCATTCTTAAATCTATTCTTGTTGCCTCCAGACACATTAATGACCTAACGCAGTGGTTCCCAAACTGGGGGCCATGGCCCCCTGGGGACCATAGTGCATTTCCAGCGGGGCCATGGCCCCCTGGGGACCATAATGCATTTCCAGCGGGGCCATGGCCCCCTGGACCATAGTGCATTTCCAGCGAGGCCATGGCCCTCTGGGGACCATAGTGCATTTCCAGTGAGGCCATTGCCCCCTGGGGATCATAGAGCATTTCCAGCTGGGCCATGGCCTCCGGGGGACCATAGTGCATATCCAGCGGGTTCATGGCCCCCTGGGGACCATAGTGCATTTCCAGCGGGGCCATGACCCCCTGGGGACCATAGTGCATTTCCAGCGGGGCCATGGGTTAATCTTAAGTACCTGGTTACTGGTGATGGCATTGAATAATTATATGGTTTATGGCAAATGGTTTCCTGCATTACAAGAAACTATTTGATTTGCCACTCAGTGCTGAGTGCCCCCTGCCTATCACAAACCACAACTGTCATCATAAATGCCTCTCGTGTCATTACTATCATCATCAGAATCACCATTACCACGTTTACTACTATTATAATAATCACTGCCACAACAATCACTAACATCAGCACATTACTACCACAGCTACCATAGTCTACCAGCAATACATGTACTGTCATCATTATTATAACTACCACAACTACCATTATCATCATAATCATCAATACGACATCTAGCACAGTCATGAAATCACCATTACCACTATCACAGAAGTCACCACCACCGCTATCACAGAAGTCACCACTACCACTATCATAGAAGTCACCACTACCACTATTATAGAAGTCACCACTACCACACTCATAGAAGTCTCCCACTACCACTATCATAGAAGTCACAACTACCACTATCATTCAAGTCACCACTACCACTATCATACAAGTCACCACTACCACTATCATACAAATCACCATTACCACTATCATAGAAGTCACCACTACCACAACTATCTTTTTCATTATAATCACCATTACTGCAAAAGTCATCTTCATCATCACCATCATCATCATCATCGCTACAACAACTGCCACGATTATTTCCACTACTCTAAGGAAGGAAGGAAGTAATATTGGTAGTAAACTCGTTCTAGTTAATTACGGAAGAAAGCATAAGTACAATGTTCTGCAATCTCCAGACGATTTTATTCAGCTTAGTAGTAACCTCTTGCAGTCTAGGGTTTGGTAGGTTAGCCCCATTAACCCTGTAATGATAGTAATATTAACTATCACAATATTACCAGTATTTTGCAATCACCAAAATATTTCATTCACCTTAGTAATAACCTCTTGTCGTCTAAGGGATAAAAATAGTCTCCATTAACTCTCTAATGATAGTAATATTAACTATGTCATTCCTACAACCGAAAATCCTATATATTTATTGCAAACGTGTGGCTCTCGTCGTGTCACAGTTAAAAAGTCTCAAGTAAGCATTTCAGAACGTGAGAAATCTGAACTATTTCTTATTCTTGCTATGGCTAAGCGATTTAATTAACTTATCAGTGGTCCTTGTAGTATAAAGGTTGATAAAAGATAATCAGTTCACAGGCAGTATAAATGTTGTAGTAATGAAGAATGATAACAGGTTTGGATATTCCAAATTGTCTAGAAATAGTTCAAGATGGCCTCTCTATCTCCAGCATTTCCCTTACCCTTATCCTTCCCATTCCCTCATCCTCATCCCTTCCCTTCCCTTCCCTCCCATTCCCTCATCCTTATCCCTTCCCTTCCCTTCCCTCCCATTCCCCCATCCTCATCCCTTCCCTTCCTTTCCCTCCCATTCCCCCATCTTCATCCCTTCTCTTCCCTTCCCTCCCATTCTTCCATCCTCATCCCTTCCCTTCCCTCCCATTCCCTCATCCTCATCCCTTCCCTTCCCTCCCATTCCCCCATCCTCATCCCTTCCCTTCCCTTCCCTCCCATTCCCCCATCCTCATCCCTTCCCTTCCCTTCCCTCCCATTCCCCTCATCCTCATCCCTTCCCTTCCCTTCCCTCCCATTCCCCTCATCCTCATCCCTTCCCTCCCATTGCCTCATTCCTTCCCTTCCCTCCCCTCCCATTCCCCCATCCTCATCCCTTCCCTTCCCTCCCATTCCCTCATCCTCATCCCTTACCTTCCCTTCCCTCCCATTCCCCTCATCCTTACCCCACCCCTTCCCTTCCCTTCTATTCCCCTTTTCCCCACTCCTCCCTTTCCGTTCCCTCCCATTTCCCTCATCCCCATCCCTTTTCTTCCCTTCCCTTTCATTCCCCTAATCCCAACCCCATCCCTTCCCTTTCCTCCTATTCCTCTCATCTCCACCCCTTCCCTTCCCTTCCCTTCCCTCCCATTCCCCTCATTCCCAACCCACCCCTTCCCTTTCCTCCCCTTCCATCCGATTCCTCTCATCCCCATCCCTTCCATTCCCTCCCATTCCCCTCATCAACACCTTTTCCTTCCCCTCCCAATCCCCTCATCCTCATCACTTCCTTTCCATTCCCTCCTATTCCCCTTATCATTATCCCCTCCCTTCCCTTCCCTTCAACTCCCTTCATCCCTACTCCTTCCCTTCCCTATCATTTCCCTCAGTCCCATCCCGTCCTTTCCTTCCCATTCCCCTCATTCTCATCCCTTCACTCCCATTCCCCTCATCCACCCCTTTTCTTTCCTCGGAGGATGAGGATGAGGGGAAGGGAAAGGATAAGCATGAGGTTAAGTGGAAATGTAAGGATAAAGACGAGGAGGAAGGATAGGGGAAGGATGAGGATGAGGGGAAGAAGGACAAGGATAAGGATGAGGGGAAGGGAAAGGATGAGAGAGAGGGGGAGGGAGAAAGGAAGGATAAGGTTGAGGGAAAGGTCTAGGATGAGAATAAGGGGAAGGATAAGGATGAAGATGAGGGAAGGGATAAGGATGAAGATGACTGGAAGGGGATAGATGAGGATAAAGGGAAGGAAGGATGAGAAGGGGAAGGATGATAATGATGAGAGGGAGGAGGAGGAGGAGGATGAGAGGAAAGATGAGGATGAGGATGAAGGAACGGGGAATGATGACGGGAAAGATGAGGATTAGAGAAAGGGGAAGGAAGGAAGATGATGATGATGATGAGGGGAAAGAAAAGGGGAAAGAAGGATGAGGATAAAGATAAAAATGAGGGGAAGGGGAAGGGGAAGAAAGATTGAGGATGAGGGGAAGGAAGGATGAGGAACGCTGGAAGCGGAAGCCAGTCCTATCATCCTCATCCATTCCATTCCCTTCCCTTCCCTTCCCTTCCCTTTCCTCCCAATCCCTTCATCCGCATCTTTTCCATTCCCTTCCCTCCCATTGTCCTCATCCTCAACTCCTCACTTCCCCTCCCTCCCAGTCCCTTCATCCTCACCCCTTCCCTTTCCTTCTATTCCCCTCATCCCTATCCCTTCTCTTCCCTTCCCTTCAGCTCCCTTTTTTTCCCACTCTCTTCCTTTCCCTTCCCTCTCATTCCACTAATCCTCACCCCTTTCCATCTCTTCCCTTCCTTCCCATTTCCCTCATCCTCTTCACTTCTCTCCTATCCCCCTCGTCTCCACCCCATCCTTTCCCTTCCCACCCATTCCCCTCGTCCTCACCCCTTCCTTTTCCTTCCCACCCATTTCCCTCATCCCCACCCTTTACCTTCCCTTCCCTTCCCTTCCATTCCCCTCATCCTTACTCCACCCCTTCCCCTCATCCCCAGCCCACCCCTTCCCTTCCCTTCTATTCCCCTTTTCCCCACTCCTCCCTTTCCGTTCCCTCCCATTTCCCTCATCCTCATCCCTTTTATTCCCTTACCTCTCATTCCCCTAATCCCAACCCCATCCCTTCCCTTTCCTCCTATTCCTCTCATTCCCACTCTTTCCCTTCCCTTCCCTTCCCTCCCATTCCCCTCATCCCCAACCCACCCCTTCCCTTTCCTTCCTTTCCCTCCGATTCCTCTCATCCCCATCCCCTTCATTCCCTCCCATTCCCCTCATCAACACCTTTTCCCTCCCCCCCCCAATCCCCTCATCCTCATCACCTCCTTTCCATTCCCTCCTATTCCCCTTATCATTACCCCGTCCCTTCCCTTCCCTTCAACTCCCTTCATCCCTACCCCTTCCCTTCCCTCCCATTTCCCTCAGTCCCATCCCTTCCTTTCCTTCCCATTCCCCTCAATCTCATCCCGTCACTCCCATTCCCCTTATCCACCCCTTTCCTTTCCTCAGAGGATGAGGATGAGGGGAAGGGAAAGGATAAGCATGAGGATAAGGGGAAATGTAAGGACAAAGATGAGGATGAAGGATAGGGGAAAGATGAGGATGAGGGGAAGAAGGACAAGGATAAGGATGAGGGGAAGGGAAAGGATGAGAAAGAGGGGGAGGGGAAAAGGAAGGATAGGGATGAGGGAAAGGATAATGATGAGGATGAGGGGAAGGATAAGGGTGAAGATGAGGAGAGGGATAAGGATGAGGATGAGGGGAAGGAGATGGATGAGGATAAGGGGAAGGAATGATGACGATGAGGATGATGGGACGGGGAAGGATGAGAATGAGGGGAAGAGAGAGGATGAAGATAAGAGGAAAGATCAGGATGAGGATGAAGGAAAAGGGAATGATAAGGGGAAGGACGAGGATTAGTGGATGGGGAAGGAAGGATAAAACTGAGGGGAAGGGGAAAGAAGGATGAGACTGAGGGGAGGGGGAAGGAAGGAATCCCTTCCTTCCCATTCCCCTCATCTCCACCCCTTCCCTTCTCTTCCATCCCCCTCATCCTCATCCATTCTCATGTTCCCTTATCCTCTTCCATTCCCTTCCCTCCCATTCCCCTCATCCCCACCCTTTCCTTTCTCTCCCATTCCCCTCATCCCCATCCCTTCCCTTTCTCTCCCATTCCCCTCATCCCCATCCCTTCCCTTCCCTTCCCTCTCATTCCCCTCATACCTACCCTTTCCCTTGCTTTTCATTCCCTTTAAATCCAATAATCCCCACCCCTTTCCTTTCCCTCCCTTTTATTTCCCTCATCCCCATCCCTTCACTCCCCATTCCACCCGTTTCTCCAATCACCACCCCTTCTTTTCCTTCCCAGTCCCCGCATCCCCACCCCTTCTCTTCCCTCCCCACTCATTCCCCTCATTGGCAACCATTCTCTTCCCTTCCCTCCCATTCCCCTCATCCCACCCCATTTCTTCCATCCCATTCCCCTCATGCCCTCCCCTTTTCCTCATTTTCATTCCTTTCATCCTCATTCCCTGTCTCCCCTTCCTTTCTCTCCCATTCCCCTCATCCTCATCCACTCCCTTCCTTTCCCTCCTATTCCCCTCATCATCTCCTCCCTTCCCTTCCATCCCATTCCCTTCATCCTCACCCTTCCCTTCCCTTTCATTCCCCGCATCCCTACCCCTCTAATCCCTCCCCTCCCATTCCCCTCATTGACAACCATTCGCTTCCCTTCCCTTCCCTTCCCTTTCCTTCCCCTCAATCCCATCCCTTCCTTTCCCTCCCATTCCCCTCATACTCACCCCTTCCTTTTCTTCCCATTCCCCTCATCCTCGTCCATTCTCTCCCATTCCCCTCATCCTCACCCATTCATTCCCATTCCCTTTATTCTCATCCCCTCCTTTCCCTCCCATTCCCCTCATCCACCCCTTTCCTTTCCTCAGAGGATGAAGATGATGGGAAGGGAAAGGATAAGCATGAGGATAAGGGGAAATGTAAGGATAAAGATGAGGATGAAGGGTAGGGGAAGGATGAGGATGAGGGGAAGGGGAAGGACAAGGATGAGGATGAGGGCAAGGGAAAGGATGAAAATGAGATGCAGGGAAAGGGGAAGAATAAGGATGAGGATGATGGGAAGGGAAAGGATGAAAATGAGATGAAGGGAAAGAGGAAGAATAAGGATGAGGATGAGGAGGACATGGAGAGAATGATGGGAAGGGGAAGGATGAGGAGGAAAAGAAGGTGAAGGATGAGGGGATGGGGAAGGATATGGGGAAGGGGAAGGGGGAGGATGAGGGGAGGGGGAGGATGAGGAAAAGGGGAAGGATGAAGATAAGGGGAAGGATGAAGATGAGAGGAAGGAGAGGGAAGGATGAAGATGTTGGGAAGGGGAAGAAGGGCTGAGGATGAGGGGAAATGGAATGAAGGCTGAGGATGAAGATGAAGACGAGGTGAAGGGGAAGGAAGGATGAGACTGAGGGGAAGGGGAGGAACGATTTAGGATGAGGGGAAGGAGAAGGAAGGATGAGGATCAGGGGAAGGGGAAGCCCGTACTTTCATCCTCATCCCTCCCTTCTCTTCCTGCCCAGTCCTCTCATCCCAATCCCTTCCCTTCCCTCCCCTCCCAGCTCCCTCATCCACATCCTTTCCCTTCCCTCCCATTCCCCTAATCCATTTTTCTCTAATTTCCTGCCCTCCCACTCCCCGCCGCCTCACCCCGTCAATTCCCATCCGTCCCATTTCCCTCATCACCCCTTCCTCCCTCTCATTCCCCTCATCCCTTCCCTTTCCCTTCCCTCACATTCTCCTCATCCTTATCCTTTCTCTTCCCTCCCGTTCCCGTCATCCCCACCCCATCCCTTCCCTTCCCTTCCCTTCTCCTCATCCCCACCCATTCCCTTCCTCCCACGGGGCAGTGTGGCTCAGTGGTAGAGCGCCTGACTCGAGACCAAAGGGTCGAGAGTTCGTGCCCCGCCCGGATAGCTGCCCTGCTGGGAGAGGTAGCGCTCTCCCGTCACCTAGCGGAGCTATAATGATCTATCATGGTTTAGTTCCTCCCATTCCCCTCATCCTCATCACTTCCCTCCCATTCCCCTCATCCTCATCCCCTTCTTTCCCTCCCATTCCCCTCATCCACTCCTTTCCTTTCCTCGGAGGATGAGGATGAGGGGAGGGGAAAGGATAAGCATGAGGATAACGGGAAATGTAAGGATAAAGATGAGGATGAAGGGTAAGAGAAAGATGAGGATGAGGGGAAGGACAAGGATGGGGATGAGGGGAAGGGAAAAGGGAAAGGATAAGGATGAAGATGAGGGAAGGGGAAGGATGTAAATGAGGGGAAGGAGATTGATGAGCATGAGGGGAAGGGAAAGGGGAAGGAGATTGATGAGCATGAGGGGAAGGGAAAGGGGAAGGATAAGGATGAGGGGAAGGATGAGAATGAGGGGAAGGGGAAAAGATAAGGATGAGGGGAAGGATAGTGATGGAGATGAGTGGAAGGATGAGCATGAAGGGAAGGGGAAGGATGTGGATGATGAGGGGAAGGGGAGGGGAAGGATATGGAGAATGAGGGGAAAGGGGAGGACGAGGATGAGGGGAAGGGAAATAAAGGATGAGGATGAGTGAAAAGGGAATGAAGGATTAGGAGGAGAATGTAGATGAGGGGAAGGGAAAGAACGGATGAGACAGAGGGGAAGGGGAAGGAAGATTGAGGATGAAAGGAAGGGGAAGGAAGGATGAGGATCGGGGGAAGGGGAAGCCAGTCCTCTCATCCGTATCCCTTCCCTTCCCCTCCCTCCCATTCCCTTCATCCTCAGCCCTTCCCTTCCCCTCCCTCCCATTCCCTTCATCCTCAGCCCTTCCCTTCCCTCCCATTCCCTTCATCCTCAGCCCTGCCCTTCCCTCCCATTCCCTTCATCCTCATCCTTCCCTTCCCTCCCATTCCCTTCATCCTCACCCCTTCCCTTCCCTCCCATTCCCTTCATCCTCACCCTTTCCCTTCCCTCCCATTCCCTTCATCCTCACCCTTTCCCTTCCCTCCCATTCCCTTCATCCTCACCCTTTCCCTTCCCTCCCATTCCCTTCATCCTCAGCCCTGCCCTTCCCTGCCATTCCCACACTGTGCAGTGCTTCCACGTTATGTCCACAGACTTCCCATTAACTCAATGTAACCGGTTTATAATGTCATGCCGTAACTATTATTTTATTTGTTTACTTTCTCTTTCAGGTTACTCTATTGCGTAGCTTATAGATAAAGTATTATAGAATGTGACTTCCTTTCCAGTGTTTCCTATAAAATTTCCATGTCAGTTTTTCCATGCTGCATGGTGGTTTTTCTCACTTTTTCCTGGAGGGTTTGGTGGTGGGGGGAGCCTTCTTGCTTTATTATCCTTATCCTTCAGCATGTAGCGTTAGATCTTGTAGTCATAGTTTTCTCTAACAAGCAGCCTCGAAAGGACCATAAGGTCTGTTGCTGTTTGCTTTCCTGTGTAATCCTGTGTAATCCTCCCCCTTCCCTTCCCTCCCAGTCCCTTCATCCTCACCCCTTCCCTTCCCTGCCATTCACTTCATCCTCCCTCTTCCCTTCCCTGCCACTTGCGTCATCGGAGGCCAGAGTAACTCAGCGGCATCGCTCGTGCTTCACCACCGTATGTTTGGCAGTTCTGGCCAGCACCAGGGTAGCGGATTTCTGGTGAGATGTAGCGGTCTGTCCAAGGTGCTGGCTTGGCAGTAACCCCATCCCCTTAGCCCCAACCCTGCCTGCCCTCCCATTACCCTCATCCCCACCCCTCCCTTCCCTTCCTTCCCCCTCATCACCAACCCTTCCCTTCTCTCCCATTCCCCTCATCCCCACCCCTTCCTTTCCCTCCCATTTCCTCCATTCCACCCCTCCTTTCCCTTCCCTTCCCTCCCATTCCCCTCATCCCCACCCCTTCCCTTCCCTCCCATTCCCCTCATCCACACCCCTTACATTCCCTCCCATTCCCTTCATCCCCACCCCTTACATTCTCTCCCATTTCCTCCATTCCACCCCTACCTTCCCTTCCCTCCCATTCCCTTCATCCTCACCCTTTCCCTTCCCTCCCATTCCCTTCATCCTCACCCTTTCCCTTCCCTCCCATTCCCTTCATCCTCATCCCTTCCCTTCCCTCCCATTCCTTTCATCCTCATCCCTTCCCTTCCCTGCCATTCCCTTCATCCTCAGCCCTGCCCTTCCCTGCCATTCCCACACTGTGCAGTGCTTCCACGTTATGTCCACAGACTTCCCATTAACTCAATGTAACCGGTTTATAATGTCATGCCGTAACTATTATTTTATTTGTTTACTTTCTCTTTCAGGTTACTCTATTGCGTAGCTTATAGATAAAGTATTATAGAATGTGACTTTTCCTTTCCAGTGTTTCCTATAAAATTTCCATGTCAGTTTTTCCATGCTGCATGGTGGTTTTTCTCACTTTTTCCTGGAGGGTTTGGTGGTGGGGGGAGCCTTCTTGCTTTACTATCCTTATCCTTCAGCATGTAGCGTTAGATCTTGTAGTCATAGTTTTCTCTAACAAGCAGCCTCGAAAGGACCATAAGGTCTGTTGCTGTTTGCTTTCCTGTGTAATCCTGTGTAATCCTCCCCCTTCCCTTCCCTCCCAGTCCCTTCATCCTCACCCCTTCCCTTCCCTGCCATTCACTTCATCCTCCCCCTTCCCTTCCCTGCCACTTGCGTCATCAGAGGCCAGAGTAACTCAGTGGCATCGCTCGTGCTTCACCACCGTATGTTTGGCAGTTCTGGCCAGCACCAGGGTAGCGGATTTCTGGTGAGATGTAGCGGTCTGTCCAAGGTGCTGGCTTGGCGGTAACCCCATCCCCTTAGCCCCAACCCTGCCTTCCCTCCCATTACCCTCATCCCCACCCCTCCCTTCCCTTCCTTCCCCCTCATCACCAACCCTTCCCTTCTCTCCCATTCCCCTCATCCCCACCCCTTCCTTTCCCTCCCATTTCCTCCATTCCACCCCTCCTTTCCCTTCCCTTCCCTCCCATTCCCCTCATCCCCACCCCTTCCCTTCCCTCCCATTCCCCTCATCCACACCCCTTACATTCCCTCCCATTCCCTTCATCCCCACCCCTTACATTCTCTCCCATTTCCTCCATTCCACCCCTACCTTCCCTTCCCTCCTATTCCCCTCGTCCCCACTCCTTCCCTTCTGTTCCTTTCCCTTCCATTCCCCTCATCCTAACTTCTTCCATCCCTCTCCCTCTTTCCAACCCCTTCCCTTCTCTTCCCTTTTCATCCATTCCCTTCAGTCCCAACACTTCCCTTCCCTTCCCTCCCATTTCCATTATCCCCACCCTTCTATTTCCTTGTATTCTCCTCATTCCCATCCCATCCCTTCCCTTCCCTTCCCTTCCCTCCCGCCCCTTTCCTCTCATCCCCACCCCTTCTCTTCCCTTCTGCCCCATTCTGCTCATTTCCTTCTCTTCCCTCTCAATCCCCTCATCCTTACCCCAACCTATTCCTTCCTTCCAATTCTCCTCATCCCCTCCCATTCTCTTCCCTTCCCTCCCATTCCCCTCATCCCCACCTCTTCCCTTCCCTTCCTTCCCTTTCCCCTCATCCCTATCCTTTCCCTTCTCTTCCCTCTCATCCCACCCTTTCTCTTCCCTCACATTCACCTCATCCCCACCTATTCCTATCCATCTAATTCCCCTCATCCTAATCCGTTCCCTTCCCTTCCCTCCCATTCCCCTCTTCCCCACCCCTCCACTTCCCTCACATTCCCTTCACCCCCACCCCTTCCCCTCATCCCCACCCTTACCTCTCACCCCCTCCTCTTCCCTTCCTACAGCCCCCTTTAACAAGGAAGGGGTAGGATGAGGGAAATGCGAGGGAAGGGAAGGAAAGTGAAGGGTGGAGATGAAGGGGGCTGGGAGGGAAGGGAAGGGAACGGGAGGGTTGGGGATGATGGGGAATGAGATGGAAGGGGAGGGAAGGAAAACGAAGGGAAGGGTAGTGGTGGGAATGAGGGGAATGGGAGGGAAGGGAAGGGAAGGTGTGAGGATGAGGGGAATGGAATGGAAAAGAGGATATGGGAAGGAGGGGAACAGCAGGGAAGGTAAGGGAAGCGGTGGGAATGAGGGGGATGGGAAGGGAATGTGTGAGGAGTGGAATGGGTTGGATGAGAAGTGTGAGGATGAGGGAAATGGGATGGAAAAGGTGTGGGAAGGAGGGGGATGGCAGGGATGGGAAAGGAAGGGGTAGGTATGAGGCCAATAGGTCAAAGTGGAGGAATATGGAAGATAGATTTCATCAGAAGTGTACTGTCTTAGTCTGCTGGTGATTACACCTCACACCAACACTTACACTGTCATCATCAACACAGTACATGTACACCCCAATTGCCATCATCCACACACCACATGTACACCCCACACCTCACAGCACACACCAACACTTACACTGCCATCATCCACACACTACATGTACGCCCCACACCTCACAGCACACACCAACACTTACACTACCATCATCCACACACTACATGTACACCCCACACTTCACAGCACACACCAGCACTTACACTGCCATCATCCACACACTACATGTACGCCCCACACCTCACAGCACACACCAACACTTACACTACCATCATCCACACATTATATGTACACCCCACACCTCACAGCACACACCAACACTTACAATACTGTACATAATGAAGTCAGGTTGTGCCTATCTTCAAGTAAGTGTAAGATAATGCATTCACAGTGAGAAAGACACGCAAATTGTGATAGATGTTGAAATAAGGAATCAGAAAAGTGTACTGAACATTGCTATAGCTTCCCAGCATAAATACTTGAGTATACCTTACATAGAAACCAGCTTTCTCTCACCTACGTGGTGAGCGTGGGAGAGCGGGTATACCTGTATATGAGTATGGAGGATTCAATAAACCCATTTCTGAGCTTCGGTGAGCATTTTCATGGTGAAATTCGTTGTTTTCACATCAAACTCTATCATTTTAGCCAATTTAAAAATGGTCAAAAAATAGCTGTCACAGAGGCGACCCATAGGGTTAAAAATAGCTGGCATGCGGCAGGTTAAACCCTGTTTCGTTATGCCTGTATGATTCCTTCATTTAAAAATATCAGGACACTACTGATCAAAACACATGGTCAGTAATGTTTCTTACAACACGACTCAGAGGAACATTTGTTACAGTCACCACTTCCACCGACACTTGAACAAGGTGCTGTGGTCTGTAAAGAATAAGTGAAAGCATAAAGTGGTCATATATTTAGGACACAGTGAGAACATGAGGCATAGTGGCACTGGATGAGACAACACTGGTTGGGTCCAACTAAGCACTGAATGCATATCTGTCCAGGCTGGTAGCAACGTGTTAGAAATATGGTGGGATTTGATTATGCATACCTGTGATAAGCGTTTGTGTCAGTTGGCTTTGTGTGCATAAAGGTGAGCGTCCCTGTAAAGACAACTGGAGAAGTCTTGGATATAAAGCACTCACACAACTGGTGTAAAGAAAATAATGCAAGGGATCTTCAGAGGCAATGGTAAAACGAGACCAGTAAATCATCCACAACCATCCAGATGTGAAACTCAGAGAGACAAAGAGATTACATAAATCAGCTTATATGAAAAATGAAAGGACATTAAGGCAAGAAAACATTCTTGAGACACCGGTAAGTATTATCTTTTGATACATATGCACGTTTGAGTTTAATATTAACTAATGCATCCGGCTTTAGCAATTTTAGTTTGGTCAAAGCAAAAAATATAAAATTATTTGTTATAGTTTTAGACAAACGATATACAGAATAATGGATTAAAAGGATAATTCATGATATACCGGGTATCATTTTCTCTCTTCGATACAATTTTCCATGCGCTTTTTTATACCAATAATGTTTCTTTTCTTTTGTCCCCTCCTATTTTTTCATAGCTCGGAAGTTGCGGCAGGCACGGGAGATCCATACCCTTTAGCATGATTAGTTATAACCCAGGAACTAGTCTACCTATACATCACAAAGACTCTTGGTATATGTATATTCTGTGTTTTGTTCTCTGCTCTCTCTCTCTCTACTATATATATATATATATATATATATATATATATATATATATATATATATAGAATATGTAATATATATAACACATACAACATATATAAAACATAATAAATAGATATGTAGAAATGAGTGGAATATTATGTTATGAATGTAATGAGGGAGGTGAAAGGATAATACTAGTGAAAAATTTTGCCCCATGAGATAATGTTTTAACTTCCATCAGCATATGCTCCACAGACACGCTTGGATGAAGTAGAGAAGGATAGATTCTGGGATGACTTACACATGTAGTATGTGGTATGGGGGATGATGAGATTATACTTTTGTGAGGGGACTTGAATGGTCTTGTAGGTGAAGCAGCTCAAGGATATGAAAGAGTACATGGGGGACGTGCACATAGTACGGGGAAGGTGAAAATATACTTAAGTTTGGGGAGGCATTGAACATGATCGTGTGCAACATACATTTCAGGAAGAAAGTAGGTTGATTACATATGAGCCTAGGGGAAATAGCAGCCAGATAGAATATTTCCTGGTCAGGAGGGCTGATAGGAGGCTAGTGAGAGATGTTAAAGTTATAGGGAGCGAGGAGTGTGTGCAGCAACACAAGCTATTGATATGTCCCATGGTGCTTAAGAAGCACCTAGGAGGAAAATATGGAAGTTGAAAAACAATGCAGTAAGGGATGTCTTCCATAGCGAGATGACTAGACTGGCGGCTGAACAAAGTGCCATTGACAGAAGTGTTCATGAACAGTACAGTGCTTTCAAGAACAACCTCTTGAGAGTTACTGATTCAGTGTGTGGATGGACAAGGGAGTCCCCAAGACACAGAGTAACTTGGTGGTGGGATGAGGGTGTAGAAGCTGCAGTTAAGGAGAAAAGGTTTTTCCGGGGTTGGAAAAAGGGTGGTAACTAAGAGGAATACTTGACTGCCAAGCATAGGGATAGAAAGAGGTTTACACGGCAAAGTCTGAGTCTCAGAGACTTTTACTGATTAGCTAATTAGTATGGAAAGGAAGAATATGATATGTAAGGTGGCAGATCAGATGGAGAGGGAAAACATGGGCATCATAGGTGAGCAGTGTGTGAAAAATGATGAAGAAAAGGTAGTGGCGAATAGTGGGGATATTAAAGACGGCTGGAGAGAGCATTCCAACCGGTTGTTGAATGAGGAGTTCGACTAGGACAGGAAGGGTTTGGGGCCAGTAGATCCAGTGTTTGGCCCTTGGCTCGTGATTGATGCTGCTACTGAGAGCAGAGCAATAGGCAAGATGCAGGTGGGGAAGGCAGCAGGCGTGTCTGAGTTGACTGTTAAAAGGTTGAAAACCTCAGGAGATAAGAGTGGGATTAGTCACTGACTTCATAAATACGATTATATATGAGTGTGTAATTACATATGACAAGCTGAAGAGCGTAATTGTAAATGTGTACAAGAGGAAGGGTGATGCCCTGGAAAGAGGCATAAAACTTTGGGACCAGATAATGAAGGTAATGGAGGATAACGAGGAGAGTTCTAGAGGGTATACTTAGAGAAAGAGTGAATATTAATGAGATGCAGTTTGGGTTTATGCCAGGCAAAAGGGCCAATGATGCTATATTCTTTGTTTGACAGCTTCAGGAAATCTATATAGAAAAAAGAAAAAAGATCTGTACTTTGCTTTTGTTAATTTGGAGGGCCTTTGACAGAGTCCATAGAAAGGTGGTGAAATGGGCAATGAGAAAGCTTGAGATAGAGAAGTGGCTGGTTAGGGTGGTTATGGCTATGTATGTGGGTGCTCACACTCAGCTAAGGGTGAATGGAGATTTGAGTGAAGAGTTTTTTCGTGGAGGTTGGTGCACATCAAGGGTCAGTCTTGAGCCCTCATACGTGGCTTCAGAAATGGACTGAAGTGGGAGATGTTGTGTGCTAATGATTTGGTGTTGATTGCAGAGAATGAAAGGGAGGTGGAGGAAAGATTTAGTAGGTGGAGAGTTGGTATGGGACACAAGGGCTAGAGAGTAATGCAGATAAAATAAAAGTGATGGTGTCTGGGGATGGTGGCAGTGCTGTCAAAGAAGAGAGTGGCCATGTGCGATTTGCCACAAGGGCGTGGGAGGTAGTTCCATCTTATGCAGTGTTTGCGATATATAGGTGCATAAGAGGTAGTTGTATTAGCGGTGTGAAATAATACTGATTTCATTCATGGGGTGTCTCAGGGACAGCATGTGGAGATTGTCAGGAATGAAAGGATTGATCAAGCTGGTGAATCTCTTGACTGTGGGGAATACTTTTGTTATTTGGGACACATGTTATGTGCTGGTGGTGGGGCTGGACCTAGCTCTGCAGCTATAGTGAGGAGTGGTTGGAAGAAGTTCAGGGAGCCGTTACCCCTCCTGACATAGAGAGGGCTCTTCCTCCGTGCTAAGAGATCTTTGTATGCGGCATGTTTTAGGAATGTGATGCTGTATGATAGTGAGGCCTGGGCAGTAAAGAAAGAGGATATTAACAAGCTCACACGTACTGAAATGATTAGCTAGATGTGCAGTGCGTCCCTCAGTGCGACGCCTAGGGGGGGCTGGGTTTACGATGGAAGAGTTGAGAGGTTCGTTCGTTCGTTCAAAGATTCCCTGCACCTATAGTGCAGGCCGGGCCATTGAGAGGTGGGATGGGACTGGAGTGTATTGGTGCTGTGATGAGGAGAGGTAGATTGAGATGGTTTTGGACAAGTGGAGAGGATGGAGGATGATAACTGGGTGCAGAAAGTGAGGTGTTAACGTTAGGGATAGGGCTGCGAGAGGCAGACCGAGAAAGACTTTGGATGAAGTCATTAAGCGTGACCTCAGGGATAAGAGACTGAACAGGGAAGCTGCCAGAGATCGCGCGGCGGGGACCAAGGTAGACGCATGCAAGCATGTTGGAGCCTTTAAAAACGAATTATATATACGTGCAATACCACATCAGTCACGTGCTGGGGCTGCTCGAATGAAGGTATGCTTAAACTGTTTGTGGCCATGTCACAGGTTGGACAACTGGCCCATATTAAGTTCCTATGCAAGATGGGCAACAGTGTGGCAGAAACACTACAAGTATTCCCTCCTCCTGTTCCTACCCCTTTCCCTCTTCCCTCCTCCTGCGTCTTACCACCATCTCATCCGACCTCCCTCTTCTCCACCTTGCTTTTTTACGTTCTTCTGTCCTCCTTCTCCATCTTCTCCCGTCCCTCCTTATCTCCTTCCTATTAGTTTTATTCTTCTCTTCACTCTCGTATCTCCTTCTCTTCTATTCTTATGTCGTCGTTCCTGTCAGTTTTATTCTTCCCTTCACTCTACTACCTCTTTATCTTCCACCCCCTTTTGGCTCTCTTCCTTTCTCCTCTCTTCTCCCGTACTCTCTTCTTTCCTCTTCTTTCTCACAGAGCCCCCACACTCTTCAGAAATTGGCCAAGCAACATATTATCTCGCTCCATCACTACGTAAATCACTAGATGTCAGCTGGATAAGGCCTCTATGCTGCAATATACTATACACATAATTAGATAAAGCTCGCCGGACCACAAAGGAAAAGTACATAAATTTAATCCACATTGTGACTGGAGTGTTTATGGTTGTCCCGCCGTACTGTATGATAATGAAGGCACCGTGTAGAATATCAGTGCCGTATTATATGTTTCTCTACAACGGGTTCTGCTCACTTGAATTAAATTGTCTGGCGTTAGCGGCAGTAACGTAACACGAGTGTAATTCTGCACACAACGTTAATCGATATATTTAATGAACAAGTTGCTACGGTGGTTTTATCTAAGCTGAATATAATGCAGAAATTAATATAAAGCCACCAAAAGGAGAGAGAGAGAGAGAGAGAGAGAGAGAGAGAGAGAGAGAGAGAGAGGTGGGGGGAGGGAAGACTGAGTAATTTGGTGAAGAAGGGCATTTGGGTAAGTGGTAGGTGATGGGGATAGGGGTCGGGGATAACGGGGAGTGGATCTGGGGGTAAGGTATGGGAGTAAATTTGGCCTAGAGGCAATGCATGGCGATTACTTCTGGATGTAGGAACGGACCATCTAGTCTACACCGAGTCGATAACATAAGTAAAATGATATTCTGCATTTATTTGTGCATACTAAACCTCCTTTCACTAAGTCAAAGAACAAATAAATGGTGAGGCTTGTTACTGCGGTACAAAATTATTACAGGGCACCAACTTTCACCATCACTACCTCAACGTTCACTTTCGGTTGGGCCTCATTTATGCATTTGTTTATGATCGCTTGTACTGGGCCAGTTCACGCCTCTCCTGCTGCCAGGGTTGCCTTTAACTTTTAGTTTAAATTTTTACTGCCAATTGTCGGACCGGTCAGACTGGTGGATGCAGTTTGTTTCCCCATTGTCCCCGTGCACCCAGCAGCATAAATGGAAATCTGGCTATAAATAAACAAATGTGGGTCGTGGGAAATAATCGCATGGCATAATGTCTCTGGTGCTGTCGATGGGAGTAAAATCAAAGCTTTCTCCTTACTGCCAAATGCCAACGAGGAATGAAGGGAATAGAAGAAGTGAAGGAGAACACGAGGCAAAAGACTTAGGCAGATAATGTCATTGTTAACCAGACCCGTACAGTAGTAGTAGTAGTAGTTGTTCCCTAGGCAGTCTGGCCGAACAGCCCCGAGTCCCTTAGGAAGGCCACGGCCGAGACCGGGCTTTCCCACAGAGCTCTCAAAGAGTGTATGTTGTGTTGTTGGCGTAGGTGATTGTGTGCAATGCATTCTTCCATAATGTGCTTAATAGTATGGGGTGCTGTGTTGCATCCTGGACAGGCATCAGCAACGGAGTCATCTAGCCTCTTCTGGTAGCTTAAGAGGGCTGGATGGTGCCCACATCTCAGCCTGGCCAGGTGGACCCTGTCCTCACGAGGAAGACAGGATTCAGAAGGGTGGATGTCAGGAGGCCGTACATGCAGCTGTGCATTGTCTCTAAGTGACTGAATGGAGCAGCGAGTGATCTGAGTGTGGATATGCTTCTGGAAGCTGGTCTGAGGTGGGCAAGGGGGGAGAGATGACAGTATTTGTGTATGGTATCGTGTGCTGGGTGTTGTTTTGATGTTCCTT
>NC_137067.1:11145523-11218023 GCF_032717465.1 Coenobita brevimanus | reverse complement strand
TATTTTTTTACATCTTTGTATTTTTTGCTTGTAGCTCCGGCCTCAAGCACTGCTGTGTGTGTTCCCTGCAGCGCTGAATATTGCAAAGGTGCTGCTGACTTCTTGCAGATAACTGGACGAGGTTTACAAGTGTGTGTGGAGTGGAGTAAGAAACAGCTACGTAACGCAGCACACTGTTACGTGGTTTGTTTGTTTGTTTGATTAAACTGAGTTGAATGAGATACTTAGGGCTAAAAATATTTGGAATCAAACGAATGTAAGGGATGATTATAATTGCCGCAGTTAAAATGCACAACTGAATATGGGTAGATCCCGTCTTTGATGGAGCTGATAACGGATGGACAGTCAGTATAACGGTGTGGCGACCCAGAGGCTGAGTAACAAGAGGGAGCAGACAGATAACAAAGATGGAGAGATGAAATTCACATATTAGCTGGGACTGAATGGAACAGGCTAACAGTCAACAGGTCAACGTGAAGAAAATGGTTGAGGTAATGGACTGTCTAGCTGATGATAACTCTGCCTGACGGGGGATTCTATATGCTGAAGCTAATTGCCTATTAATAAGTAAGATAATACAAAGTTGTGAATTCCCAGCCAAAGAGTTAACAAATTTGTTTTTCACCTCAATGCAGCGATGGATTTCTTTGTAGTGGCATTTTATTTTTAGATTAAAAAAAAAAAAGACGCATAAGTAAATCGGCTGATATGCAATCCCTTCTTCCCGCTGACGTCATTTGTATTTTATTTTTGGTGGTGGCAGACGCTTGTATTCAGCAAAGGAGAAAACTAACAGTGACAAGGGTTAATGAAGGCTGCATCCACCTTCTCCAGTTCGAGAAGTTTATCGTCAGCTAAATATCAGCGTCAGGAGGTACCAAAGGCCTCATGCTATGCCAGGCTGGATAAAATCATCAGGAGAGATCAAGAATGAAATAAATAGCATACCCTCGCGTTGAAGGGGTTAATATTTCTCTGTCTGAAAGTGAACCTGATGCCTGTTCACTTTCTACTCGTTCACACCAGACATTTCCTCCACAGGCTCACAGACTATTTGAGAAATTGAAAACAAAAACATAAGAAGAATAAGGAAAATTTTATGCAAGCACAATAAAGCAAAATGCAAGCAGAATAATACGTATAGGAGAGAACTCACCTGCTTACAAAGTATACCTGAGACAACAAATAATACTTATCGACGATACATCTGTACAAGCAAATAAAGCACAATACAAGCATAACAAACATATAAGATTATACACATAACACGCATGAACAATATCACACTTGGTTCTACAAAATACCTTTAAGAGAGATTTTATATTATGCATGCAGTAGAGTTGACGTTGCGCGCTTGGCATGATGCTTGTGTTGTCATAAATATGCTAATGTTATGGTAATGTCAGGGCTCTCCTCGTGGCGCTCCGACGCACTGATATTACAATAAGTTTGCAGTGAAAACATAGCATTTGGAGGCAAAGAAGTTCAGAGGAGTCAGCCTTTTACCATCGCAGTGTTGCAGCAACGAAAGCCTCGTGCACGCGTCTCTCCCAACAACAACCTTCCCCGTGTGTTTTGTTTATTTTTACCTCCTCCTGCTTCAGTGCCTTTCCCAGTGGGGCAGGTGTGGCATGGGTAACAGCCGCATGTCTTCCCACACTGAGGAACCACTTTACGCTTGGTATTTCCTTTATGCCAGAAAGATACCTGAGACTGACAGCCCACCCTTTCCAAAGAAACATAAACAAATAAGAAGCTTAAGTTTTTGATCCATTCAATCCAAGATGCCTGAACATTTTACGGTTCAAAAGACTGAAGGCCATCACAAGGGAAAGACAAAGTGAGGAAGAGTATTCCACAGATGACCAATTGTGATTATTAAAGACTGTGTATCAGCTCTTGAAAATTAGTATTGTACTGTAATGAAAAGGAATGTGAGTGTGTAAATAGACGGGTGCTGCGTGCCCGAAGTACTGGGAAAGGGATGCAAGCAGAAGGTTTAGGGGTGATCACAGTAATAGCAATAAACAATTAAGAAAGATGCCACGTTGCGGCAAAGTGAGAGAGCATAAAAAGCGAGAAGCTTTGAACAGATAACCCTGACAACATGATGACATCTTTTAATTTTGTTGTTAATGTATGGAAAGGAAGATTTGGCATGTCCTAGGTTGTTGAATGAACGGAAAGCATGAAGTAGAGAGGAGAAATGCGGGGAAAATGGGAGAGTACAAAGGAGTACAAAGAAATAAAAATAGGAACGGTCCTCGTGGTCCTTTTGAAGTTGATTGTTACGGAGATGATGATTATGATATCTAATTATATGAACTACTAATAAGGATAGTAATGTAAGGGAGGGAGGGATGGAAGAGAGGGGATAGAGAAAACAAAAAGTTGGAGAAGAGGAGAGAGGTGGGATAGGAGATTGAGAGGGAGGAGGAGGAGGGAAGGAGACAGGACAAGAGAAGACTGGCAAGAATATACGTGAAAGACGTGAACAAAAGGAAAGGTGAGGTCTGAGGAAGGGGGTGAGAAGAAAAATCGGTGGTAGGGAGGAAGAGGAGGGCTGAAAGATAGGGAAGAAAGTGCTAGAGAAGGTACATAGCAGATGCAGGAAGGGAGAGGAGAAATCAGGTGAGGATAGGACAGGGAAAAGCTTTGGTAGGAAGGAGAGAGGAGAGGTGCAAATCCAAGAGTGGAGAGGTCAAGAATAGAATATGGAGATCAGGGGAGGAGGGGGGAAAGAAGAATGTGGTAATGTGAGGAGGAGAGAAGTAAGAAGGGAGTGGTAAAGAGGGAGAAAGTGTTTGGTAGGAGAGAAGTAGAAAACAGAGATTAGAAGGAAAGGTGAGAAAGAAGGAGGAGGCAGAACGGGAGGGGAGAAGGAGCGAAGAAAGTGGAAGGGGAGAAAGCGGAGAGAGAAGGAGAACCAGGAGGATGGAGGGGGTGTGAGGAAGGTGAGCATAGGTCGCAAGATGAAGGAAAAATAATAAAGGACTCTATGAAAGCGTGGGAATGAACGAGTGTGGTTTAACAGCCTGTGAGTGGGAATAGGCGTGTCTGTTGATGAGTGTGGTTTAACAGCCTGTGAGTGGGAATAGGCGTGTCTGTTGATGAGTGTGGTTTAACAGCCTAGTGGGTGGGAATAGGCGTGTCTGTTGATAAGTGCGGTTTAACAGCCTGTGAGTGGGAATAGGCGTGTCTGTTGGTGAGTGTGGTTTAACAGCCTGTGAGTGGGAATAGGCGTGTCTGTTGGTGAGTGTGGTTTAACAGCCTGTGAGTGGGAATAGGCGTGTCTGTTGGTGAGTGTGGTTTAACAGCCTGTGAGTGGGAACAGGCGTGTCTGTTGGTGAGTGTGGTTTAACGGCCTGTGAGTGGGAATAGGCGTGTCTGTTGGTGAGTGTGGTTTAACGGCCTGTGAGTGGGAATAGGCGTGTCTGTTGGTGAGTGTGGTTTAACAGCCTGTGAGTGGGAATAGGCGTGTCTGTTGGTGTGTTACAGAGGCAGGAGTGGGTGTGGAAGACTGAGGCAGGGTCAGTAACACACATAGGTTCCCATACTCACTCAGCTGAATAAAATCGTCTGGCGTTAGCTGAAAAAAATACTAGATTTGTTCTGACTATGAGAGTGTTAACAGGATGATAAGCCGTAACCTCGTTGGCTTAGACATCCTAACACATCTTCCTCAGCGATTTATTTGGCTATTAGGCTACCCATTAATATCCTCTTGTATGTAACTGATGCAGACTATGTCGATACCGAGTCATCTTTTGCATTTCCTTCTTGTTACCTTCAAATAATCTTATCTGGTTTGCAAAGAGGATGGAGAATGAGAGACTGACAAGGAGATTATGTATGAGGTGGAGGGGGGAAGGGGGAGAAGATAGAGGATGTGATGGAGTGATGGCGTGGAGAGGTATATGAGAGAGGGGTGCGTGAGAGAGAGGGCAGCTAGATGGCAGAGAACAGGGTGACATGGGGGCGATTCGTTACAGGCGTCTAGCGATAGATAAATGAACCCTTTCCATACTACGGGTTCTTCCAAGCTGAACACAATCGTGTGTTAGATAGATTAATGAACTCTTTCCATACTAGGGGTTCTTCCAAGCTGAACAGAATCGTGTGTTAGATAGATAAATGAACCCTTTCCATACTAGAGGTTCTTCCAAGCTGAACAGAATCGTGTGTTGCAGCAACAATCCAATAATAAAAAGACCGCTGGATTCCTGGTTAATATCCTCTATGCTACTGGTCCAAACTATGTGGCTTGACTGACTGATTAATTACAATAACAAGATCACGGCAGAGTAACAACAGAGGTCATTGGCGCCGTACAAAAAGAGTCAAAGCAGAACAAGCCTAACATATATACATAACAATATAATCAAATAAAAACAATCCTCACCCATCGCTGTATAAAGTGAGACATAAATAACATGCAGAAGATTTAACCACTTCACTACAATGACGTGTATTACATTCCTGCTTCGGAGAAATTATTTCCACTACAAGGGACAGGCTAAATACCTTCTTGACAAACTCCAACACCAAAGACCATCCCTACATTGAAAAAAAAAAAAAAAAAAAAAAAAAACAGTGTAAAGGAAGCATTGCTGTATTATAAAAGGCGTCACTGTATTGAAGGAGTAGAAAGGTATAAAGTACAAGAGAATGTGAACGTGTAATGGGCAAAATACTGTACAGTGGGCACCAAAAGTCCTGTCGTCTCTCCCGTTTTTCTCTCCTTGGACTGTGAAAATCAGCGTGGTACATCCGCAACACCCAACACTGATGAATTCATTTGGCCTCAGATCGGTGTCACAGGCGTCGTTTGCTGCTGGTCCACCACACTGATGTTCTAAGTTCGTGGGGAGAGAGGCAGGAGAGGCAACAGGACTTTTGATGGTGAGTGTACAGTTGGGTACACCTGAACCTGGGACAGTGTTTGTGGCGTCTGTGTGAAGTGGAGGTCTACCTACAATTGCCAACGTTCACGCATCACAGTTACAGTTACTTGGTCATTCCAACTAACATTTGACACCTCCGTTCATTCCTGTCAGTGCCACCAACAAACATGTCATTATGTCAAGGTTGTCAAGTGTACCAAATGCTACACCTCTGCTACACATCGATGCTGCACCAGGTGTATATGCTGCCAACTGTACATCGCTAAGAAAAGCCGCTAAGTCTAGAGTATACCAAGGTGAATACGGCTGAAGTGTCCGATGTATGGCGTCCTGTTCTGTTGGGGTTGAGAGAATTTCTGGCACCTCTTACATACCGATATTTCTTGCAAGTTACACCAGGATATACACTTCTGTTAATTATAGGCTTTTATTATGACCAAAGTTTGTATATTTATCACAGACGGCAATGTTAACGTAGCCTATGCAGAAATACACTAGTTTGTATATTTATAATAGACGGCAATGTTAACGTACCATAGCCTATGCAGAAATACACTAGTTTGTATATTTATCACAGACGGCAATGTTAACGTAGCCTATGCAGAAATACACTAGTTTGTATATTTATCATAGACGGCAATGTTAACGTAGCCTATGCAGAAATACACTAGTTTGTATATTTATCATAGACGGCAATGTTAACATGGCCTATGCAGAAATACACTGGTAAGGAAGAGGTTCTAGGAGGCCTCCTTAACCCCTTCAGTACGATAGCGTCTTTAAAATGTCATTCTTGCTATCTGGAAACGAAACTATAAAGTATTTAGACTTTAAACTAGAGGGTTTAAATATTGCATGTATTTACCCCTTACACTGTTACAGATCCTTCCTAACTTGCATAAAATTGTGCCGTGGTAGCCTGACCAGAATGACCAATACGTTACGACAGTAAAGGTGTTAATACTGAGAGTGTTTATACTACAGGAGAATATCAATGTATCCTAAGCACAAATATATTGGTAATATGAACAACAGGTCATAGCAGTAAAGGTGCTAATATCTATAGTCTTTATACTATAGAGCAGAATATTAAGGTAGCCTGTGCACAAAGATACGGGCAAAAAGAAGTGCTAGGGAGCCTCTTAGATTCCTCCTCTACGATGACGTATGATAAGGGAGGGCAACCTCCGGCCCGGGAAGGTCTAGCTTCCAGCCCGCCAACCTGCTCGGCATGAGCAGAGCAATCCTGCCCACGAAACCCCAGCCAAAACTAATTAAATTCTTACAAATAGCATCTGCCGGCCACATGTGGCCGGCAGATGCAATTTGTCAGAATTGCTCAGTTGACTGCTGGTAAATTTATGCATTTTACTCGCCTTGCTGCTTGTGCCCCTGAAGACGTGGATCTGGATACTTGTGTCGGTGTTGTCGCTTCTCTGCGGGAGGAATTTGCCTCCCGTTTCGCAGGAGTCAGACCGCTGGCTGCGGATTTCATGCTGTTCACCGACCCCTTTGACCTCCTAGTGAACGACGCCCCAGTCCCCCTGCAGATGGAGTCAGTGGAGCTGCAGTGCAACGATGAACTGAAGGTGAAGTTCCGCACCTCGTCTCTGCTGTCCTTCTTCTGTGATCTCGTTCTCCCTTCTAGCAATTTTCCAAAATACATTGTGCACATTCAGCACATTGTGGCCATGTTCAGCAGCACCTACTGTTGTGACCAACTCTTCTCCAAAATGAACTACACGAAGTCTCGCCTATGCTCCCAGCCCTCCGACCGTCACTTCAGTGACATTCTTCTGTTGTCTATTTCATCCATCGAGCCAGACATTGAATCAATTCTTCATGGCAAGCAGCACCAGCCATCTGACTGATTTGCATGTTTTCCAATAAAATTATTGTGTATAGTCAGTATTGTGTTCTCATTTGTCATTCCACCCCATGGGCTGCTCCCGAAAGTCTCATCTGGCCCTCGCTCTGAAAAGGTTGCCCTTCCCTGACGTAAGAGGTAGTTTATTTCTTACTTCTAGATGATTTAGCTCAACTTGAGACCCTCTCATAGCGAATGGGTTAACAAGCCTCTGTCTAGCCCATCAAACTCCAAAGTCTATCCGAAATTAAATACAACCGTAGCGAGGCTGCAAATAGTTACTTAAAAATCACCGTATGGAATGGATCAGCCAACAAGACTAGGGCTCCATGTTGCTGAAAATGGTGTGCATGAGTTGTGGAAGTGGTGGTGGGGAAAGTTACCCTGGTGAAGGTTGGATAAGAAGCCTCAGGAGTGGCTGTATGACGGGGATGATGGCGAGGGTGTGAAGAGTAAACAGTGTTGGGGAACAAGTGTTGGGAAGGTCAATACACAAAGCAGCAAGGAGGCAGAATTATAATGACGGTATGATACAACACCAGCCCTGTCTGCACAATTGTGTTCTGGTATAACTTAGATCGTAATGTTGTGGCCGGTATCACAGAGCAGGACAACACTACCTCCGAATGAATAAATATGTTACTATTATATTTTCGCTGATCAAACCATCTATTATTATTTCATTTAACATGAGGGGACTTTCTATGGTCGTGTTTATAGTTTTTGCATCTATAAATTCTCATCAACTAGGTTCGAAACCACCTGAGTAGGGACATCACAGCTGGGTCAGTAACATGTCCTTTCATTTGCTCAGACATGACCACACCGTGTCCAGGAAAAAACAAAAAAAAGGGAAGAGGCTGAAGTTCAGTCATCAGCATAAATTCGCTGCAAGTCTACTCGTGTGATGTGAGTTTTTTTTGTCTGGCAACAGTGTAAGGGGACCAGTTGCCACATAGACTTTTATACACTTTAAAGGCGTGTTTTTTAAAAGTGGTAATAGAGACTGCCTAGAGTACAATATTCTGCATACTGTATTTAATTAGTATACAGAAAATGTTATGGAACGAAGTACTCTGGCATTCCTCATTCTTACCATCTAAACTTCCTTCTCCTCTTCCACCTTTTCTCCTCCTGATGTCCCCCACCCCTCCCTCTCTCTCCTACCTCTCACTCACTTTCATGTCTCTCCACTTTCTTCTCTCCCCACCCTCTCTACCTTCATTCCTTTATCCACGGCACTAACCCGACTGTTGCATCGCAATTCTCTCTTGACTGTTTACTAAACCCAGCCCGTCCTGTTCTCAACTGCTCGCAATACTTTAATACAAACAACTGTATCCAAGGCTAATTTTCAATATTCCTTCCTGTTCTAGTCCCATTCTCACCCTCCCCGTCTCCTTCCCACTCCTTTTATTCCATTTACCAATCTTTTCTCCTCCCGATGTCACTACCAACAACCGATAGATACAGAAACGATTGAGGTCTCGTTCTTGTGATGTATTCCTCACTGTTTTATTTATTTATTTATTTATTTTTTTGAGCCTTGCAGTCGGTGGCCATTACTTCAGTAGGCGAAATTAAACAAACACCTACTTGTCTCACTCATTCCAAGGAAAATGTTCCTGTTCCCCTCATATTGTTCATTGATTCATGAAGCAGGATCAGAACCAATGTTTCGAACTACTGCATCACGTTTGGAGTAAAGAGTGGGAGAAAGAGACTGTGGCATGGCAAGAGATTCACGGATGTATAGGAGCAAAAAAGATACAAAAATAGACAAGAAATAGAGAAGAATACGGTTTATCACGTAGGTTAGGGCCAAGGATAATATAAGGCAGACAGGGCAGGGAGAGTAGGGAGTGGAAATGAAGGAAAGCAGGGGGAGGGGGGAAGAGGGGAAGGTTGGAGAGGGACATCGGAAGGGGTATGAGGGAAAGAGCGGGTTTCATCATTCCACAACATTCTCTGTCGTCTTTTGCACATTTGTTTGCTAATCAGATATGAAGAATATTGTATTCTGGGTGATTTATGGGTACACATTAAAATACCCGCCGCCGCCAGACCGCCCACCCCGCCACCCCCCACCGAGCCGCTACCACACCACCACCCCATGAAGACACCACGGTGGGGCTAGTGACCCGGAACGAGAGGGTCACTGGGACACTACTGTCCTGAGTCCCTCTTCACAGCAACTATCCCAACACCAGGTAAACGGGAAGAGAGAACGACCCCGCGAGCAGGACAGCCGTCACCAGAATCGGGGTGGGACTGAACTAGATTCAGTCCCAGGTGACACCGCGTTCATGGCCATTGTATGTGATGGGGAAGAAGCGGCCACTGTACGCCCTTCAGTTACCTCCCGAAGGGCAGGCAGGCCCAAGGCTACAGCCAAAGTATGTACCAGGGTAGACAGACCCACGGCTACGGCCTCAGTACGTACCAGAGAGGGCGCGGCCTCTGTACACCCCTCTCCTGCCTTTCACTCCTACGGGAGCAACACCGCGTTCACGGCCATTGTACATGATGGGGAAGGAGCGACCACTGTACGCCCTTCAGTTGCTTCCCAAAGGGCAGGCAGGCTTACGGCTATGGCCAAAGTACATACCAGGGTAGACAGACCCTCGGCTATGGCCTCAGTACATACTGGAGAGGGTGCGGCCTCTGTGCACCCCTCTCCTGCTTTTCTCCCCTGCGGGGGCAACACCGCGTTCATGGCCATTGTATGTGATGGGGAAGGAGCGGCCACTGTACAATCTTCAGTTGCTTCCCTAAGGGTAGACAAGCTCCCGGCTACAGCCAAAGTACGTATTGGGGTACATAGACCCTCGGCTATGGCCTCAGTACGTACTGGAGAGGGCGCGGCCTCTGTCCACCCCTCTCCTGCTTTTCCCTCCTACGGAAGCAACACCGCGTTCACGGCCATTGTATGTGACGGGGAAGGAGCAGCCACTGTAAACCCTTCAGTTGCCTCCCAAAGGGAGGATAGGTGCACAGCTACGGCCGCTGTACGTACCACGGTAGACAGACCCAAGGCTACGGCCTCAGGATGTACTGGAGAGGGCGCGGACTCCGTGTACCCTTCTCTTGCCTTTTCCTCCGTCAGGAGCAGCACTGCCAGCACCGCCACTGTACGTGCGGGGGAAGGAGCGGCCACTGTACGCCCTTCAGCTGCGAGCCCTAGGAGTCACGAAACCGCGCTCACGGCCACTGTACGTGATGGGGAAGGAGGGGCCACTGTACGCCCTTCACTCGTGATTCCAAAGGCCCTCCCGACGCAGGAAGTCCCTTGCATGGCTGACCCTTTCCCTCTCAGCTGCGTGGGATGCCCTTTGTCTCCTTCCGGGAGTTTTGCCCCGGAGGTGCTGCTAGAGTGGTGGCGTGGCCCAATACAGGTCATACCCCTACCGCTGGGAAATCCCTGCCCCTGCCGGACACCCGACGAAGACGGTGCTACAGCTCACCCCTGTCAGCACCTCCCTCTACAGGCGACCAAAGTCCCAGGACCCCCAGGCCCGACCAGCAGCCCCCAGGTCCGGGTAACCCAGGCTCTCTCTCTCCACGGAGCCAGAGGCGACAGGCCCACCTCCTATGGCTGTTTGGCCCAAGTCCTGAGGGCCGCCTCTCAGGTCGAGGCCCCCAGACTGGAGGGCCTCCCTGCACCCCACCGACGAGGCTACAGTACGAGGGCCTCCTCCCAGGTCGAGGCACCCAGACAGGAGGGCCTCCCTGCACTCCACCGACGACCACGACCCGGCAGTGACTCCCCTGCGGGCAGTGTATTGCCCTCTGCAGGAAGGCTCCCCGTAGGGCTTCCCCCTCACGCCCGGATGCCATAGTGAATTATACCCAGGAAACACGGGTAAATAGTGACATTAACGCCTCTTGTGTCGTGAACAGTCGAGATGGGAATATAACAGTGAATAGTGACAAAGTGAGGACCAGAACAATACCAGTGACAAAGTTACCAATAACCTACTAAGGCCCGATACCCGGCAGAATAGGAAATAGCCTAAATCCCAGACAAAAGAACTTACAGAAATCGTGGACCAAGACTAAGGTGCGTGGGAGAATTAAAAGTCTATGAATAAGTGTCGTCGCGACTAAGTGACTCCATCAAGTGTTGAGACCCGCACCCTATCCAGTTATAGTAATATTCACCCCACTAACTCTTGGCCCTGTCCACCCCTAGTGCATTGGACTCAGATTATATAATACCAATTCTGCTTATATACGAAATACGGGTATCACGATATTGTAATTAATTACCTAAATGTAAATGAAGAATACTGTGTCTCAAGTGTAACTGTCAACCTTGGTGTTAAAGGCTCACTCTGTGCCCCTGTCTACTGTACATCCAATACCTCTCTGTTTTATATTGTAACGGTGTAGGAATTAAGACAATAGATGTGTTAAGGTGTACTGCCTGGTTTTTATGTCCTGTTCCTTTGTGGGTGCTTTACTTCCGGTCCGGAAAGAGGACCCCGCTCAATCGCTGGTGTTCTTAGGACTAGAAGTCGGACTAAAAACACCCAGCATAACACACATTTTAACAAACACGTCTTTAAAGCGTATAAAAGCCTATGTGGCAACTAGTTCCCATACACTGTTGCCCGACAAAATGACCCCCATCACAGTAGCATGCTTGCAACGAATTTGAGCTGACGACTTTACGTGTATGCACAAACGGGAAAAACCTGGAAGAAACTGATGCTTATAGGTGTAGGTATAATGTATACTGTAATTAGAAAAATAATAAACCTGACTGATGCTTGTATTTGAAGGCACAGAGAAAATTTGGAAATTATCATGTATGTTTTCCCAATAACAGACCAAGCTGTAAGAGGACGATGTATGGACGTGTAAGACGAGGAGATATGGAAGTCTATCATCCAGTCCTTTTAGCCCCATCAGGAGCGTAGAAGCCCGGGAATAAGCTACCCAGTCCTGACACTTAAGGCGAGGGTGGTCAGCCTAGATCACCCCAACTATCCCCTTACGGGTCTCATCCGGCTGGGGCGCCTTAACCCACTAGACCGTCAGGCGTCATTTGGTTGTATGGTTACCACCAACGAAGTAAATGCTTTCCTGAGTTGCAGTAAACTATTTGGCCTGTCACCCAGTGTAGAGTCACCTGAAGGAAGTACTATATAGACTTAATTGACTGTATATGCAGGAAGAGAAAATTTGGAAGATAAAGTACATATGCCGGATAAGATAAATAAATGGTATTTCAAGTATAAAACATATTTGTTATACATATGCAAGAATACAGCAAGGTTACAGGAAATTCTAAAGATTAATTACTTATATTCAAGACCAAATAAAATACTAGAGATTAAAAAACCACTGACAAAAGATATTCACACATTTCCTTGTCGACTGGATGCAGTCAGTCATGTGTGGTAATCCATCATGAGGCTGTGTTTACCTTCATTACACACACGCTGTGCTGTCAATAATTAACTGAAATATTTACAAACATCCATCAAGGTATCAAGCAAGTAAACTTATCCATCCTGTCACCACGTCATCAATTACATCCCGTCAATCTGATGACGTATATTTAAATTCTTATTCTTCCTCTCTCCAGGTGATTTTAATCGGCATAGGAGAGACTATTCGAGCTGAGATGGTTATGTATAGCTTTAATCATCATCATCATCTTTGCTACATGGGAACTCGTCATAAGTTGATAAAATGTCTTTGGCAATAAATAAGTAAATAAATAAATAAATACAATACATTGAATATGTCCTCTGGCTGCAGGAATTACGAGTGGCTTCTCTCTTACTACCAGACATTAAAAAACGGGGAATTACTTATTATACCTCTACATTAGCCTGTCAAAATTACATGTTATTAAGTAATATTCATTATCACCACCACCACCAGCATTTTGCAGTCATCATTACCACCGCAACAACTATCCCCATTGTCACAATTATTATTACCACCACCACTACCCCCATTTTCACCATTATCATAACCAGTACCACCTCCAGCACAACAACTACTGCCACCATCACCATCACCATTCCTGTAGCTCTTCGATACCACTTAAAGGTTTTATCCAGAGAAGGACCTGCCATAGTGGAAGGATTGTAAGCCTTCCTTAGTTCAATATATATTTCATTACATTCCTCTTGCCACCACACAGTTTTATGAATCTTACAAAAGACGTCCTATAGAGGACAGTCATAATGCAACAGCAGCAGCAGTAACAACAGCAACAACTATAACGGCTTTCCTTCCAGGTCACATCACCCTCAGTAATTTACCTCTCTACTCCATACCTGCTCCTCCTCCTCCTCGATCTCCCTTTCCCGGCTTCCCTTCCATTCCACTCACTCACACTCTCCTTGTCACTCTCTTATTCTCCATCCTTTCCACATGATCCAACCATCTCAGGGTACTATTAACGCTTTCCAGTATATCCCCTTCATTTAAATGAGCTAATTTTTATTTTGGTGATGAATCCTTCATAATCTTTTAATGAAACAGGGAAACACCTCTTGTGCTGAAGGAATTAATCTACGCTATACCTTATATTCATTTCAAAATGTCCCTCTTAACCTGCAAAAATCATCATAGGCCAACAACAATAATAATAATAATAATAAAAAGACTTCACCTGACTCAAAATGTTAGGGTGTAACAAGCAAAATACAAAATTAAGGGAAAAGTATTACGAAGAGTGTACCACTGAAAACACGGCCCTGAACGTGTCCTGGTATGGTATACTTGCCAAGAGGTAAACAATGCAGTAAACAAAGAGAACTCAGGGAAAACACTTCCGCCAAGGCTTCAACGGTCAACTTAAATCTGGGTCAGTCCTAACTCTTACCTCTTCATAAAAGTTCAAGATCTTACGTCAAGACTAATGGAATAAAGAATATGGCTTTAAGTAATAATATGGTTTTGGTCCCGTGTCTATCATCCCTGACCTGGACCTTTGTCCACACAGTTCAAAATTTGATCACCTCTTCCACTGATGGTCTTCAGGCAGCATTTCATATTTGATGACGTTCCACTCAAAAGTTTTTTTCAAAATTGCTAACAGACAGACAGATAGACAAGGAAGGTGAACAAACTGCATGCCCTCCCCGGCGGAAAATCACGCCATCGAAGTGAAGCAACTAAAATTATACCTGCTTCAGCTGCCACCTACACAACTAACATACAGTACCAGAACTACCGGCGGGGGGGAGGGGACTTGGGGCATGACCCCCCTCCCGAGTCAGACCCTTGGCCCCCCACTGCCGCCCTCATTTGAAATATCTCTTTAATGTGGCACATTGTGTTGTAATGACCCCATCCCCCAGCGATTATGGCTTGGCTCCAAGTCCCCCCTCCCCCATTTGAGAAGACATGGCTACGCCACTGCTACCATTGCTAATTATATCAGCATCAACACCACTATCAGTATAACCACCATATCAACGCACTGTTCATCACTGTCTTAGGTACTGAAGTGATTATCACTATCATCATCAGTTAAACCACAGCTACATGTATCATCACCATCTGTACAGCTATCTATGTCTTCATTCTCACCACAGCTACCATAATCTCCATAATCACTACAAGCACAACTATCTCTATCATCCAGATCACCATTACAACAACCACAACTCATAATCATTACTACCTGAGGTACAACTATCAGTCATTCCTGCCCTGACTACCACAATAAAAAATCACTACCACAACTACCACAGTCGTAACCATCACTACCACAACTACCACAAACCATAATCGTTACTACCACAGCCACTACATTCACCACGAGAGAGAGGGAGAGAGAGAGAGAGAGAGAGAGAGAGAGAGATTCCCTTAGGTATATGCACTCCACGCAAACAGCACAAAAATGCCATCTCATTCATAGCCAGCCTCGCTAACGGTGACTACTATCGGCAGGGAAAATCCTGTTACTTCCCTACCCACACACTTGATGTCAGTGTGGGCAATACCCAGCAACAAACACTTTAATTCCTACGGCCACAGACCAGCTACATCAGTGTCTGTTGCTGCGAGTTTACCAGACTGTCACATTATGAAAACCATTCAGTAATCATAAACTAGTTTACAAACATTTATTACCGTAAAATGGCTTGATTTTCACATTTATGAAGTGAAATCCTTTCAGTGGCAATACGTAGCTCACAAGACATCTACAGCCCTATATAAAAAAAACATTGACATGACCACTTGATATTTCACCCACATGAGCTTGTGTAAACACAGGTATGAACACCCACATAAGTACAGCGTGAAAATACATAAAGATGCTAACACATCAACAAAATTCACGTTGATATTGATATTCATAAAATATATTGAAAAAATACATGGACCTTATTAAATTCATGCAATCACACACACACACACACACACACACACACACACACACACACACACACACACACACACACACACAGCCAAGATGCATTAGCGAGGTGGTGTACTGTGGTGGTGAGGAGAAAATACACAGGTTATGGTTCGTCATCCTTTGGTAAATTGTAATAAATACCGCGTTATAACCCAGGTTGGCGAATGAAGAAGTGAAGGAACGTTGTGGGGTGGATATGGATGTGATTGAGAAAATTAGGAGAAATACACTGAGGTGGTTTGGACATGTGGAGAGACTGGAGAATGAAAGACTGACTAAGAGGGTGTATGTAGGTGAGGTGGAGGGAGGGAGAGGGAGAGGAAGACCAAGGATGAGGTGGAGGGATGGAGTTGAGAGGTATATGAGAGAGCGGGGAGTGAGCTGCGGGGAGGGCAGTCAAATGGTGGGTGACAGAACAACTTGGAGGCGTTTTGTCTGCGGCCACCCTTTGCGGGATTAGGTCGTCGGGCTATAGATAGTTATAACCCAGCCTGACCACGCCAATGATTTAGTGCTGGTGAAGATGCTGGGGGAGGGTGGGGGAGTGTGGGGGAAGGTGGGAAGGTGGTAAATGAGTGTGAGGAGAGTGGATGAGTGTGGCGGAGGGTGGCTGAAATGAGGGAGGTGGTGATGGGTGATAGTTTTTGTGATGGTTGTGTTTGTGAGAGTTGTGCATGGCGAGTGAATTGGTGGTGATGGTTGGAGGCAGTCGTGATGGGTGATGGTTGTGGTGAATGAGTATGGTGGTGAGTGAGTGTGGTGATGGGTGAGTGGTGATGGGTGAGTGTGGTGGTGGATGAGTGTTATGGCGGATGAATGTGGTGAAGGATGAGAATGGCAGTGGTTGGGCGTGATGGTCGGTGAACGATAGTGGACGAAGATAGTGATGGGTAAGGGTTATGATAAGTGATTGTTGTGGAATGTATGTGGCGCAGTGAGCAATGTGATAGTTTATTTGGTGGTGGGTAAGGTGACAGTAAAATGAGAATGGTGGTGGTGGTAGTACGTGAGGGTTGTGGTGGATGAGGGCTGTGGTGGGCGAAGATTGAGGTATGGTGAGGGTTGTGGTGGGTGAGGGTTATGGTGGGTGAGGGCTGTGGTGGGTGAGGGCTGTGGTGGGTGAGGTTGTGGTGGATGATGGTTGTGCAGGAGGAGTGTTGTGGTGGATGAGCGTTGTGGTGGGTGAAGGTTGTGGCGGGTGAAGGTTGTGGCGGGTGAGGACTGTGGTGGTGGATGACTGTGGTGGATGAGAGACAGGGCGAGGTTAATGGTGGGTAAGAACTGCAATGAGTAAGAACCGTGTTTTAGGTGCAGTAGTGATGGATGGAATAAGGTAAGATCATGGATGTAGAGAAGGAGGTAATGATTAGTGAGGCTAATGTGTCTGTGTGGGTGAGGGAACTGAAGGAAGAAGAAATTAATGGAAAATATTAATATTTGTAGCTTGAGGCAGGTGGTAGTAAAGAATGGTGGCGAAGAGGAGCATAGTTAGAGATGGTGGTGTGGATATGTAAGTTCGCTGGTGGTGAGGTACAGTTACGTTTAATAATTTTTTATCACTGCCTCGAAACCGTGTCAAATCCTAATCATATCCTGCTAAACTAACCCAGAGAAGGCGTATAATCTCACTTTAATCATTCGGAGATGCAGACTTTAAAAGGATTATTAGCATCAACCGTACATTTAAGTGATATGTTTAAGCGAGCTAGGTGGTGATAAGGGATGGTGATAGTGACAATGGTTACCGGTGATTGGTGAGAACATGTTATGAACTAGGGTGGTTGTGTGGTACGTTATGTGTGGTTTTTATGGGTGAAGTTGGTGATTAGTTGGTGGTGGTGGTTATAGAAAAAGGTGGTAGGAAATACTGTGTGTAGTGAACGAAGATAGTAGTGTGGTAGGTGACGGTGAGGTATTTTTGTCTAATGAAGGCGGTGGTGACGGTGGCAGTCGAGTGTGGTGAGGTGTGAAAGAGTAGTTAAGGTGGTGATTGTATGAATGAAAGAGGGTGGACGGTTAGTGAGGTGTGGATGGAGGTTAAGGTTACGGTGGACGAAGACAGCAAGTGGATGAAGTTGTTAGTGGATGAATATGATCGTGGGTAAAGGTGGTCATGGGTGGTGGTGACACTGATGATAACGGCAGGTGTATGTGATGAGTGAAGATGATCGCGTAATAAAAAGTTGTGAATGACGGTGATGATGTATGAAGATGATAGTGAGTGAGGATGTGGGTAGTGTCGAATGGTACTGAACGTACCAATGAATTATGGTACAGATAATTATACCATGGGCAGTAAAAAGTGACAGTTGTGATGGACTACGATGATATTAGAGGGAGATTTTTCAAGCCATTTTGTGGTAGCTGATTTTAAGAAAATTAAGAACACTAATTGGCCACACTTAGTATGGCACAGTGTTGAGATATGGCTTATGATGATGAGTGAGTGTTAGGGTAAGCAATAATGAATGAGTTGAATAGGAGTGAATGTTGAGCAAGACTGCCTTCTTGTACAGTTACTTATATGTTTCACCCAATATTCACTACCCTTACTCAGCCCCTGCTTCCCCCATCACACAGGGTAAGCGACCTAGCTATGTAACACTTTATGACCCACTGTGACTATAATTCTTATGGGTGTGAAGAAGGATTGATACTGACACACACCAACGCTTACCCCCATAAAGTTCAAAATAAAAAATATCAACAAAGAGGGTCCAGACAATGGTATACAGACTGCCACTCACAAGCACACTTCAACACAGGTTTCCACGTGCATGTTTCAACTTAAATTCCAAAGTACTTTTACATTTAAAAATCGTGTTTGATGCTTTGGGTGAGGGCTTGTCACTATTCTAGTGATAGAAAGTTATGTTCAAATCTAAAGATCAGTTGCCCTCCATGAGAAGTATAACAAGGGTTGACTGTACTGGTATATGGTAAAGCCTCCCAGTATTGTTAGACGTGTTTAAGATGTCTGGTGCAATACATGCAGTTATATTTTCAGGCATAAAATACTGAACAGAGAGAAAACATGCATTATTCAGTTACGTTAAATACGAAGAAAAAATCCGAGATAAATTTTAATTAATCCATCGACATACACATATCCATGCACGAGAATACTACTTGTTCTGTATGTATGTAACTTGTGGAAACATCACATCTTTGCTTTTAAGCAGCAGCAGGTAAAGTCTAAGAAGTTTATAATCATGTTGGCAAGATGTCCTGACCTCACATTATTATCAATATTACCTTGATAACTTGTTCCTAATGGCCTCTTACACGGTTCAGTAAACGGCTAATGAAATGCCCTAAATGTTATCTACTGCTCCACGCAACACCTTTTGCACCTTTCATTACTAGGAGTCGATACTGCTTGCCTTGTCAATTTAATTATAGGATAGAACCAGGAACAGTTATAAGACTGATATATGGTAAAGACTATCCGAAAACAACTACCGAAAATAAATTAAAGCTCCCTTTAAGTGTCGCCACAGAGTTTCGCAATAAGGTTGCATGTTTTATCTTTTTTAAAAGTTGCCAGACACTGTACCAGGCTGCCTACATAAAAATAAAATCCAAATAGAATGCTGGATGGCCTCCACAAAAAACAACAACAACAACACTCAGGAGATTAGTTTCTCCGCTCCTCACGAAGATTGGCTAACTACGGATTCATGTTTCCGTATTTAGCTATATGTGTTTGCATGATTTGACATTTAACCTCCCCCCCCCAAAAAAAAAAAAAAAAAAGCAAAAGGCCTAGACTGTAAAAACTGGACAGCAGCTTGGGGTAGTGGAACAATTGTAGTTAGCCTGAAATGAAGTGGTGAAGAAATAAAGTAATGATTCTAAGCTGACGCATGTGGAAGAAAGATATAAGAAAAAAACTAAGCATATACAATATCGTCTCCACCAAACTGTAGCAAACATAACTGCATATACGCTTCATGTTAATTTTGCACGCTATTATTTCTCCTTTTCCTTTCCTGTAAGCTTTTCTTCCTCCTCATTTCTTCTGTATGTGTAGAAAACCTGAAGCATTATCTCGCCACAGACATCAACTTCATCACAATAAGAATACATGGAGTATGATGGGAGGGCGGTCTGATATGTTTGTTTGCCAGTTGCGGTGAAGCAGATAATGGTTGCGGGGGTGATTGTGGCAGTTGTGGCTGTGGATGGAGAGTCTGTGGTGGCATTCGTGGTGGTGATGGTGGTGGTGGTCTGATGTTTGGCTGGCTGTAATGACCAAGCCTGAGGTAGGAAAAAAATTGCGATGTCCAATCACGAGCAAAAACATCGACGGCAATCCTGTACCAGCATTGTGTTTTGACATTCACATTTCTTGTTTGTCTCCGAACGTATTTTTCTTTCTATATACACTTTTGTTGTGTGCCTCGCACTGCTATCATAGAAAAGTTTTTCATGTAACACCTTCCATCCCCACAGACGACAGGGAAATGTCAACGAAATTTTGGGAGTGATAATACACTCGATTAAGTGTGGGTGCCCATTTTGCACAAAATAATCCGACACCAAAGACGATGAATTTTTTTTTTTTTTTTTATGTGTCCGACTCTGGGCATAGGCTTCATAGCCTGCTATCAAGGCCCAGCAGTCCTCCTACATACCATACACCTCTACATGTCACCAATAGACCTTGATGCAAAATATCTAATGATCCAACCCCATTTTGGCAGCGTTACTTCCATGAGGATGTCATATATTGCCTGTTTGTGCAATTTACTAATTTATAACAAATAGTTAATACTGTACAGTACCGGTATATGAAAGTCAAGAAGATACTATAATCATCTCCGGCATCATTAACAAAATTAATGGTTTATTAAACCTCAGGACACTTACAACACCACACGTTCTCTATCGTGTCTAAGGGAAGCTCTCATTCTAAGTAATGTATGTATTCCAAAATAATCAGATTGTTTCCACACAGCTGGTACTATTAACTGGGGGAAACCTATTATTATGTTTCAAAGGTGCCAGTGGAACCTGAAGAAGTACACCCACAACCAAAAGGTCACCGACACTTGCCTGTCCGCCTTGGCAATGGAAGGCGTTACTGGAACTATTTTAATATGACATATATGTGAAGGAAACCACAAGAGTTTGTGATGGAAAAATACTCTGTCGTTTGATAAGGAATGAAAAAGACTGAAGGCAAGACATACTGCAAGAGGACTGTCGATGAACATTTGCTTATGGCTGTACCTCTTTTTATTCTGAATAGTAACGAAAAGGAACGCCAACCTCCGACCCATAACAAGTGCTTCTGACAGTCTTATTCTTCTTCAGTGTTACACAATGACGCAAATTTTTATATACCTCTTAATATAGAGACTACTATTCTGCCAAAGATTTCATGCACAACATGAGTTCCGATAGCTATTTATGCAATTCCCAGTTTTTGATATTTTCATATTCTGAATAAAAATAATCTGAAAAGAGCAAGAATGAAACAACAGACGTCATTATAAAAACAGTTTACACGTCCTGAACTAAAGTGTGAACTAATCCCAAATTTTTTATGAAGGATGCGTCTGAAATACGGAGATGAAAATATGTGCTCTGTCACTTTACCATTTTATAACTGTGCTATGGTGTGGTAGCCTGGAAAGGGCTGGTGGTGGCCGAGCAGTAAAACAGTGGACCACAGACTGGAAGGACTAGGAGCTGAGCCAAGGTGAACAGTCTGAGAGTCTGACTTTGGATAGGGATCGACTCATATCCCTAAGACCCACCAATATCTCGCAAAAAAAAAAAAAAAAAAAAAAAAGATCACAGCAGTACTGAATGAGACAAACCTGGCGTGTATTCAGTATGGACTAAGGATATTATAGCCAAACAGGTGATAATTATAATGTGTGTAACGCCAAGTGATGCGTATAGATGGACTACCGGTACCAGGCCGCTGAGAACAACTGTCATTCACCATATTCCCAGAATCAGCTTCATAAAAAGTCAGTAACTGAAATTGATCCAGACTATCATCAAATCTGGGAATTAACCATTTTTCTTACGGTATCTCTTAAGCCATTCAGTGAGAAGACGTGGCTGATATTTTATTTTTGAAACCTGTAGATTTTAATGTAAGCTTTGAATGATGTTTCTTACTGGAGTAGTTAATGGGGGTAATAGGTAATTCCTCTATTTCGAAAAATCTCCCGTCAGCTGAATAATATCGTCTGGAGACATCAAAACTAAAATAAAAATGACCATCTTATCTAAGTGGCATCAATGACAGGCGTTAATGACAGGTACGTACCTAATGACTCCTGACCACCACATACGCACTCAGACGTGCTGGTGTGGACGCAGCAATGTCTGTATAGAGACTTGTGTTGCCTGCGCCACTGCGGCGAATCACTGGCACGTATAATTTTAGATACTATTTACAACCAAATTTTTTACTTCCGTATGAGAGCATTGCGTGCTTAATTCCTAGTTCTTGTTATACTTATTTTTAATGTTTTCCTTCTATTGGAGAAAATACTAAATTTTGACCACCAGTACATCTATAAAGGTCAACCTACAATACCCATCTCACCAGTCTCCCTGTGAGAAGGGCAGAGTGCAGGAAAGGAGGGAGGAACAGCAGAGAGAGAGAGAGAGAGAGAGAGAGAGAGAGAGAGCAGTGTTTATCCAGTGCTGATACCAAGGGTCTTTGTGACGCTGGTAATGACAACTTGCAGGATGTAAAAAGTGTATAAGGTGAGAGACAAATCCTGTTACAATGGTGTTATCTGGAGGCTGAGTCCCGCCGCTGTCTCCACCCATCTTAATGTGAAGGAAACACGAGGTAAAAAAGGGATTAACACTGTTGATAGACATATAAGCCACCCTAATACAGCATTAAGCTCTACTTATGGACACACTCCTTTCACTTCTTCCATCAGTGTGTCCTAACCTTTCCAAAATATCAAATATTGCTCCCAGTTCCATCACACCACTCTATGGACGCCTCAGTAATCGTCATTATCTAAAATGGAACCCAGTGGTCGAGTAGTTAGATCCCACCGAGACGGACTGTGGTTCATCGATTGTGTAATGCTGTCAGAGGAGGTAGGATGGTCAGGTACTCTTAATGAAAGTCCTAAATTTCGGCAATCTAACCTCGGCCTTTGCAGCAGCTTACTTTATGTAGTTACCGTTACTGGCTTTGAGTCCCAGGCCTGTTACCTGCCGGAGTTGCAGCAGACAGAACCACATAAGGCTCGACAAAGTGCCTGTTTAAGGGTCATCACGACGGGGAAAGTTTTCATCAGGTGCCGCCCATAAGAAGGCGAACGCCGTTCACTGCTAGGGAAAGGATAATCTCAGAGGGTGATGGGGCACTCTTTTTATATGGTCTGTATTGTAAATGGCTACCTTAGTTACGTCCTTACTTTATCTTGCTGGCCACCTAGATAAGTTACTAGCTTCCCCAAACTTCACATCCCCCCCTCCTCTCTCTCTTATTGTATAGGTAGGTTTCACGGTCTCCTGTTCACCTAATTCAAGCATTTCACCCCACCACCCAACCTTCCTTCCCCCTTTTTTCTATGCTGAGGCTCGCGTTATCACGCCTCATCTCCCTCTCTATTCTCATTGGCCTGTTTTCCATTAATAGGTCGTCCATCATAACCTAGACATTTTCATCAATTTGCAGCTTACGAGTATTTCCCATAGCTCACTGGAGGAAAAGGACAATACTATAGCTCTACATACTTTGCATAATGCTTTATCGTGGCTGACACCATATTCTTCAGTTAATTTCTTGTTGGAGTTCAAGGTTTACGAAGGATATAGGAATTTTAGGGAAAATTAAAGTGTCTCAAGAAATTCATGAGGTTGGCCCTGCCATTCTCTTCACGCCACACTGAACTGTTTGATGTAGTAACAGTAAGCTGGGTCAACCACTAATAATATGGCTAGGGAGATATTAAGGGCAGCTAACCGCACTGCCACACTGCACATGACTATTATGGCTTACAGAGTTTTCCAAGTGGAGGGACTAGATATAGATTTTACTGACGTTTTCATCATGGGGATTCTATCCCAAATTAAGTGATATCGTCCGGGGATGGCGCAGATAAAGAAAACACGTCATCGGTATGAAGGGGTTGCTTTTTGAGTCAGGTCAACCTCCTTGTTGTATTCTTACAATTTCTAGACGAATGTATTCATGTAAGAAGAGGTTTTTGCAGTGATGAGGATTTGTATATCCTTTAACGATCACCATCATGAGTGATTTATCGTATGCTGAATAAAAATGTTAGGAGACAGCATGAATAAAAAAGAAAATCGTCACTGGAATGAAGGAACTGATTTAGAGTGAGGGCACCAATTTTGTGTTTCACTATATTTGTGCAGCCTTGGTAATATGTCATTCCTGAAGCAGTTTGTTTTGTCTGTAATACCTACCTTATTATGGTACTCAGTCTTCGTGATTTATTTCTGGTGTGTGTGTGTGTGTGTGTGTGTGTGTGTGTGTGTGTGTGTGTGTGTGTGTGTGTGTTCTCCCTCACATCGCCCCAAGCGTTCCTCTGCTCCTTGGTTGCTGCATCACGGGGCACGTGGCTTCTATCACCACATACATCACCATGTTCCATCATCTATACCAATAGTATACCATCTCGCCTTATCCATCAGCTCTATACCAGTCTCTGTACATCACAAAAATACCAGCTTTTTATATCAACACAGTACCAGGTCTCTTTATACCAACTCTGCATTTGTTATATAAAGGTAGATAATATAATTCCTGTGGAGGGATACGCATTCGATAACTACTGTAATATTTGATAAAAAAATAAAAAAAATGTATTTTATGATCTTACATCTGAGAAAGGACAAATAAGAATCACCACGTTAAAAATCATGGATAATCATAAAACCAAGAGATACGCATCGGAACATCGCCGACCCATTATCATCAGTTTGGTGGTTGATCAGATAAAGTCGGTGATGGTGATGGTGGAGACAAGGCAAAAAGTGCCATCACAATTAAGAGCTCACAGAGACAACAGTGAAGGGGAGGACGGGAGTGGGGATGGGTGGCAGGGTTGGTAGGTGGAAGAATCAGGTTACAGGAACTCACTTAAGTGTGTTGTGTTGTAAGGATGAGAAGAGATGGAGTAAAAGGCTGTGTAAGGGTCATACAAGGGGAAGAAGTGGGAGAAATCAATTCATGCCTATCGATTGCACGAGAGCCATTTAGGCAGGCAAAGAATATTTTGTCACCATCATCCCCTAGAAAACGACTGGCGGTACACGCTTTACGTCCACGTCCCCAGTTATACTGCTGGGTTAACAAGACCTGGGGAGAAAAATCACTCCAGCAGTCTGATCTACACTAGAATCGAATTAGTTTTTTTTCTCTTCATATATATATATATATATATATATATATATATATATATATATATATATATATACTAACTTATGTAGTGACGGTTCTCCCTGTGTAAGCGATAAGGAAATGGGAGGTCAGACTGGAAATGCGATAAGGGAAGGAAAAGGTGATGTGGTGCATGTGACGCGGGGGACAGATGAGAGCGAAGGTAATGGGGGAGGGGGAGAGGCAAGAAGTAGGCCGAGTGGAGCATACATAACTGGTGAGGGGAAGAGGTAATTGGAGGGAATGGGAGAGGGTTGGTGCATTAGTAAAGAGGGACTGGAGGGGAAGGAAGGGATAATGAAGATGGGAGTGGTGACGATGGTGGTAGGGTGATGATCAAGGTGGGTGATGATGAAGGGGAGGGGGTGATGAAGGGGAGGGAGTGATGAAGGGGGAGAGGATGATGAAAGGGGAGGGTGATGATGGGGAGAAGGTGATGAAGGGGAGGGGGTGATGAAGAGTGAGGAGGTGATGAAGGGGAAGGGGATGATGTTGGAGGAGGGAGTGATGAAGAAGGAGGGGGTGATGAAGGGGAGAGGGTAATGAAGGGGAGGGAGTGGTGATGAAGGAGAGGGTGATGAAGGGGGAGGGGGTAGTGATGAAGGAGAGGGTGATGAAGGGGGAGGGGTGATGAAGAAGGAGGGGGTGATGAAGGGGAGAGGGTAATGAAGGGGAGGGAGTGGTGATGAAGGAGAGGGTGATGAAGGGGGAGGGGTGATGAAGGGGGAGGGGGTGATGAAGGGGGAGGAAGAGATGATGAAGGCGGAGAGAGAATATAAATATTATTTCAGAGAAGCAACGTATGTGATATGCTAAAAGTTACCAATTATCCTTGTTGGTCTTAGATAATGAGGCAATAAATCAACGCTGAGTTAAGAGATAATCTTAATAAGTCAGCGATTAAACGAGACTGATTTGTTATAATTAAATATATAAAGAAGATACCTCCTAATTAACAATGAAGGTTATACATTTTGAATGACAAATAAACAAACATTATTAGCATTTTTTTAGCAAATGAGAGAGAGAGAGAGAGAGAGAGAATGTGAATGATCAGCAGCGTTATGAAGCTCAGCTCAGCATTTTTATTTCTCCAACGTTACAGCACCCGAGAGAACAGTTCAAGAGGGAAAATGGCAGCCAGTCGAAAATATGTGACATTTATGAAATGGTGTATCATTCGAAATCCTTCCACCCTCCTATATTTAAGTGGAAAATTGTCTGCCTGATTTTGTTCATGCCGCAGACAGGCCGCCTCCCACCGTCCATTAAAAAGGCCCTCAAGGACGCGTTGTGTTGGGTCAGTCAGGCTGGAATGAGTCTGATGTAGTAAGCTGAGTCGTAGTTGTCAGCGACAGGTTTGAGGATAAGTGTGTGTGTTAGATGGTGTTGCTGGGGTTGCTGGAGACGGTGATGGGGGTACCGGGACAGCTGTATTGGTCGCCTCGCCAGCTCCTAACTTGCACATAAAGAATGTGTGAATATGATACCTCAGTTAGTAGACCATCTTTAGTCGTTCAAGTTCTCATGTTCAACAGACCTAAGGATAAGACGAAGCCTATTTTTTTTCAAGGTTTTACTCCCCCTTTGATCCATTTGGCAGTCAGCTTTACATTTTCGCACACATTAAGCCTTCGTTAAAGAAAAAGACTACAGATTCAGAATTCCAGACCCCTCCATCCCTTCCACCTCCAACCCATCCCCCACGATACATTTTTAATATTAATAACAATGTATCGTAATTTTTAACCAAAAAAAAAAAAAAAAATCGAAGTTATAGACAATGGCCAATTTTTCAAATTTACAGATCTCTCTCCTCCGCACACCTAACATAAAACATTCAATGCATGATAACAGTGAAAGTGCATTGTGCAAAATGTCACCTAAATTAATGTATAAACGCCATCTAAGTCGACGAGAGTATGACTCAGTGTGCTTGTTATTTTTTCCAATTTAACTTAGCCAAAACTGACTTATCTCTATAGTGAATGCTCAGCTGTATCCATAAATTTACGCTAGAACATAATGCCGGCACTAGAAGGGGGAAGGCTGTGGCTCAGTCGGTAGAAAGGTGGACTGCAGTCTTTTCCGACCCAGGTTCAAATCTCCGCTGGAGCAGGGAAGAGTTTATAGACTTGAATTTCATAAAAGTAGGCTTCACTGATCTACCAAAAGACCCGCCGACATATCGTAAAATACCCCCGCTAATACCAATACACCAGTCCTATATGAGACAGCCTCAGCATGTATTCAGTATGGATGGTGGGTGTTAGCGCCGAAATGGTGACATGTAGAGGTACTGTATATAGTATGTAGGAGGACTATTGGGCCTTGGGAGCAGGCTGTGAAGTCTATGCCCAGAGCCGACACATAAAAAGGAAAAATGCCAGGGCAAGGATGTAAAGCAGCAATATTATTACCTTGGTCAACAACTGGGCCACGGGAAATAAACACTTATAAGACGACCATTTGTGGCAAGTTAAGGTGCAGGAACTGTCGTGTTGCTGATTCTCTCCGCCAGACACGGCAGCAACACACATGACCTGGGAAGTGGTGTGGCAGGTCAGCCGGGGTCACCCGCTAGGGATGTTTACAAGACACGGGTGACGACTTTCTGGCCAAACCCACACATTTATCAACACAGGAATTTTTAAAAGAGCTCGTAGACTGGCAGTGACAAGAGAAGATAACAGGCATGAAGACACAAGCAATTATCGATGCAAATTTTTATACTAAGTGGCTGCAAAATAAAGTTACTTGTTTTGTTGTTCTTTTTATGAACAATGATGGATATTTACATGGATGTGATGTGAAAGACAGATATTAAAGCTGGTGTTTGCGTTTTCCGAAAAGAATGTATACAGTATCTATATTGTAAAGATTCAGTTTCTGTATTTTTGTTGGTTTTTCTGTCCACTTGTGACCATAACACAGCAAAAACTGCGCATTGTAGTGCAATTCTTGTTAGAGCAAAGTATCGCTAAAATGCACTAACTTAAAAAAAAAAAAAAAGTCCAGTCATTTCGGGCCACCGTTCCCGAGTTATGACTCATTTCTGGCATTATACTCTGCGGCCTTTAGGCGGATCACTTTCTTCGTGGACATTGAAGTTACCGAAACACACCCAAAACTACAGAACGTAGCGCAATTTTTGATTTTTTTTTTTTTTTTAATGCGAGGAAGAAGGAACCAAAGGCCATGAGCCCGCAGTAACAGTTCCCTCCAAGAGAAAAACAAAATACAATAGAGAGCCAAATTCAAGATCCGATCATTTTGAGATGCCTGGACACACTACGTTTGAAAGACTGGAGATCATAGGCAGCAGGAAATACAGACAGAGGGAGACAGTTCCAGAGCTGACCTGTTGCATAAATGAAAGACTGGGAGTAACGGTTAACTCTTGCATTAGAGAGTTGGACAGAAAAGGGATGAGAGTTTGCTGCCAGACGGGTGCTACGCGCCCGTCGTAGAGGTGGAGGAATGCAAGCAGACAGTTCAGAGGAGCAGTGACCATTAAAGTAGCGATAGAAAAGAGATAAAGATGCAACAGTGCGGCGAAGAGACAGAGGTTGAAGGGAGTCAGTAAGAGGAGGAGAGTTAATGAGACAAAAAGCCTTTGCCTCCACCCTATTGAGAAGAGCTGTATGTGGGGAGCCTCCCCACACATGAGAGTTGTACTCCACACAGGGGCGGATAAAACCCCTGTACAGAGTCAACAATTGTGCAGGGGTAAAGAAAGAGCGGAGTCGGCTTAGCACACCCAATCTCTTGGAAGCAGATTTTACAAGAGATGTAATATGATCTTTCCAAGATAAGTCCCGAGTAAATGAAACCCCAAGCATGTTCAACGATGATGCAGGATTAAGCTGAATATTATTAAACATTAGTGGGTATACCTGTGGAAGATTTTGTCGGGTTGATAGGTGTAAGAACTGAGTCTTAGATGCATTAAAGACAACCATATTATTTTTACCCCAGTCAGAGATATAAGCCGAGTCAGACATTAGGTGTGCCATAGCCTCATCCCTTGTTTCTTGAAGTAACTGTTTAGATGGGCGTTGCGGGAACCGAATGGAAAGGTGAAGGGTGGAGTCATCAGCGTATGAGTGGATAGGGTTAGATGTACAGCTTAGAAGATCATTGATGAATAAAAGGAAGAGAGTTGGTGATAGGACAGAGCCCTGAGGAACACCACTGTTGATAGATCTAGGAGAAGAACGATGGCCGTCTACAACAGCGGCTATAGAACGACCAGAAAGGAAGCTAGCGATGAAGGCACAGATAGAAGGATAGAAACAGTAGGAGGGCAGTTTGGAAATTAAAGATTTATGCCAGACTCGATCGAAAGCCTTTGAGATGTCAAGTGCAATGGCAAAGCTTTCGCCAAAGTCCCGAAAGGAGGATGACCAGGAGTCTGAAAGGTAGGTGAGAAGATCGCCAGTGGAGCGTCCCTGACGGAACCCATACTGACGATCGGAAAGAAGGTTGTGATAGGAAAGATGCCTTAAAATTTTTCTATTAAGAATTGACTCGAAAACTTTTGAAATACAGGACGTTAAAGCAATTGGACGATAGTTGGAGGGTTGGGAGTGGTCACCCTTCTTTGGAACTGGCTGAATGAGAGCAAACTTCCAGCAAGAAGGAAAGGTACAAGTTGACAGACAAAGGCGAAATAGTTTGCCTAGGCAGGGTGTAAGCACAGAAGCACAGTTCTTGAGAACAACAGGAGGGACCCCATCAGGCCCATATGCCTTGTTAGTACTGAGGCCAGTGATGGCAGAAAATACATCAACTGAAGAAATTTTAATGTCAGCCATGAGGAAGTCAGAGGGGGGAAGTGATGGAGGAACAGCACCAGAATCGTCTAAGGTGGAATTGGAGGAGAAAGTCTGTGCGAAGAGATCTGCTTTATCAGTAGAAGAAATAGCTACAGAACCATCAGAGTAGAAAAGAGGAGGGAAGGATGATGTGGTAAAGTTGTTAGAAAGATTTTTGGCAAGGTGCCAGAAGGAGCGGGAAGAATTTGAGTTGGAGAGTTGAGAGCATTTAGTATGGATGAAATTATTTTTAGTAGAGCGAAGAACAGACTTAGCACGATTCCGGGCAGAAACATAAAGATTATGTGATTCAGGGGTGGGTTGGCTCCGGTACCTTTTGTAGGCCTTCTCCTTGTTGCGGACAGCATTAGAACAAGCGTGATTAAACCAAGGCTTTCTTGCATTAGTCAAAGGATATGAGAAAGGAATGTATGCTTCCATGCCCGAGAGAATAACCTCCGTAATGCGCAAGGCACACTCAGATGGCTCACAGCCATGGAAGCAATAATCATTCCAGGGAAAATCAAAGAAGTACTGCCTGAGGGCCTCCCAGTCCGCAGCTCCAAAATGCCACAGACGACGTTTCCCTGGAGGGTCCACAGGCCGTACCGGAGTGATAGGACAGGTTAAGGTAATAAGGTTGTGATCGGAGGAGCCCAACGGAGAGAAAAGATTAACAGAGTAAGCAGAAGGATTAGTTGTGAGAGAGAGGTCAAGTATGTTGGAGCTCTCTCCAAGGCGGTCAGGGATACGGGTAGGGTGCTGTACAAGCTGCTCTAGGTCATTAAGGATAGAAAAGATGTAGGCTTGTTCACCAGGTGGATCCGTGAAAGGAGAGGAGAGCCAAAGGTGGTGGTGGACATTGAAATCTCCAAGAATGGAGATTTCAGAGAAAGGAGAAATGGACAGAATGTGTTCCATCGTAGAAGTAAGATAGTCGAAGAATTTTTGATAGTCAGTAGAATTAGGGGATAAGTAAACAGCACAGATATATTTAGTCAGAGAATGACAGGAAAGCCGAAGCCAGAGTGTGGAGAATTCAGAAGAATCAAGTTCAGGAACACGAGAGCAAGATAAGTCGTTGCGTATGTATACACAACAGCCACCTTTGGCTTTGAAATGAGTATAGAGAAAGTAGGAGGATACAGAAAAGGGTTTGCTGTCAGTTGCCTCAGACAGCTGAGTCTCCGTTAGAAAAAGAAGGTGAGGTTTAGAGGAGGAGAGGTGGTGCTCAACAGAGCGAAAGTTAGATGAAAGGCCGCGAATGTTGCAGAAATGAAGAAGAAGAGAGTCAGACAGTGGTTCCAGGCACCTCGAGTCGTCACCGGGAGAGGGGCAGATGGCGGGGGCATTTATGGTCCCCCCCCCCTGGGGACTCCGAGGCTTGATTAATCGACGCCATTTTTTTTGAAATTTGAATAGGAAGTGTAGTGTGTACTGTGCATGTAGTTTGGAGAAGATAGTTAGAGAAATTTGTACTGGAGAGCATGCTGGCCTACTCTCTGTGTAACTGAGACACTGAAAAAGGAAGGCACCGTTAAAATAATCATAGTCGACGAATAAAACAATTTCCAGTCCAATCGGGCTTCTGGTTCCCGAGTTATGACTCATTCCTGGCCTTTTGACATCGAGCAGAAACTCCGCCTTCGACGGCCTCTAGGCGATTATAAAGAAATGCCGTAAATTTGTGCAGTGGAGGTGAAAAAGAAATACAAATATTACTTTTCCAAAAAGTGACACGCACATATTATAAAAGGAAACTGAACCTGGCTATGATGCTCAATTATATCTGCCTATCTATCTTCAACATATGGGACATTTAGTATCATGGCCGATTACCGATGTTGTAAGCATGTGCTTAGAACCTTAGGGCATAACCTAAACAATGTCATTTGATAATTATGATAATAAAGACGTAGATAACCTACACAGATCCAAGTGGCTTTTGTCATTTGCAGATATGTTACGTATCCACAACGCTACATGTATAGGTGATTGTGGTGTGACTTCCATAGTGGAATTATAAGCTTTCCCATCAACATACACACGCACCCGGACGAACACACACACACACACACACACACACACACACACACACACACACACACACACACACACACACACACACACACACACACACACACACACACACACATTTACACTGCTCATCACCACTCTCACTTCGTGCATACCTAAAAAACAAACGGACCATCCATGTGCAGTTATAGCCATATAAACACGAACCAAGGAGCCACGGTACCTGAGCTTCTATTGCGTCATTTTCCTGTTCTGCGATGCTCTGAGTCTGGTTTCGAATCAATCCTTAGCGGTCATTTAGATGTGTGCTTTTATTACATTCGTATAAACAGTATTGACTGGTAGCAGATGACTGGAAGGTGTCACTTCAGAACAATGATATGTACAGCCACTAACACACACAGACAACCAATGTAAAATTTTATTTTTTACTTGCATTGCTCTAGCTACTAACATACCATACTGATTCATATCTGCATAGCATATGGAAGGGGGGAGGGGAGGTCAGTCTTGGCTGTGGACTTTATATGGTCTGACATAGATACAGATGCACGTATCAACACTCTTGAATGAACCCATCACAACACTCCATCCTCCCCCCCTACATGCGCTCACAAACACTCACCCACGCTAAGGAAGTCTCACTCTCACCTTTCAAGACGGGACGGTAGCGGTGGCGGCTGCGGCGTCGGAGGCAGCCACCAACCACCACGAACCATCAGACACACAAACCGTAAGTCTTTAAATCACACTCACCAACAGACACGCCTATTCCCACCCACAGGCTGTTAAACCACACTCACCAACAGACACGCCTATTCCCACTCACAGGCTGTTAAACCACACTCACCAACAGACACGCCTATTCCCACTCACAGGTTGTTAAACCACACTCACCAACAGACACGCCTATTCCCACCCACAGGCTGTTATACCACACTCACCAACAGACACGCCTATTCCCACTCACAGGCTGTTAAACCACACTCGTTCATTCCCACGCTTTCATAGCGACCTTTATTATTATTCCTTCATCTCGCGACCTATGCTCACCTTCCTCACACACCCTTCATCCTCCTGGTTCTCCTTCTCTCTCCGCTTTCTTCCCTTCCACTTTCTTCGCTCCTTCTCCCCTCTCGTTCTGCCTCCTCCTTCCTCCTCACCTTTCCTTCTAATCTCTGTTTTCTACTTCTTTCCTACCAAACACTTTCTCCCTCTTTACCACTCCCTTCTTACTTCTCTCCTCCTCACATTACCACATTCTTCTTTCCCCCCTCCTCCCCTGATCTCCATATTCTATTCTTGACCTCTCCACTCTTGGATTTGCACCTCTCCTCTCTCCTTCCTACCAAAACTTTTCCCTGTCCTATCCTCACCTGATTTCTCCTCTCCCTTCCTGCATCTGCTATGTACCTTCTCTAGCACTTTCTTCCCTATCTTTCAGCCCTTCTCTTCCTCCCAACCACCGATTTTTCTTCTCACCCCCTTCCTCAGACCTCACCTCTCCTTTTGTTCACGTCTTTCACGTATATTCTTGCCAGTCTTCTCTTGTCCTGTCTCCTTCCCTCCTCCTCCTCCCTCTCAATCTTCTATCCCACCTCTCTCCTCTTCTCCAATTTTTTGTTTTCTCTATCCCCTCTCTTCCATCCCTCCCTCCCTTACATTACTATCCTTATTAGTAGTTCATATAATTAGATATCATAATCATCATCTCCGTAACAATCAACTTCAAAAGGACCACGAGGACCGTTCCTGTTTTTATTTCTTTGTATACGTGAGCAGGAGAAGGGAGGTTAAGAGACTGGTGAAGGAGAGTAAGAAGAAAGTGGATGAAGAGTTTGGGAGGAATCTGAGTGTGAAATGGAGGGAGAGTAAGAAATTGTTTTGGAAGGAGGTAAAGAAAGTAAGGCAGTGTGAAAGGGGAAATAGTAGGGGAGTGAAAGATAGGAATAATAGATTGTTGGTGGAGAAGAGAGAGAAATTGAGGAGATGGAAGGAGCACTTTGAGGATTTGTTGAATGTAGAGAGTGAGAGCAGTGTGAGTATAAGTGGTTGGGGAATGGCTGGGAGAAGAAGAGATGAGAGGAGGGAGGAAGAGATCAGTAGGTCGGAAGTAGTGGAAGCGATGAAGAAGATTAAGCTGGGAAAGGCCCCAGGAATTGATGGAGTGTGTGGTGAAATGCTTAGGTATGGGGGTGAGATTGTTGTGGAGTGGATATGGAAGTTGTGTAGATTGGCTTGGGAAGAGGGAAGGGTTCCAGAGGACTGGAAATCAGGTATAATTGTTCCTCTGTACAAAGGAAAAGGGAGAGAGAAGTATGTGGTAACCATAGGGGTATTTGCCTTCTTAGTGTGACTGGTAAAATATATGGTAGAATACTCATTGATAGGGTTAGGCATATGACAGAGGAGCTAGTTGGAGAAGAACAAGGGGGATTTAGGAAGGGAAAAGGGTGTGTAGATCAGATATTTGTTCTAAGATGTTTAGTGGAGAAGTATCTAGAGAAGGGAAGGAAAGTGTACGCTGCCTTCATGGACTTGGAGAAAGGTTATGACAGAATAGATAGGAAAGGTATGTGGAAGGTATTAAGAATATATGGAGTGGAGGAAATTGTTGAGTGCTGTGAAGAGTATGTACGAGGGAGCTAGGGCTACGGTGCGAGTGGATGGTGAGCTGAGTGAGTTCTTTGATCTCAATGTGGGACTGAAACAGGGGTGTGTAATGTCTCCATGGCTGTTTAATATATATATGGATGGGGTCGTAAAGGAGGTACAAGGTAGGGCAGTGGATGTGGGGGTGGCCCTAATGAATGAGGGTGAGATTTGGAAGCTTCCGGTGTTGCTGTTTGCTGATGATACAGTATTGTTGAGTGAAGATGAATGGGAGTTGCAAGGTTTGGTGAATGAATTTGGGACACTGTGTAGGAGGAGGAGGCTGAAAGTTAATGTAAACAAAAGTAAAGTTATGGTGTTTGAGAGGAATGAAGTCACAGAGTGTGCAGTGAGGTTGGATGGTGAGGATATGGAGAATGTGAGTGCATTCAAGTACTTGGGTAGTGTGATGAGTAAGGATGGAACTTTGGGGGATGAAGTACATGAAAGGGTACAGCAGGGAAGGAAGGTTGTTGGCACACTGAAAGCAGTGATGAGAAATAGGGAGGTGAGTATGGAAGTTAAGAAGTCTCTGCATGATGGTATTGTGATCCCTACCCTGACGTATGGAAGCGAGGCGTGGACCTTGCAAGAGGGGAACAAGTCAAGAGTGAGAGCAGTGGAAATGAGTTACTTGAGAGGAGCATGTGGAGTGACATGGAGGGACAGGTTGACGAATGAAGAAGTGAAGGAACGTTGTGGGGTAGATGTGGATGTGGTTGAAAAGATTAGGAGAAATACACTGAGGTGGTTTGGACATGTGGAGAGGATGGAGAGTGAAAGACTGACTAAGAGGGTGTATGTGGGTGAGGTGGAGGGAGGGAGAGGGAGGGGTAGACCGAGGATGAGGTGGAGGGATGGAGTTGAGAGGTATATGAGGGAGGGGGGGGTGAGTTGGGGGGAGGGGAGTCAAATGGTGGGTGACAGAGTGACTTGGAGGCGTTTTGTCTGCGGCCACCCTTTGCGGGATTAGGGCGTCGGGCTATAGATAGATAGATAAATAGACTCCTTTGTACTCTCCCATTTTCCCCGCATTTCTCCTCTCTACTTCATGCTTTCCGTTCATTCAGCAACCTAGGACATGCCAAATCTTCCTTTCCATACATTAACAACAAAATAAAAAGATGTCATCATGTTGTCAGGGTTATCTGTTCAAAGCTTCTCGCTTTTTATGCTCTCTCACTTTGCCGCAACGTGGCATCTTTCTTAATTGTTTATTGCTATTACTGTGATCACCCCTAAACCTTCTGCTTGCATCCCTTTCCCAGTACTTCGGGCACGCAGCACCCGTCTATTTACACACTCACATTCCTTTTCATTACAATACAATACTAACTTTCAAGATCTGATACACAGTCTTTAATGATCACAATTGGTCATCTGTGGAATACTCTTCCTCACTTTGTCTTTCCCTTGTGATGGCCTTCAGTCTTTTGAACCGCAAAATGTTCAGGCATCTTGGATTGAATGGATCAAAAACTTAAGCTTCTTATTTGTTTATGTTTCTTTGGAAAGGGTGGGCTGTCAGTCTCAGGTATCTTTCTGGCATAAAGGAAATACCAAGCGTAAAGTGGTTCCTCAGTGTGGGAAGACATGCGGCTGTTCCCCATGCCACACCTGCCCCACTGGGAAAGGCACTGAAGCAGGAGGAGGTAAAAATAAACAAAACACACGGGGAAGGTTGTTGTTGGGAGAGACGCGTGCACGAGGCTTTCGTTGCTGCAACACTGCAATGGTAAAAGGTTGACTCCTCTGAACTTCTTTGCCTCCAAATGCGATGTTTTCACTGCAAACTTATTATAATATCAGTGCGTCGGAGCGCCACGAGGAGAGCCCCGACAATACCATAACATTAGCATATTTATGACAACACAAGCATCATGCCAAGCGCGCAACGTCAACTCTACTGCATGCATAATATAAAATCTCTCTTAAAGGTATTTTGTAAAACCAAGTGTGATATTGTTCATGCGTGTTATGTGTATAATCTTATATGTTCGTTATGCTTGTATTGTGCTTTATTTGCTTGTACAGATGTATCGTCGATAAGTATTATTTGTTGTCTCAGGTATACTTTGTAAGCAGGTGAGTTCTCTCCTATACGTATTATTCTGCTTGCATTTTGCTTTATGTGCTTGCATAAAATTTTCCTTATTCTTCTTATGTTTTTGTTTTCAATTTCTCAAATAGTCTGTGAGCCTGTGGAGGAAATGTCTGGTGTGAACGAGTAGAAAGTGAACAGGCATCAGGTTCACTTTCAGACAGAGAAATATTAACCCCTTCAACGCGAGGGTATGCTATTTATTTCATTCTTGATCTCTCCAGATGATTTTATCCAGCCTGGAATAGCATTAGGCCCTTGGTACCTCCTGACGCTGATATTTAGTTGACGATAAACTTCACTAACTGGAGAAGGTGGATGCAGCCTTCATTAACCCTTGTCACTATTAGTTTTCTCCTTTGCTGAATACAAGCGTCTGCCACCACCAAAAATAAAATACAAATGACGTCAGCGGGAAGAAGGGATTGCATATCAGCCGATTTACTTATGCGTCTTTTTTTTTTTAATCTAAAAATAAAATGCCACTACAAAGAAATCCATCGCTGCATTGAGGTGAAAAACAAATTTGTTAACTCTTTGGCTGGGAATTCACAACTTTGTATTATCTTACTTATTGCCAGGCAATTAGCTTCAGCATATAGAATCCCCCGGCAGGTAGAGTTATCATCAGCTAGACAGTCCATTACCTCAACCATTTTCTTCACGTTGACCTGTTGACTGTTAGCCTGTTCCATTCAGTCCCAGCTAATATGTGAGTTTCATCTCTTCATCTTTGCTATCTATCTGCTCCCTCTTGTTACTCAGCCTCTGGGTTGCCGCACCGTTATACTGACTGTCCATCCGTTATCAGCTCCATCAAAGACGGGATCTGCCCATATCCAGTTGTGCATTTTAACTGTGGCAATTATAATCATCCCTTACATTCGTTTGATTCCAAATATTTTTAGCCCTAAGTATCTCATTCAACTCAGTTTAATCAAACAAACAAACAAACCACGTAACAGTGTGCTGCGTTACGTAGCTGTTTCTTACTCCACTCCACACACACTTGTAAACCTCGTCCAGTTATCTGCAAGAAGCCAGCAGCACCTTTGCAGTATTCAGCGCTGCAGGGAACACACACAGCAGTGCTTGAGGCCGGAGCTACAAGCAGAAAAATACAAAGATGTAAAAAAATAAACATTGTGTCTGTCGCGTACTGCCTGACTCACCGACCCGACACGCCTTAGCAGTGGTAACAGCCACAGATGACAGTGACAGACAATTTTTAGGTGCGGTACGTAATGTTGGAAGAGGAAGAGACACACAGCAGAATGGGAAATAACCATGATCTCAAAGCAGAAATTATGGAATAGGAATCGGTTGGAGGAAACGAGATTAAGGGAATTGTAAGTGCACAGGGGAAAAAAGGGCTAACTTGATAAATATATAAAATGCAGAAAAATAACAGAAAATGAAGGAGATGAAAACACAGCGCCGTGCTTTCAAACAAAGCAAGCAGTAAGCCGAGAATAAGCATTCTCTCTCTCTCTCTCTCTCTCCCCCTCTCTCTCTCTCTCTCTCTCTCTCTCTCTCTCCGTCGTCGTCGTCGTCGTCGTCGTCGTCGTCGTCTGGCAGCCAAGATCAGATTACGTTCTGATGTCGCACTGAAATCTTAACACAGGATGATTGATAGTATGCTGCTTTATAACACATTGACCATCGTCTAACGTCACTGATTTCTTATGAACACGTGGGAAAATTGCCGCAGAAATAAAATTAAATACAGATTATAACACACACACACACACACACACACACACACACACACTCACACACACACAGGCATGAATGAATAGAAAAATGAAGGAATGTGTGAATCAGTGAGAGAGTTCGAGTGTGTGGGAGTAAATATGAGTCTGTTAGCGTGTAAGCGTGAATGTGAATGTGTTAGTGTGCTTGTGTATGTGAAGGTAAACTATGTGGGTTTACGCGTGTGCCTTAAGTGTGTGTGAAGTGCCAGCCTCATAAGGGTAACTTTCACCTGTGTTGGAGAACAGCTAAGACAACAAGGGTGATAAAAGAGGAAGGCCAGGGAGATGGACACGATGATATGTGGAGAAATTTGGTGGCAGACTTTAGTAATGGCGTTCTTGTGAAGTTTGGGGTTCTCAAACACAACGTTTTAACCAGTTTTGTTTGTTAAATTCTCGTCCGTCTTATTCACTTTTAACACAAGTTCTTACTGAACGTTTAGAAAGAGTCTCCTTGCAGTGAATGGGTAATTAAGGCTATATCTAACCTCTGTTGTTGCAAATCCATCGCCTAAATTGATTGAAATCATCTGGACAACACTTCGGCTACACGAAACCTCTCCTAAACAGAGGATACTTGTTTGTAAGTAGCATTAATGTCATTACGAATTTTTCAGTCCTAAAAGAGGGGATACTAAACAACGAGACAAACTGTGTCTGAAAAGAAATTCTGTAGAGGCAAAGAGACTTGAGACAAAGACGGGATGGGCGGGATGTTGGATAAGAGAGACAGACAAGTAGTTGAATATAACAAATAAAAAATGAAAAACAAGAATCATTAGAAAAAGAAAGTCAAACATAATAAGTACACTATGTAATGAACGTGCCTTATAACCGTGGAAACAGTGCTTTGCAAATTGGACTCTCAAGTTGTGCCACAAGACAACCTCTGGTCGGCATGGCGTGATTATTTCTCGGCCTCAGAACGCCAAGTAATTTCATGCATGGTACTGTTTGACGATATAATTCATCATCATCATCATCATCATGTCTCCAGTTCTTTTAGGGTCTCCTTGAATAAAGTAGTCGGACGAAGGAGGAAAAACTAAAAAGACGTCACTATAATGAATATTTAGACACGACAAAGCAAGCTGGGGACGGTCACACAGCGGTACGTAACTAACCCAAACTCCACTGCCGGCCACACAACACCCAAGCTACAGGATGAGGGAATAATGGTGACACACACACACACACACACACACACACACACACACACACATACACACACACACACACACACACACGCACGCACGCACGCACGCAAAATGTTTTAATGCCTTCAAGCACATACTGTACATGCACACGCACGACGAAAGATGGAGAGTATGTTCGGTACTACCAAACAGAGATGACTCTGCTGGCAGTGATCTAGATGCAGTTTATAAATATAAATAAATAAATGAATAATGTCATTTTGAAGTGAAGGCATCGAGGCAAAGTGTTCCTATAAGGACAGATAACCAGTACTTCTAAGCTGAAACTCAGACTAGTTACATCTACTATGTATTTTGACGCAGTGCAATAAGTGAAATTAGATCTGGATTAATTTCTGTTCGGGATCAGTACATTACACAAACCAATGAAGAAGTATGTGCAGAAGATCTGGACAGAATAAGTGACCTGAAATGAGTCAGTTATTGAATATACAGAATTATTTCATGGAGACGAATGCAAAAGAAAAAAGGCTTAACCCCCCTCCTCTTTTATTCGGAGTATACAGTATATCAGTAACATAACTAAAAACATCATTAGCATCATCGTTATCGGTGTTGATAATCACTAACTCTTCAGCACGAGGACGCCAGTTTTTCCTTCTGCTGCTGTCAGACGGTTTTATTTAGATTAATGGACGCCCCAAGCAGTGCTGGGGTAAACGAAGGCTGCAGCAAACCCCTCTAGATCGAATAGTTTATCCAAAAGTGAATAAAACTGCTTCTTAGTTGTAGGAATATAATACAAATAAGTCTCCTTACAGCAGGAGTTAACTGGCACACTGTAAGTACAAGTTGTTTAGCATGAGAACTTAGTGACGCATATTACAATGTTTTGGCTGATGTTAGTTTTCTTATGGCTAAAGGTGTTGTTATGCTGCTTTTATGTTACTTGTAAACACACCTTTGTGTTATTAATAAAGATAATGTATCGTGGTGGGAGTGAGGGAGGTTGGGATTCGGTAGTTTTACGAGATTTTTTTTTCTCCTTGATAACCCCCCTTATTGTCCTTTGACTGGAATTTAGAAAAAAAAAAAAAATCACAAAATATTTTTGCCTAAATGAATTCCTTTAAAATTTCCCGGCATATTTTGAGAAATTTATTTCATACAATTTCCTTTGCATTGTATAAGATGTGTTAAACTAAATATGCAGAGCGCTATCAGCCTTCCAAATAATTCCAACAGTTTCATCTTATTTAGCGATAGATTTGCTAGAAGAATTTCAAGTGTTCACAGATAATTTCCTTTTCAAAACTGCGTGCCTTCCTCTTTCCGCTTTAACGTTTAACCACACGGACAAAGATATATGCCAGAGATAAAGCACATTTACACTGAGGTCGGGATCAGACATATTCTGACGCAAACTGTTCGATCGTGTAAGTCATGCAAAAAGCTGGAAGAACACCCTGTAGTCATGTTGTAGGGGAGTGTGAGAAGCAGAATGACCAGAATATGAAAGAGTGAAGCTGAGTGTTTTTTATTTGGTTGTTATCCCAACCCACTCGATCAGATTATTTGCGTTAGAATTCAACCGCAGCCTCAGTGTGAACCTTCTCATACAATTAAAAAATTTTCCAGTATTTTCTTGTCTGCGGCAACGGAAGGTGTTACATGAAACTGCCTTATTTTCACGTGGTAACAGTATTTACACAACAAAAGAATATGAAAGGAAAAATTATTTACGTCGCTCGAGAAAGAATGAGAAATATGGAAGGCAGGAGAGAATGATGGTTGAGGATTATGGGCAAACTTTTACCCGTGCTACTACCCATATCCCTCCAGCATTATTTGGTCCGCCCACAACGCTACACAGCATAAAAGGTTTTGTTGATGGCGTGCATGCGTTTGTGTGTGTGGGGGGAGGGGGGTGGAAACTGCTTCTACTACCTCATATTTTTTGATCTTGAATATTAACTGCGACTCAGAGCAAGATTAGATTACACCTGAACTGGACTGCAAAAGAACCCTGTGATGGCTTGTATTGTGAAGAGCTCCGGACTCCCCCTTACCCTTGCTTCTGAGGCAGGCCAGTATTCGTACACCTTCTTGACTATAAGATGTATAAGAGTATTTGTACCATCATTTTCACTCATACAGCTACGAAAAACGTACCAACTAAATAGAATGGGCATTAGTGTAAAAAGTAAAACAAAGCATAATGATTCTGGTAATGCTTCACTTCCACAATGACTTGCTTATCGTCAAAATTGCCTGAGCTCCTTTACGAATACTTCAGGTGTTGTATAATCAGAGGTGTTCATTGTTGCAGCATCACAGTGTTCATCGAGCTGGTATCACGGCATTGATACACCTTCTTTATCATTACAGCGCTTTTTATCTCTGTTTCCTTCTCTTACCGCTGTGTCTTTCATCAATAGCCTGCAGATTAAGGCTGGTGACTGCCAATGATCTTACGTTACGTTGTGGGTGTTGGGTATTGGTAATTGTGCAGGCTCTCTCTCTCTCTCTCTCTCTCTCTCTCTCTCTCTCTCTCTCTCTCTCGTATTCAGGGTATACAAACAAGTCAGACTCTTCATACCTATTATGGTGAAAATCAGTAACTATATACATGCAAGAAAATGCTAAAATAACCATTAGGACAATCAAATATTTTATCGGCAAAAATTTCACGTTTGTTGGTCTTACAATTAATTTCTCGCTGGCAGTATTTATCACAAAGTACAAGACTAATACTGAAATATCACAGAAACAGTTGAAAGTATTACCTAGCATTTATTTCATATTTTAATGTCATGAAAATTTTTTAATTCCTGCAGGATGCGGAGTCGTCATAGTACTGAAGGGGTTAACAGTGACTGTTTTACCCTTTCATTACTTCTTTTCTCCCTGACCTGAATGTTGCCTGGAACATTGATAGATAGGTGGATGGATGGGTAGATGATAGATCGATAGATAGATACAGACAGATAAATCTAGTAAAGACAAAGGTAACTGATGAGCCTAAAGACCAGTTGGGTGTCAATAAAGTTGCCTTAAATCGTCTTGCGGGAGAAAAACCCTTTTGCTTCAGTCTTGACTAGGCTGTATAAAGTGGTGTGGGGGTGCAAGAATATAAGGTATGACACTATCATGTGGAATAAATGGGGCTTTTACAATGTCCTGGACACGAAGTTGCTACAAAACTGAAGGAATTTACCAGGTTTAGAGCTGATGATAATATTATAGAAATGACTAATCAGTGACAGGATACATTGAGAGGTATCAGTCCCTTCATTCGGGAAGTTTTCTGTGAAGCTGTTGAAGACATTTTGGCTGTAGTAATAATAAAACACATCATACTAAAGCAGCTTGTTAAGGTTAATTCAAATATGAAATATGAATAAAAATGGTACTTAAAGGCGAACAACAAATTTATCATTCCCTCACTACTGTATTTTTAAACGGTGAAATCGTCATTGTTTTAAGAAATATCACCACCACCACCATCGCTGTCACCACCACTGGCATCACAAGTATCATCAGTTTGCCAACACAAAGACCATCATCACCACCAAATTCATCATGATCACCTTTCCTACTAACACACGTGGTGTAAAGGATAAAAATATAGGAACAATAAAGCACTAAAGGAAGTGAACAAGGAATCACAAGGCAAAAATATAACCAGTGTTGATGTGGCTGAACCTGCTTTAGGGGAGACTTTTGGAACTGGCTGGGTTAGTATATGTAAAGTATTCATTGTCCCTTTCTCTCAGATCTAAGTTTATGGACACGTCATCGCAGTGAAGGAAATGAAATGCTGAAACTCTCACTTACCATGACTTGGGTCAGACACAAACCTACAACTTGTGTTATTTGGTTACCTTTTTTTTTTTTTTTTTTTTTTAATTCCATGTCACCACCTTGTTAATAAAGGTATCACTACTCTCAGTGAACCAGTAATCTCTCTTCCTTGCTGTACCCTTTCATGCACTTCATCCTCTACATTTCCGTCCTTACTCATTACACTACCTATATTTTTAAAGGCAGTCACATTCCCCATTACCTGACCATCCAACCTGATTATGCACTCCGTGACTTCATTGTCTGAAAACAACAACAACAACAACAACTCTTCGTTTCATTCAGTAATAGATTTCATTTCTTACCCACACAAACGAGAAAAGGATTATAAACAAAAGTGGAAATGATGTACGGTATGTGGGTGGGAGGGGAAATGTGATTACTATAACGTAGTTCTTGCACTTTAAGTTGACTGAGATTGTCGTCCATTTGCAGCTTATTTCACGTAGCTCGGAGGCAGAAAAAACACCATACTTCTTCACCCTTTCCCATTGCACTTTTTAACTAGTATCGTTTCTACTGTCAGTTTGTTGTAACAACTCAGTATTTAAAAAGAAGTGGTGACAAATATCGGACAAGTTAGGGTAAAACTGAGTGTTGTTGATGAGTATGGCTGAAGAGCATGAGGGTCGGTGAAGGTGTTGTGGTTGGCAGAGCGAGTGCCAAGAACAGTGAGGTGGCAGGCAGGTTGTTAACCTTTTCATTCCCATGACACGTTTTTCCCTGTTATACCTACTGTAGTTGTGAAGGATTTAAATAAGGCAGTGTGTGATTAATCAGCCTCGAAAAGTCTCCCTTAAGTCCACTAAAATGATCTAGTATTATTTAAAAAAAAATAATTAACGGTGTAGTAAACCAAAGTCATTGAGGTGCGGGACTGAGGCCGGTAGAGGAATACAGGTGTACAGTACAAGGTCAGAGAGAGGGGGTGGTGGCAGGTGTGGGCGAGGCGGGGTGACTTTATGGCTTAGGAGAGTGAACACTAACCCGTGGCGGTCAGAATGATACTGTGTGTGTGTGTGTGTGTGTGTGTGTGTGTGTGTGTGTGTGTGTGTGTGTGTGTGTGCGGTCACTATACCGGCATGCAAAGAGAACCTCACCATCTACACACATGTACGCATGTGGACATGGCTTAACCTGTATTAGTCATTTCTTACACACACACACAATGTAATAGCAAATTGGATTCTAATTTATCATACAGAACAGTTTGACTAGAGGCTGCAGTCCATCCATAGCTGATTTACTGAAGGTGATTTAGTGTATAATAACCATAAAGTCAGTAACAAGACACACGAACCATATATTTCAACATAACTAGCATCGTGAGGTGTGGTAACGCTCAAAGCATTACAAGTCGTTCCAGTGAGCTTTGGGGGGTTTCTGACACCACCTTCTCAGCGATTTAGTTTGGGTACTGCACCTTGTTACTTGTGTCCTTTTGATTTTATACAAATTGCACAGATACACAGAAGAGAATATTAACGTGTCACCTGCAGAAACAGCAGGTAAGGAAAATGTGCTCGGAAGCTTCCTGAACTTTCGAGAATACGACCCTATATTACTTACACAAAATCTGAACGAAGAAAACTTCACAAGTATATAAAGAAAGACTGAATTTATTACTTCCTTATAAAGACAGTTGAGGTGTTTGATGGTGAGTTAAGAAAAAACGAGTTCCCTAAAATGAAAAATCCATTTCCCTTTCACCGTATGGTCTGGTAATTGTTGTATGGACAGCGTAAGATTTACGGTGCCATAACTTGCCGTATGCAAATTATTCCCACCTATACCACGGGCAAGTTGAAGTGAAGGACGCGTTGTGTGGCTGGAAAGTGAATTATGAGGTGAGAGAGGGGCAGCAGATAACACTGTATGGGTTTGGTTAACAATGACACTATCTGCCTAAGTCTTTTGCCTCGTGTTCTCCGTCGCCTCCTCTATTCCCTTCATTCCTCTTTGGCAGTTGGCAGTAAGGAAAAAAGCTTTGATTTTACTCACATCCACTGTACCAGAGACATTAAGCCAGTCCATTATTTCCCACGACCCACAGTTGTTTATTTATAGCCAGGTCTCCATTTGTGCCGCTGGGTGCACAGGGAGAAAGGAGAAACAAACTGTATCCACCAGTCTGGTTTGCCGATTGGCAGTAAAAGGTGAAGATAAAAGTTAAAGGCAACCCTGGCAGCAAGAGAGGCGTGAACTGACCCAGTACACGCGATCGTAAACAAAGGCATAAATGAGGCCCAACCCAAAGTGAACGTTGAGGTAGTGATGGTAAAAGTTGGTGCCCTGTAATAATTTTGTACCGCAGTAACAAGCCTCACCATTTATTACTACTTTGACTTACTAAAAGGAAGTTTAGTGTGCAAAAAGATATGCAGAATATCACTTTTCATATGTATTCGTCTCCAGATGTAGACTAGATGATCCGTTCCCTGACATCCAGGAGTTATCGCCATCCATTGCCTCCAGATCCACTTTACTCCATACCTTACCCGAAGATCCACTCACCATTATCCCCGACCCCTATCCCCATCACCTACCACTTACCTATCTCATAGCCCTCTTTCATCGCATTACTCAGTTCCTCTCTCTCTCTCTCTCTCTCTCTCTCTCTCTCTCTCCTTTTGGTGGCTTTATATTAATTTCTGCATTATATTCAGCTTAGATAAAACCACCGTAGCAACTTGTTCATTAAATATATCGATTAACGTTGTGTGCAGAATTACACTCGTGTTACGTTACTGCCGCTGACGCCAGACAATTTAATTCAGGTGAGCAGAACCCGCTGTAGAGAAACATTTAATACGGAACTGATATTCTACACGGTGCCTTTATTATCATACGGTGGAGATTACCATAAATACTCCAGTCACAATCTGGATTAATTTTATGTACTTTTCCTTTGTGGGCCGGCGAGCTTTATCTAATTATCTGTAGTTTATTGCAGCATAGAGGCCTTTTCCAGCTGACATCTAGTGATTTACGTAGTGATGGAGCGAGATAATATGTTGCTTGGCCAATTTCTGAAGAGTGTGGGGGCACTGTGAGAAAGAAAAGGAAAGAAGAGAGTACGGAAGAAGAGAGGAGAAAGGAAGAGAGCCAAAAGGGGGTGGAAGATAAAGAGGTAGTAGAGTGAAGGGAAGAATAAAACTGACAGGAAGGACGACATAAGAATAGAAGAGAAGGAGATACGAGAGTGAAGAGAAGAATAAGACTAACAGGAAGAAGATAAGGAGGGATAGGAGAAGATGGAGAAGGAGGACAGAAGAACGTAAAAAAGCAGGGTCGAGAAGAGGGAGGTCGGATGAGATGGTGGTAAGACGCAGGAGGAGGGAAGAGGGAAAGGGGTAGGAACAGGAGGAGGGAATACTTTTACTGTTTCTGCCACACTCTTGCCCATCTTGCATAGGAACTTAAGATGGGCCAGTTGTCCAACCTGTGACATGGCCACAAACAGTTTAAGCATACCTTCATTCGAGCAGCCCCAGCACGTGACTGATGTGGTATTGCACGTATATATAATTCGTTTTTAAAGGCTCCAACATGCTTGCATGCGTCTACCTTGGTCCCCGCCGCACGATCTCTGGCAGCTTCCCTGTTCAGTCCCTTATCCCTGAGGTCACGCTCAATGACTTCATCCAAAGTCTTTCTCGGTCTGCCTCTCGCAGCCCTACCCCTAACGTTAACACCTCACTTTCTGCACCCAGTTATCATCCTCCATCCTCTCCACTTGTCCAAAACCATCTCAATCTACCTCTCCTCATCACAGCACCAATACACTCCAGTCCCATCCCACCTCTCAATGGCCCGGCCTGCACTATAGATGCAGGGAATCTTTGAACGAACGAACGAACCTCTCAACTCTTCCATCGTAAACCCAGCCCCCCCTAGGCGTCGCACTGAGGGACGCACTGCACATCCAGCTAATCATTTCAGTACGTGTGAGCTTGTTAATAGCCTCTTTCTTTACTGCCCAGGTCTCACTATCATACAGCATCACATTCCTAAAACATGCCGCATACAAAGATCCCTTAGCACGGAGGAAGAGCCCTCTCTATGTCAGGAGGGGTAACAGCTTCCTGAACTTCTTCCAACCACTCCTCACTATAGCTGCAGAGCTAGGTCCAGCCCCACCACCAGCACATAACATGTGTCCCAAATAACAAAAGTATTCCCCACAGTCAAGAGACTCACCAGCATGATCAATCCTTTCATTCCTGACAATCTCCACATGCTGTCCCTGAGACACCCCATGCATGAAATCAGTATTATTTCACAGTCTACCGCTAATACAACTACCTCTTATGCACCTATATATCGCTAACACTGCATAAGATGGAACTACCTCCCACGCCCTTGTGGCAAATAGCACATGGCCACTCTCTTCTTTGACAGCACTGCCACCATCCCTAACTACTTCCCACGCCCTTGTGGCAAATCGCACATTGCCACTCTCTTCTTTGACAGCACTGCCACCATCCCCAGACACCATCACTTTTATTTTATCTGCATTTACTATCTAGCCCTTGTGTCCCATACCAACTCTCCACCTACTGAATCTTTCCTCCACCTCCCTTTCATTCTCTGCAATCAACACCAAATCATTAGCACACAACATCTCCCACTTCAGTCCACATCTGAAGCCACGTATGAGGGCTCAAGACTGACCCTTGATGTGCACCAACCTTCACGAAAAAACTCTTCACTCAAATCTCCATTCACCCTTAGCTGAGTGTGAGCACCCACATACATAGCCATAACCACGCTAACCAGCCACTTCTCTATCTCAAGCTTTCTCATTGCCCATTTCACCACCTTTCTATGGACTCTGTCAAAGGCCCTCTCCAAATTAACAAAAGCAAAGTACAGATCTTTTTTTCTTTTTTCTATATAGATTTTCTGAAGCTGTCAAACAAAGAATATAGCATCATTGGCCCATTTGCCTGGCATAAACCCAAACTGCGTCTCATTAATATTCACTCTTTCTCTAGGTATACCCTCTAGAACGCTCCTCGTTATCCTCCATTACCTTCATTATCTGGTCCCAAAGCTTTATGCCTCTTTCCAGGGCATCACCCTTCCTCTTGTACACATTTACAATTACGCTCTTCAGCTTGTCATCTGTAATTACACACTCATATATAATCGTATTTATGAAGTCAGTGACTGATCCCACTCTTATCTCCTGAGGTTTTCAACCTTTTAACAGTCAACTCAGACACGCCTGCTGCCTTCCCCACCTGCATCTTGCCTATTGCTCTGCTCTCAGTAGCAGCATCAATCACGAGCCAAGGGCCAAACACTGGATCTACTGGCCCCAAACCCTCTCTGTCCCAGTTGAACTCCTCATTCAACAACCGGTTGGAATGCTCTCTCCAGGCGTCTTTAATATCCCCACTGTTCGCCACTACCTTTTCTTCATCATTTTTCACACACTGCTCACCTATGATGCCCATGTTTTCCCTCTCCATCTGATCTGCCACCTTACATATCATATTCTTCCTTTCCATACTAATTAGCTAATCAGTAAAAGTCTCTGAGACTCAGACTTTGCCGTGTAAACCTCTTTCTATCCCTATGCTTGGCAGTCAAGTATTCCTCTTAGTTACCACCCTTTTTCCATCCCGGAAAAACCTTTTCTCCTTAATTGCAGCTTCTACACCCTCATCCCACCACCAAGTTACTCTGTGTCTTGGGGACTCCCTTGTCCATCCACACACTGAATCAGTAACTCTCAAGAGGTTGTTCTTGAAAGCACTGAACTGTTCATGAACACTTCTGTCAATGGCACTTTGTTCAGCCGCCAGTCTAGTCATCTCGCTATGGAAGACATCCCTTACTGTTTTGTTTTTCAACTTCCATATTTTCCTCCTAGGTGCTTCTTAGGCACCATGGGACATATCAATAGCTTGTGTTGCTGCACACACTCCTCGCTCCCTATAACTTTAACATCTCTCACTAGCCTCCTATCGGCTCTCCTGACCAGGAAATATTCTATCTGGCTGCTATTTCCCCTAGGCTCGTATGTAATCAACCTACTTTCTTCCTGAAATGTATGTTGCACACGATCATGTTCATTGCCTCCCCAAAATTAAGTATATTTTCACCTTCCCCGTACTATGTGCACGTCCCCCATGTACTCTTTCATATCCTTGAGCTGCTTCACCTACAAGACCATTCAAGTCCCCTCACAAAGGTATAATCTCATCATCCCCCATACCACATACTACATGTGTAAGTTATCCCAGAATCTATCCTTCTCTACCTCATCCAAGCCTGTCTGTGGAGCATATGCTGATGGAAGTTAAAACATTATCTCATCGGGCAAAATTTTTCACTAGTATTATCCTGTCACCTCCCTCATTACATTCATAACATAATATTCCACTCATTTCTACATATCTATTTATTATGTTTTATATATGTTATATGTGTTATATATATTACATATTCTATATTATAAATATTATATATATATATATATATATATATATATATATATATATATATATATATATATATATATATATATATATATATATACACACACACGAGAGAGAGAGAGCAGGGAACAAAACACAGAATATACATATACCAAGAGTCTTTGTGATGTATAGGTAGACTAGTTCCTGGGTTATAACTAATCATGCTAAAGGGTATGGATCTCCCGTGCCTGCCGCAACTTCCGAGCTATGAAAAAATAGGAGGGGACAAAAGAAAAGAAACATTATTGGTATAAAAAAGCGCATGGAAAATTGTATCGAAGAGAGAAAATGATACCCGGTATATCATGAATTATCCTTTTAATCCATTATTCTGTACATCGTTTGTCTAAAACTGTAACAAATAATTTTATATTTTTTGCTTTGACCAAACTAAAATTGCTAAAGCCGGATGCATTAGTTAATATTAAACTCAAACGTGCAAATGTATCAAAAGATAATACTTACCGGTGTCTCAAGAATGTTTTCTTGCCTTAATGTCCTTTGATTTTTCATATAAGCTGATTTATGTAATCTCTTTGTCTCTCTGAGTTTCACATCTGGATGGTTGTGGATGATTTACTGTTCTCGTTTTACCATTGCCTCTGAAGATCCCTTGCATTATTTTCTTTACACCAGTTGTGTGAGTGCTTTATATCCAAGACTTCTCCAGTTGTCTTTACAGGGACGCTCACCTTTATGCACACAAAGCCAACTGACATAAACGCTTATCACAGCTATGCATAATCAAATCCCACCATATTTCTAGCACGCTGCTACCAGCCTGGACAGATATGCATTCAGTGCTTAGTTGGACCCAACCAGTGTTGTCTCATCCAGTGCCACTATGCCTCATGTACTCACTGTGTCCTAAATATATGACCACTTTATGCTTTCACTTATTCTTTACAGACCACAGCACCTTGTTCAAGTGTCGGTGGAAGTGGTGACTGTAACAAATGTTCCTCTGAGTCGTGTTGTAAGAAACATTACTGACCATGTGTTTTGATCAGCAGTGTCCTGATATTTTTAAATGAAGGAATCATACAGGCATAAAGAAACAGGGTTTAACCTGACGCATGCCAGCTATTTTTAACCCTATGGGTCGCCTCTGTGACAGCTATTTTTTGACCATTTTTAAATTGGCTAAAATGATAGAGTTTGATGTGAAAACAACGAATTTCACCATTAAAATGCTCACCGAAGCTCAGAAATGGGTTTATTGAATCCTGCATACTCATATACAGGTATACCCGCTCTCCCACGCTCACCACGTAGGTGAGAGAAAGCTGTTTTCTATGTAAGGTATACTCAAGTATTTATGCTGGGAAGCTATAGTAATGTTCAGTACACTTTTCTGATTCCTTATTTCAACATCTATCACAATTTGCGTGTCTTTCTCACTGTGAATGCATTATCTTACACTTACTTGAAGATACGCACAACCTGACTTCATTATGTACAGTCCTGACACTTACAAGAAGGTATTTACAACTTGACTTCATTATATAGTCATTACACTTACAAAAAAATATTTACAAATTACATTTACGTGAAAATATTTACAAAATGCTTTCCCTATGTACAGCACTGGGTGAGGCACACAGGCAGAGTGAGGCAGAGCGAGCGTGAGGGGGGGAGCGAGTGAGTGTATGGCCTTGACAGCCTGGGGGATGGTAGAGGAACAGTTACCATACATGCTTGCCAATTTTTACCTGTGAATCTTGAAAATTACGGTCACAATGAATTTTTTTGATTTTAAACCGTTTTAAAATGGCACTGGCCGCAGAATTATGTCAGACCGTTTTAAGATGGCACTGGCACACGGCGGGTTAATTATAAGGATGTACATTTTCATTCCTAAGCCCTCTTCGGGTATGTGATGAGGATCCAGGTTTGATTGAAACTTTTACATCCTCACAATAAATAGTTTCAGTAAGTGGGTATAATTCTTGCATTACAGGTCATGTTCGTTCTTGCACCGAGTACAGTCTATATGTATTGCATGGTTTTTCTCATTTTCTGAGACTCTATATTCAGAAAACTGTGAAGTCTGGGGGGGGGGGGAACAACCATCCACTCTCTCGGTGGAGCATTGACAAATTATAAGTATTCAAAGGATTTTCCTCCTAAGTCTGAGAATAGCTTTTTAATTGTAAATTTCATCACATGAGTATATTGTTCTTCCAAGAGCGGAATGTAGTTGTTGTAAATGTTGTGATTCTGGGTTCATTTGAATGTGAAACTGGTGGACTGTAAGCTGAACTTGCTCTTCTCCTGCAGTCCGCCATTCTTGCACTACGGGGTCAGGGAGAGAGTTGAGGGAGGTTTGTATAACCGGGCAGTGGTGCCCCCCGGGTTATAGTGTGCCACCGCGTGAAGCTGTTCTTCTCCATCACCATCAGAGTAGTGCAGAATGTGTTTTGTAGCCAAAACACATTCTGCGTTTGCCTGCTCTTTGTGTGGGGTGTATATGAACCGTGTGGATGATGGCAGTGTAAGTGGTGGTGTGTGCTGTGAGGTGTGGAGTGTACATGCTGGCTCACTATTGCTGGAATATTCATGTTCATATGTATGATATGGTTTGGCCGAGAAATATTTTTATATTTTTCCCTTGCATAATCACCAGCAGACTAAGACAGTACACTTCTGATGAAATCTATCTTCCATATTCCTCCACTTTGACCTATTGGCCTCATACCTACCCCTTCCTTTCCCATCCCTGCCATCCCCCTCCTTCCCACACCTTTTCCATCCCATTTCCCTCATCCCCACACCTTCTCATCCAACCCATTCCACTCCTCACACATTCCACTCCTCACACATTCCCTTCCCATCCCCCTCATTCCCACCGCTTCCCTTACCTTCCCTGCTGTTCCCCTACTTCCCACACCCTCTCTTCCATTCCATTCCCCTCATCCTCACACCTTCCCTTCCCTTCCCTCCCATTCCCCTCATTCCCACCACTACCCTTCCCTTCCTTTTCCTTCCCTCCCCTTCCATCTCATTCCCCATCATGAGATGTGGGATGGGAATGAGGAGAATACAAGGAAATAGAAGGGTGGGGATAATGGAAATGGGAGGGAAGGGAAGGGAAGTGTTGGGATTGAAGGGAATGGATGAAAAGGGAAGGGAAGGGAAGGGGTTGGAAAGAGGGAGAGGGATGGAAGAAGTTAGGATGAGGGGAATGGAAGGGAAAGGAACAGAAGGGAAGGAGTGGGGACGAGGGGAATAGGAGGGAAGGGAAGGGAGGGGTGGAATGGAGGAAATGGGAGAGAATGTAAGAGGTGGGGATGAAGGGAATGGGAGGGAATGTAAGGGCTGTGGATGAGGGGAATGGAAGGGAAGGGAAGGGGTGGGGATGAGGGGAATGGGAGGGAAGGGAAGGGAAAGGAGGGGTGGAATGGAGGAAATGGGAGGGAAAGGAAGGGGTGGGGATGAGGGGAATGGGAGAGAAGGGAAGGGTTGGGGATGAGGGGGAAGGAAGGGAAAGGAGGGGTGGGGATGAGGGTAATGGGAGGGAAGGCAGGGCTGGGGCTAAGGGAATGTCCCGCTAAGCCAGCACCTTGGACAGACCGCTACATCTCACCAGAAATCCGCTACCCTGGTGCTGGCCAGAACTGCCAAACCTACGGTGGTGAAGCAAGAGCGATGCAACTGAGTTACTCTGGCCCCTGATGACGCAAGTGGCAGGGAAGGGAAGGGGGAGGATGAAGGGAATGGGAGGGAAGGGAAGGGGTGAGGATGAAGGGACTGGGAGGGAAGGGAAGGGGGAGGATGAAGGGAATGGCAGGGAAGGGAAGGGTGAGGATGAAGGGAATGGGAGGGAAGGGAAGGGATGAGGATGAAGGGTGTGGGAGGGAAGGGAACGGATGAGGATGAAGGGAATGGGAGGGAAGGGAAGGGTGAGGAAGAAGGGAATGGGTGGGAAGGGAAAGGGTGAGGATGAAGGGACTGGGAGGGAAGGGAAGGGCTGAGGATGAAGGGAATGGGAGGGAAGGGCAGGGCTGAGGATGAAGGGAATGGGAGGGAGGGGAAGGGAAGGGATACGGATGAGAGGACTGGCTTCCCCTTCCCCCGATCCTCATCCTTCCTTCCCCTTCCTTTCATCCTCAATCTTCCTTCCCCTTCCCCTCTGTCTCATCCGTTCTTTCCCTTCCCCTCATCTACATTCTCCTCCTAATCCTTCATTCCCCTTTCATTCATCCTCATCCTTTATTTCCCTTCCCCTCATCCTCATCCTCCCCTTTCCCCTCATTCTCCATATCCTTCCCCTTCCCTTCCCCTCATCATCCACATCCTTCCCCTTCCCTTCATCCTCATCCTTCCACTCATCTCCATCACTGTCCTTCCCCTCATCCTTATCTTTTCCCCTTCCCCTCATTCTCATCCTTCCCCTCATCCTTATCCTTCCCCTTTCCCTTCCCCTCATGCTCATCAATCTCCTTCCCCTCATTTACATCCTTCCCCTTCCCTCTTCTTCATCCTTATCCTTTCCCCCTTCCCTTCCCCTCATCCCCATCCTTGTCCTTCCCCTCTTCCTCATCCTTCTCCTACCCTTCATCCTCATCTTTATCCTTACATTTCCCCTTATCCTCATGCTTATCCTTTCCCTTCCCCTCATCCTCATCCTCCGAGGAAAGGAAAGGAGTGGATGAGGGGAATGGGAGGGAAGTGATGAGGATGAGGGGAATGGGAGGAACTAAACCATGATAGATCATTATAGCTCCGCTAGGTGACGGGAGAGAGCTACCTTGCCCAGCAGGGCAGCTACCCGGGCGGGGCACGAACTCTCGACCCTTTGGTCTCGAGTCAGGCGCTCTCCCACTGAGCCATACTGCCCCGTGGGAGAAAGGGAATGGGTGGGGATGAGGAGAAGGGAAGGGAAGGGAAGGGATGGGGTGGGGATGACGGGAACGGGAGGGAAGAGAAAGGATAGGGATGAGGAGAATGTGAGGGAAGGGAAAGGTAAGGGATGAGGGGAATGAGAGGGAAGGGAAGGGGTCATGAGGGAAATGGAAAGGATGGGAATTGAAGGGGTGAGGATGAGAGGAGTGGGAGGGCAGGAAATTACAGAAAAATGGATTAGGGGAATGGGAGGGAAGGGAAAGGATGTGGATGAGGGAGCTGGGAGGGGAGGGAAGGGAAGGGATTGGGATGAGAGGACTGGGCAGGAAGAGAAGGGAGGGATGAGGATGAAAGTACTGGCTTCCCCTTCCCCTGATCCTCATCCTTCCTTCTCCTTCCCCTCATCCTAAATCGTTCCTCCCCTTCCCCTCAGTCTCATCCTTCCTTCCCCTTCCCCTCGTCTTCATCTTCATCCTCAGCCTTCATTCCATTTCCCCTCATCCTCAGCCCTCCTTCCCCTTCCCAACATCTTCATCCTTCCCTCTCCTTCCTCTCATCTTCATCCTTCCCCTTTTCCTCATCCTCCCCCCTCCCCTCATCCTCCCCCTTCCCCTTATCCTTCCCCTTTCCCTCATCCTTCCCCTCATCCTTCCCCTTCTGTTCCTCCTCATCCTTCCCCTTCCGATCATTCTCTCCACGTCCTTCTCCTCATCCTCTTCCTTATTCTTCCCCTTTCCCTTCATCTCATTTTCATCCTTTCCCTTCCCCTTCCCCTCATCCTCATCTTTCCCCTACCCTTCATCCTCATCTTTATCCTTACATTTCCCCTTATCCTCATGCTTATCCTTTCCCTTCCCATCATCTTCATCCTCCGAGGAAAGGAAAGGGGTGGATGAGGGGAATGGAAGGGAAAGGAGGGGATGAGAATAAAGGGAATGGGAATGAATGGGTGAGGATGAGGGGAATGGGAGAAAATGGACGAGGATGAGGGGAATGGGAAGGAAAGGAAGGGGTGAGTATGAGGGGAATGGGAGGGAAAGGAAGGGATGGGATTGAGGGGAAGGAAAGGGAAGCGAATGGTTGCCAATGAGGGGAATGGGAGGGGAGGGATTAGAGGGGTAGGGATGCGGGAAATGAAAGGGAAGGGAAGGGTGGGGATGAAGGGAATGGGATGGAAGGGAAGGGAGGAGATGGTGAGGGGAATAGGAGGGAAAGGAAGGGAGTGGATGAGGATGAGGGGAATGGGAGAGAAAGGAAGGGGAGACAGGGAATGAGGATGAAAGGAATGAAAATGAGGAAAAGGGGAGGGCATGAGGGGAATGGGATGGAAGAAAAGGGGTGGGATGAGGGGAATGGGAGGGAAGGGAAGAGAATGGTTGCCAATAAGGGGAATGAGTGGGGAGGGAAGGGAAGGGGTGGGGATGCGGGGACTGGGAAGGAAAAGAAGGGGTGGTGATTGGAGAAACGGGTGGAATGGGGAGTGAAGGGATGGGGATGAGGGGAATAAAAGGGAAGGAAAGGAAAGGGGTGGGGATTATTGGAATTAAAGGGAATGAAAAGCAAGGGAAAGAGTAGGGATGAGGGGAATGGGAGGGAAGGGAAGGGAAGGGATGGGGATGAGGGGAATGGGAGAGAAAGGAAAGGGTGGGGATGAGGGGAATGGGAGGGAAAGGAATGGGTGGGGATGAGGGAATTGAGAGGGAAGGGTATGGAAGAGGATAAGGGAACATGAGAATGGATGACGATGAGGGGGGATGGAAGAGAAGGGAAGGGGTGGAGATGAGGGGAATGGGAGGGAAGGGTAAGGGTTGTGATAAAAGGAATTGGAGGGAAGGGAAGGGAAGGAATTGGGATGAGGGGAAGGGGAAGGAAGGGATTCCTTCCTTCCCCCTCCCCTCAGTCTCATCCTTCTTTCCCCTTCCCCTCAATTTTATCCTTATCCTCATCCTTCCTTCCCCGTCCACTAATCCTCATCCTTCCCCTTATCATTCCCTTTTCCTTCATCCTCATCCTGATCTTTCCTCTTATCCTCATCCTGATCTTTCCTCTTATCCTCATCCTCTCTCTTCCACTCATTCTCATCCTTCCCCGTCCCATCATCCTCATCGTCATCATTCCTTCCCCTTCTCCTCATCCATCTCCTTCCCCTCATCCTCATCTTTATCCCTCTCCTCATCTTCACCCTTATCCTTCCCCTCATCCTCATCATTATCCTTTCCCACATCCCTATCCTTCCTTGTCCCCTCCCCCTCTTTCTCATTCTTTCCCTTCCCTTATCCTTGTCCTTCTTCCCCTCATCCTCATCCTTCCCCTATCCTTCATCCTCATCTTTATCCTTACATTTCCCCTTATCCTCATGCTTATCCTTTCCCTTCCCCTCATCCTCATCCTCCGAGGAAAGGAAAGGGGTGGATAAGGGGAATGGGAGTGAAGGGATGAGAATGAGGGGAATGGGAAGGAAAGGAAGGGATGAGACTGAGGGAAATGGGAGGGAAGGGAAGGGGTAGGGATGGAGGGAGTTGAAGGGAAGGGAAGGGAGGGGATAATGATAAGGGGAATAGGAGGGAATGGAAAGGAGGTGATGAGGATGAGGGGATTGGGAGGGGAGGGAAAAGGTTGGGATGAGGGGAATGGGAGGGAATGGAAGGGAAGGGAAGGGGTGGGGATGAGAGAAATAGGAGGAAAGGGAAGGGATGAGGTTGGGATTAGGGGAATGAGAGGGAAGGGAAGAAAAGGGATGGGGATGAGGGAAATGGGAGGGAACGGAAAGGGAGGAGTGGGGAAAAGGGGAATAGAAGGGAAGGGAAGGGGTGGGGTAAGGATGAGGGGAATGGGAGGGAAGGGATGAGGATGAGTGAATGGGAGGGAAGAGAAGGGATGAGGATGGGGGAATGGGAGGGGAGGGAAGGGAAGGGATGAGGCAATGGGAGGGAAGGGATGAGGATGAGGGGAATGGGAGGGAAGGGATGAGGATGAGGGGAATGGGAGGGAAGGGATGAAGATGAGGGGAATGGGAGGGAAGGGAAAGGACGGGATGAGGATGAGGGAATAAGAGGGAAGGGAAGGGAAGGGATGAGGATGGGGGAATGAGAGGAAAGGGAAGGGAAGGGAAAGGAAGGGATGAGGATGGGGGAATGGGAGGGAAGGGAAGGGAAGGGATGAGTATGGGAGGGAAGGGAAGGGAAGGGATGAGGATGGGGGAATGGGAGGGATGGGAAGGGAAGGGATGAGGATTAGGGGAATAGGAAGGAAGGGAAGGGAAGGGATGAGGATGGGGGAATGGGAGGGAAGGGAAGGGAAGGGATGAGGATGAGGGAATGGGAGGGAAGGGAAGGGATGAGGATGAGGGAATGGGAGGGAAGGGAAGGGAAGGGATGAGGATGAGGGAATGGGAGGGAAGGGAAGGGAAGGGATGAGGATGGGGGAATGGGAGGGAAGGGAAGGTAAGGGATGAGGATGAGGGAATGGGAGGGAAGGGAAGGGAAGGGATGAGGATGGGGGAATGGGAGGGAAGGGAAGGGAAGGGATGAGGATGGGGGAATGGGAGGGAAGGGAAGGGAAGGGATAAGGATGAGGGAATGGGAAGGATAAGGGTAAGGGAAATGCTGGAGATAGAGAGGCCATCTTGAACTATTTCTAGACAATTTGGAATATCCAAACCTGTTATCATTCTTCATTACTACAACATTTATACTGCCTGTGAACTGATTATCTTTTATCAACCTTTATACTACAAGGACCACTGATAAGTTAATTAAATCGCTTAGCCATAGCAAGAATAAGAAATAGTTCAGATTTCTCACGTTCTGAAATGCTTACTAGAGACTTTTTAACTGTGACACGACAAGAGCCACACGTTTGCAATAAATATATAGGATTTTCGGTTGTAGGAATGACGTAGTTAATATTACTATCATCAGAGAGTTAATGGAAACTATTTTTAACCCTTAGACGACAAGAGGTTATTACTAAGGTGAATGAAATATTTTGGTGATTGCAAAATACTGGTAATATTGTGATAGTTAATATTACTATCATTACAGGGTTAATGGGGCTAACCTACCAACCCCTAGACTGCAAGAGGTTACTACTAAGCTGAATAAAATCGTCTGGAGATAGCAAGACTTACAAGTTATCAGATTATGATTTCTTTCTTGACTGGAGAGTAATAGTTCACTATCAGTATTCGTCCCATCGTAACAGTAGGGGAAATACTCGTGGCATTTGTCGTAGCGATGATGGCGGTGATGATGATTGTCCCAGTAATGGTGATTATAATGAAAGGACAGTGTGGTAGATGTGACTTCTTTGATAGTGGTAGTTGTGACTTCTGTGACAATGGTAGTTGTAGTAGTGATTACATGAAAGGGGTAAGTGTCGTATTTATGATATGATGATGATAGTGGTAGCTGAGGTAGTTAGAATTATAACGGTTGATTGTGGTAGCTGTGGTAGTGATTTAATATTGATAGTGGTAGTTGTGGGTAGAGGTTATGATGATAGTAGTGTCGTGGTAATGATAGTAGAGATAACTATGATGACAGTATTGGTCTGTGGTAAGTAGGGGGCGCTTATTGTTTATATAAGTGATACAGTGGGAAGTAAGTGCAGTTGTACATAACACGTAGGATGATCTAATGATTTGGGATGGATAACAAGTGTTACCATAGGGCTCTGTGTACAGTATATGCGAGGGTGTGTGTTTTGCCTGTGTTTCTTCACTTGAGTGTTCTTTCGTCTGGGAGATTAAAAGGTTCAGAGAAGACTGCTGGCATGATGCGGAGGACCAGGTATCCTTGCCTGATGGGCTGTCCAGTACACGATTCTGTGATGATTTAGGACAAGAGGTACACTGCTGTCAAGGGGGTCTGCTGGCTGCTGATTGTCTGCAGGAAAGGTTTGCTGTGGGAGATGATTGTCTGCAGGAAAGATTTGCTGTGTATCATAAAGCCAAACTGGTCGCTGTCATCAACCAGCAGAGAGAATATGAAATACAAAATTAGGCTTTTAAACCAGTTTTATGAGTCACATGTTACAAAACTATGTTTATGGTTGTGAAATGAACTAATGTGGACCGTAAAGCTTTGCGTGTAAATTATTTAACCATACTTGTATGTGAATATTTATGTACCTAAGCAGTCTTTTTACAGCATGTGGATCTACGTCTTATACTACTGGATTACATGTCAAATTTAAGTTATGCCACGAACATGATAAAAATTACCGGGGTGTTCTCTCTCCAGGTTTCATCCCAGTCAATACTATCAGACACTTGACGTTAGAAGACTATTCATTCCTAACTGCTATTGCATCCATGTGTCCCCAAGATATTAGTTTGGAATTTCTGTGTTGACATATCATATATATATTAGAATGTCTATCTGTCTATCACCAGATGCCTTAATCCCGTAAGGGGTGGCAACAAACAAATCACCTCCATGTCGCCCTGTCCCCCGCCATTTCATTGCCCTGCTCCCACCTCACACCCTCCTCTCTCATTTCCCTCTCCACTTCATCCCTCGGCCTCCCTCTCCCACTTCCCCCCTCCACCTCACTCACATACACTCTCCTCTTCAGTCTGTCTGTCTGTCTGTCTGTCTGTCTCTCTCTCTCTCTCTCTCTCTCTCTCTCTCCATTCTCTCCGTATGGCCAAACCACCTCAGTGTATTTCTCCTAACGCTTTCTATCACACCTACATCCACACTACGATGCTCCTTTACTTCCTTATTCGTCAGTCTGTCTCTTCCTGTGACTCCACATGCCTCTTTCAAATATCTCATTTCCACTGCTCTCACTCTTGTCTTCCTCCATCAAGGTCCACGTTTCACTTCCATATGTTAGAGTTGGCATCACAATACTGTCATGCAACGACCTTTTTACTTCCATGGTCACCTCCCTTCTTCTTATCACTGCTTGCAAAGAACCAGCAACTTCCTTGTTGTACCCTCTCAGTACTTTCGTCCCAACTTATGACACTACCCAAGTACTTAAATGCACTCACATTTTCCATTTCCTCCTCATTCAACCTCACTGTACAGTCATATGGAAAAGTATCATTACCCCCAAGCATATTCGATGCAAAACGAACGTTAGCTGGACTATGTGGGCGGGTCCTTGCAGTTCGCCCCTCCCCTATCTTGTGTTGCCATATCACAATCCCACTACAAGAGTTAGAATAATGAGCAAGAATGAGCCATATGGCGGGGAAATATACAGGACGTGTTTGCATTACCCTGAGCGCTCAGCAGGGGGTTAATAATGAAACTCGGCACGTTTATTATTTTCCTACTATTCAACACTTATTATATATAGAATACAACAAATACATTATTTTGAAGTGTATTCAATCTATACGCATCGACTTTTTTTTATTTTTATCATAGTGTAGCAGGTGTGCACGAGTTCATTTGTTTGCTTTAGATAGGTAGTTAAATGCTCCAGATGGATGATTCAGTTAGTGGCATCCATGTGTCAACATCTAGAAGCTGTTTTGGAAGCAGGGGGTGGGTATATAATATATTAAAGCAATGAGACTGAACACTTATTATTATTTTCCCTCTACTCAACATTCATCATGTGTAGAAAGCAATACATATCAATATTACACTGAAATTTACTAACTTGGCTTGCATCGGCTGAAATACTATCATATGTCCGGCATGGGTGCACATATTCACTGCCCGTCTGCATGTGCGTTGCCCACTCTACACCATATCTGTTATATTTTTATATAATGAATTCGGTGCCGGTTAGTAAAATGTATTGTCTCTATGCACAGAGGCCAAACGATCTAATTAGCTTTTATTACCTCTAGCGCAAATTCTAATATCTGTGTCTCACATAACCGACAATGACAAGTTTGCGGTACAAACTTTCGTGTCCCGTCATTCCACAACACTTCGTCATTGTGTCACAGTGCATAACTCTGAATGGTAACGATAGTTTTTCTTATGACTGTACATCCAGTGACTTCATTTCTCTCGCAGACCATGACTTACTCTTCCCTACTTTCACCTTTAGATTCCATTTCTTACACACTCTCCCAAACTCATTCACCAAGCCTTATAACTCCCCTTTGTCTTCACTTAACAATACAGTATCATCTGCAAACAACAGTACAGGGAGTTTCCAAATGTTGCCCTCTCTCATTAAAACTGCTCCATCATCCACTGCCCTACATTGTATCTCTTTTATAACCCCATCCATATATAGATTGAACAACCATGAAGACATGACACATCCCTGTTTCAATCTCACCCTTCAAATAAAAAAAAATTCACTTAGTTCACTGTCCACACGCACTGCAGTCTTAGCACCCTCAAACATTCTCTGAACGGCATTCAACACCTTACCATTTACTGCTTATATTCTTAATACTTTCCACAATCCTTGCCTATCCACCCTGTCATATGCTTTTTCCTAATCCATGAAGGCAGCATACAACTTCTTTCCCTTCTCTAGAAAATTTTCCTCTAAAGACCTAAGAATGAACATATGATCTACACAGCCTCTTCCTTTACTAAAACCTCCCTGCTCTTCTCCAACTAATTCCTCTGTTATTTCTCTAACTCTGTCAATAAGTATCCTACCATATATATATTTTTCCTATTACACTAAGAAGACAAATACCCCTGTGATTACCACACTTCTTTTTCCCCTTTTCCTTTGTACAGGGGAATAATTATACCTGACTTCCAATCCTCCGAGACTCTACCGTCCTCCCAGGCCAATCCACACATCTTCCACATCCATTCTACTACTGTCTCTCTCCCATGCTTCAGCATTTCACCACACACTCCATCAATTCCTGGGGCTTTCTCCACAACTTCTGTCCTACTGATTTCTTCCTCTCGTCTCACATCTCTCCTTCTCCCAGCCATCCCTAGCCACTTATACTCGCATGACTCTCAAATTGGAATGTGTCACTTTTCATTTGAGTGTAATTCAATGACCTTCTCTGGACCATTATTATGATAGACAAGATGCACTGGACATTTAGTCAGTGTTTCAGCACACAGTCCTCATTCTTGTAGTTGCCATTGCGTTGGGCCTCGCTCAGTCTCTGTCAAGCGCCGAGCTCTCATATTATCTCATATTTCTTTAAGGTCCGCCATATTAGGTAACATATCGTGACCAGATATATCGGTCAGCAGTTTTCTGCACTTGGCAGGTTTAGTATGGAGAATTTACCTTTCACTTTAGACCTGTTTGATTCCTTTCCACACATTTTGGTGCGTGGTTCCGCATTGTGTATAGAAGTGAGGACTCGTCCGCTTTATGTGTCTCAACACATTTCTGTTTGTACACACTGAAGGCCATATAAAATGAGGACTCGTCCGCTTTATGTGTCTCAACACATTTCTGTTTGTACACACTGAAGGCCATATAAAATGAGGACTAGTCCATTTTATGTCTCAACACATTTCTGTTTCTACACACTGAAGGCCATATAATATTTAGCTGTTGATAATTTCTTCAGTTGTCACGTATACAGTGGGTATTGATAAAATATAAAAATTTACGTGGCGTCCCGAGGTTAGTCACATTTTGTATGTGAGTGTAATTTTTGTATCTCCGGCACTACACCTCGGAAATACATAATAATAGCTTTGGTGGGGTGGGGTGGTGGGGCAGGTCACTAGTGCACCACGGTTCAAGTCTGAGAGGCAGCTGGAGGTTTTGTAGTTGTGAAACACTGCCTGGAATTGTGATGTAAACTGAGAGAGAGAGAGAGAGAGAGAGAGAGAGAGAGAGAGAGAGAGAGAGAGAGAGAGAGAGAGAGAGAGAGCCAGTCCCTGCCTTATAAGCAACTCTAACTGCTTTTGCGTGTAAATGCGCACCACTGTTTATGGTGTATTAGTGTTTGTCAGTCCGTGTTTGGCTATGTCTGTGTGGGCCAAATTATTCTACGGATATGAGAGATAACTGGGCGTCACTAGATGTGACTGTTCATGTTTCGAGGCTTATTGTCTGCTGATTTTTCCTTCTATAACCGTATAGCCTTTCAAGATCGTTTGGGAGTTGCTCGTGTGTGTGTGTGTGTGTGTGTGTGTGTGTGTGTGTGTGTGTGTGTGTGTGTGTGTGTGTTTTGGACTGGGTATGTATTTTTATTTTTTTTTCCCGAAATGTGCGGTCCTTTAGGTTCCATTAAAAGTGTTGTGTGTGTAGGAATATTTATTTGTTAAGTATGTGGTCATTTCTCAGTTTAGTAGAAAAGTAAACGTGTGTGTATACTGAATGTTTGTATGTATATAATTGTGTGCGTATGGACTGGGACTGTGGACAGTGTGCGTGGAAAGAGGAAGACAGTCAGTTTTCGTCACCAAGTATACGCCATTCATTCCCAACTTTTTTTTTTTTTACTGTCGTCTTGGAAACCTGTTGTGTGACGAGGCGAGACAGAGAGAGGCGGGGAGGCACACGGCTAAGACAAACATGGTTAAGCTCAGTACACGCACACGTACGTAAACATGCAGGCGTAATCACAAGGATTGTACATATAAACATACAGACACTGAGACGCTAAGACTGAGGAACCGTGGCCGAGACACAGAGTCACAATGTGAGAATATGCCTATGTACAGTATAGGCAGACGTGTACGTAAGCACAGACGTACACAAGTATGCACAGAACACACACGCATATGCACAAAAACGGGCACATACACGCACAAAAATGCACATACGTACATGCATAAGTACATACACGTACAGACACTCGTCCACACACTAACAAACTTGCAAACACAGTCACTGCAATAAAAAAGCAGCCAATACAGGAGAATTATCATTTGTACTTGACATTAGGTACGTGCAAACAACAGTCCTAATATAATGAATAATGAAGTGGTTACTGTAAGCCAAGATTAACAGTCAGCTAAGAAGCTACACAGCAGGAGACCCACGTCAAAATAAGGCAGGCAATGAGATCCGAGGCCAGACGAGATAACTAAAGGCAAATACATACAAATAAACCAAACATGCATAAACGCACTGTGTCGGGATGTATACACTAAGGCAAGCAAGTGCCAAAAGTAAGCAATTGGAACTAGGTATACTGGGAGTTCACAGGTTGCTGGTACATAATCGTGGGTTATTACACTTTGAACACGCATAATGAATGCTAAGGTAATATTATACTTGGACAACTTTTAGCCCGTTCACCCAGAGGAGTAATATTAGTGACAATTGTTAACCCAGTGAACTAAGTCATCATTTTCACCTAATGTTTCTTTCAGGCAGTTTTATTCATATCAGATATCCCTAGATTTGAATAAAATCGTCTGGGTGCAAAAAAAGAATAGAAAGGAAAACAAGTGCAGAGGTTGAGAAATTGGTTTCTGTAGGCCATTACGGCCAACAGAAACTTGTAACTGTTGTTATATGCTACATTATCGGCCACCCGCTGTACCACCAAGTTAATGCTTGCGTCTTTACCATGATAAACAGAGGAGGAAGAGGAACACCCCGTTGATTAACCACACACACACACACACACACACACACACACACACACACACACACACACACACACACACACACACACACACACTTCTTTATCTTTTTTTCTTCATTTTCTTTCTTTCCCTTTTTCAATATTTTCCAGATACAAATAGTATTATACCGATACAATTTCTTTTCACCTCACCTCTTTCACATATATTCTTTTTCTAGTTATATATAGCTATGCATCAGTAATTTCCAGCTTTCTTTATTACCTGCTATCAGTTATATATGTAAGAAATTTTGGCCTGTCGAGTAGAGGTAGTAATTACCACATATCTATCTTTACCCCCTGCGTGAGATATTGTTACTTAGCTGAAGGTAATCAGCAAACGATAGCAAGAGAAAATTATAAACATTGTGGTCAAGTGGTACAGTGTTGGACTGCTGTTCGAAAAGATGCCAGATAAACACCAGGCTGCGGCGGGGAACAGATGTGGGTCTGGATATCTCAAAAATCATAATTGACCTTCCACACTCCCACGACATGTCAAAAATGCATCCCCCAACACCATCACTCAGGTCTTGGCAGACATAACGCTAGTTTGTTTTCAGTATGGACGAGGTGTATTAGTGCCTAAGTGATGAAGTGTGAAGGTATATGCTTGATCTGTTGCGCGTTGGATTGCTGGACCCTGAGAATGGAGTGTGTAATCAGTGGCCACAGTCGGATCCATGACAAGAAGACTATGAAGGATATTTTTCAAACGGAATATAATCGTACGTAGGTAGGAAGAATAATATCAAATAAGGCGGCATTGAATTAAAGCGGTGAAACATTTTTATCCTATCCTACTCCATTAACAAACCTTCAGGCTTTTATCATGCTATTTAGATAACCACATAACGGCATGTCTCTCACACTGCCTACTTCAGATCCCTTCCACCTCGATTTATTAGCTTAATTCTTTTATATATACTTTCTCTGTCTTCCATTCAACCAGTTTCTTAAGCCTCGGTTAGTTTATACAACAGTAACGCTTGATAGTCTCCTCTCCTCTCTTTCATCCCCCGTCCTTCAGATTACCTTCACCTCAGTTTATTAACTCTGATCTATTCTTACATTTTTTTCCCTTCACGTTCTTCAGTTTCAGTCTTGGTTAAAGTTATTTTTATATCAGAAGAACGCACTTGTTAATCCCTCCCAGCTCATTTTTCTTCAGCCTTTCTCTATATTGGTTATTCACTCTGTTGAGTTTTATTTCCTTTTGTCACCATACCACACTACCTGTTTACTTTGTCTATATTTTTACCATAACAGCGTACTAGGTAGTGTCCCCTGCCCATTTCGTCTCCAGACTACAGCTATCTTGACATTAACGCATCTCATCTTCTGTTATTCAGCTAACTCTAACATGTTTTCTTTTAATGCTACAGAAACGCATTCTATTATCTCTACCATTCTTTCTCCACTTCCTCTTTCCTCAGACTCTCTCCATCTCGGTCTGTTAGCTTGGTGCTTTTGCCATTATGCATTTTTTCCCCACCCTGCCCTTTAGTCCAGACGCTCACAATAATTCTTCTCACAATACTGAGATTTATAAATTCTCATTTATCTTTCATCTTTTCCTCTGATTCTTTCCAAATCAATGTTCTTGTTTGTTTGTTTGTTTTTTATTCTTTTTCCATAATGATGCGTTTGAGAATCGCCTTTGCCCCCCGTTTGGTCGTTCCTCAGACTCACCTTCTCGTTTTATTAACCCGGTAATTTATCTGTACAGAATAATATTCATTTTTCTTTTTAATTCTTTCGGTGTCATAAATACAAACATATCGCCCATTTATTTTTCTTTATTCCCCCATTCCTCTTCTCGTCACACTTCCTCCACTTTCATTTATTAGCGCTGTACTCTCACTCGATAATTTTTCACCTCTTCTGTTCTCTCTCTCTGTTCTCAGTCTGGCGCAACTCTTTATACCATAACAACATCTTTCCCTTTTCAGTCCCCACCTTCATCCCACATCCTTCCTTCCTCTGACTCCTTCCTCCTTGTTGTATTAGTGTGTACTTTTCATTGCGGTCTTTATAAAATCTTTTTCATTTCCTTTTATTCCCAGTCATTTCTCTTGCACCACAGTAGCATCTTGACATTCTTTCCCACTTCCATCTCCTTCCATTCCCTTTTGAAGTCAGTATTTTGTTGCTTATCTAATAGTTTCATTGTCCTTTTTATTCTGTCGCATTTTCTTTTCATAACCATAGCAAAAGACTCGTATAGCTTTCCCTTTTCCTTCCTCTCCCTCCTGTTTTGTTTTCCCCCTCCTAGACTCTCTCCACCTCAGATCATCAACCATCTACATCGTCTTCTCTTAAGACTGTTCTTATTTTCACTCTAATATCTTCAGTCACTGCTCTTATAGACCACAGTAACGTTATAGTAGTATCTTTTTTTTTTTTTTTTTTATTCACCCCATTCTCCTCTTCTTAAATTCCCGCCACAACCCTACACTTTTATTTTTAACACCAATACCTGTTTTTCACTCTGCTTCTTTAATTTTCAAATAATTACTCTCATATCACAAATAACGTGTTTGATATCTCCCTTAATCTTAAATTCCTCCCTTTCTCTTCGTTGATCTATTACCTCTACTTTTCCTGTGCATCCTTTTACCTTTCCCACTCTGCCTTTTACTCTTACTCTGTCATTTAAACAATAAGATATTTTGTCTCTCCCTTCTTCTCCCAAACATTCCCTTTCTCCATCCTTGTCATTCCGGTTCCTGTTTATCTCCGACTTTCATTTCATTATAATATCTTTTGTTTTATATTCTCTCCCTCACCTTCCACCTCACCAGCTTCCCACAACCTCGCCTCAGTCCTCCTTCCCCCTGCCTCTCCCTCCTACTACCCATTCTCCCACCCACCTCCCACCGTACCCACCAGGTACCCACCTTGCCTTTCACTTTTCATCCATCTCTCTCACCTTTGACTCCATTTTTTTTAAATTCATTTTCTCTCATTTCATGGTAAATCGTGGTCATTTTCGTCGTTCTTGTTTTCAGAGTCCATTCTCCCCTCACTTCTTCAACTCTCCTTCATTTTCTTCCCCTCTATTAATCTCCACATTCTATATTGTTTAATCATAATCATATTCATTCATATTTCAATTTAATTCGAAGTTTAGTATCTGAAATCTCTTGCAGAGTCTATCCCATCCCCTCCTCACCTTCCTTCTCACATTCATATTTTTTCTCTTCAGTTTGACTAAATATCTCACAGTATCTGCCTTATTTCTTCAACCATTCCATCTTCATCTTGACCTTTTTTTTTAATCTTTGTATGCATTTTTTTCAGTCATTTTTGAACCTCTCTCTCATTTCATATTAGGTTTAATACAATTTTCCGATCCCTTTTCCTAGCTATGCTCATTTTTCGTCATCCAGTAATCATTCACACTCCAATATTACTGTTTGAACCCTTACCTTACCCATCTCAGTTTCAGCTTACCTTACATTTTTTTGCACCTTCATCTTTAATACAATCCATATTCCTTTTTTCACTCACTTTCCATCCCTTCTGTCTTATTGGCATCCAGGATTTGGTGTACTTTTTCAAGCCTTTCCCTTTCCATCCCTGCCTCATCGAGCTTTTCCTCTTCTTTCCTCCTTCACCTCAAATTCTAATCTATTCTTGTTTTTACTCACTCATCTCTCCTACTCATTTCCATTTTCCTGTCATCTGCCATCCTCCCATTATAAGCTGCTTTCCATCGTCATCCACTCTCTCTCTCTCTCTCTCTCTCTCTCTCTCTCTCTCTCTTTATACTTTTATTTTCATCTACGTTTTAGTACTACTTTCCCAACCCTCACTCTGATCGTCCCTCATCTTCATCTTCCCCTCCATCTCACCCTCGCCTCCTCTTCTCACAACATTAGTTATATTTTCCTCGTAACTACCACATCCTCACGCCTGCCGCCGCTCCTATCTCCTTTCCCAGTTTTTTTTTTTTTATGAGTTAGACTTTTAAGGTTTTTATCGGCAGTGTCTTCTATTAATTCTCTCTCTCTCTCTCTCTCTCTCTCTCTCTCTCTCTCTCTCTCTCTCTCTCTCTCTCTCTCTCTCTCTCTCTCTCTCTTTCTCTCTCTCTCTCTCAGAATTTTCAGTTGTCTTTTCTTGCTCGTCTCCCCTTCACCCTGGCACTCGTTATCAACCACACTTTCATCATTCTTCCTTATTAGTCTTCCTTACCCTCATTCGTGTCTAATGCTTCTCGTTCACCTCTGCTCTTGTATCATATTAATACACCTTTCCTTTTCCCCTGATTTCATTTTTTCAGTGTTGGTACTTCTTCCCCCATTTCTTTTAACTGTCTTGTAGGTTTAAATCGCTTTTTTCTCGTATGGCAAACCTTTCTTACCTATCTTAGTGATCATCCGTTACTAAACAGTCTGCTATAGTTTCACATATTTTCATTTCTTCCTTGCGCTTTTTCTGGATTTTCAAAGTTTCTTTCCTCTAATCATTATCATATTCATTTCTCTTTGTAAGTACTCCTTCATGAATGTCTTTTGTTCGTATTTTCGTTTCTGTTATCTTTACTTTTCAGTAATCGCTTGTCTTTCCTTCATCTTATTTTTTTCGATAATAAACGTTCTTCTATTATTATCGTACTGCCTTTTTGCTGCTTTCCTATGTGTTTCTTGCTGTTCATGCCTTTTTCTTGGGTCTCTCCTGCACTCACCCCTTCATTATGCCTTTAACGAACATTTTTCTTGCTATGATTTCCTCAGGCTTCCTTCATTTTATTTCCTTCTGTCAACGTCTCGCTCTACCTTTCCCCCTGCTCCTCCACTCTGCTCACTCTCTCTCCTCCTCCCCTTCCTCTTTTCCTGCCCCCTACCTTCCTCACCCTGCTTCTCTCCCTTTCACCTCTTTCACCCTCCTCCCTCACTCTTCCTCCCTCTCGCCTCCCTCCTTTCCCTCCCATTTCCCTCCTCACCTGCCTCATTCTCACCTCTTTCCATCCCCTTCTTTTAGTAATTCCCTTCTGATCCCCCCCCCCCTCTTTCTCTGTTACCATCTTTCTTCTTTTCTTCTCCTTAGCCTTTCTACAGTCCCCTCCCTCTCCTACCTCTCTCCCCCCTCTCTCCCTTCTACTTCTCTCGCCTTCTTACCTCTCTTCCCTCCCTTCCCCCCAGCAGAGCCGTCCAATGGCATTCCTTATCCAAACTAGGAGTCGAGGTCAGGGCTTGTGCGTGATCTCCCCCACCCCTCCTCAACTACCATTCCCAATCCCCAGAGCCCTCACCCTTTCCCGTACCCCTTATCCCCTCCCCAGCATCCTACCCCCAAACCCCATAAGCACAACCCCCCCCCCCCCGGTAACCTCTTCATAGGTCCCCTCCCTTCATCTTTAATCCAGGATTCTTTTCCCCACCCTTCTGCTCTCACTCCCATCCCTCTATCCTTCCTCTCCACTCTCTCCCTTCCCTCCTTCCTCGGACCCTTTTCCCAACCACCACCCTCCATCGCCTTATCTCCTACCCCATCTCGTACTCGCTATCCAATCCCCTTCCATCTTACTCCCTGCTCCCCTACACATCTACCCCTTCTCCTATCCCATCTCCAGCCCCCTCCCGTCTCTGCTTCTCCACTATGCTCTCCCCTTCTACTCCCAACCATTTCTCCTACCCCAACCATAGATTCGCTTCCCCGGTTATTCCCCCTCCTCTCCCTACCTCATCCCCAGACCACCTCCATTCCCTTTTAACCAAAATCCTGGTCTCAGCGCCTTCCAACCCGTCCTACCTCCCCAGATCCTCTCCACTTCCTCGCTAATCATTAACCCCCATGCCCCCTCTCTTCCTCATTTTTCCCCTCAAAATCTTCCATCCCACCTTAGAGCTTGAACGTTTTCTCCGCTGTCCTCCACCTTTTCATTTGCCGCTCCTTTCCTTTGCTCCTTCTTCTTTCTCCCTTCCATGACCAACCTTTTTTCTTGTTCCATACTTCTTCTCGTTTCTTCATTCTTCGTTTATTTCATCCTTTCTTTATCCCTCCTTGCATCAACTCATGATTTTAGTGAGCCTCATTTTACACTTTCTCTAGTTCCTAAAATGGAGAATTTATGCCAATATACTGAAACTGTGCTTCTTTGAGGTGACCTGAGTCAGTCCTAAATGGTTGCATCATCAAAATAACCAAATTCAGATGATGTTTGTAATTCCTCCTGAACTTTCTAGATTTCCATTTCCTCTCCTTCCTTTCTTCCTACCCTAGACTGACAGTATTTTATTCTTCTTTTGTTTTTCTTTCCTACCATGGTGGCTGTGTGGGTGATAGCAAGTATAAACAAGCAATATTATACGCAACTTAAGCTAAAAAACCTCTGCAAATACAGATCCAGATGAAGGGCCTGTGGGAAGGGAAAGGGGGAGAAGAAGGGATTGGAGGGAAGGGGAGAAGATAGGAGGTGGAGAGATAAGGAAGAGGGAAGAGGGTAAAGAAGATAGGAGAGGGGAAAGGGAGAAGATAGGAGTTGGAGAGATAGACTGGGGAAGGGGGTGAAGAAGAGAGGAGGAGGGAAGGAGGAAGGAGACAGTGGCTTGAAAAACCAGCTCCACTATGGCCTCGGGTTACGGATGCTCTGGCCCAATATAGCCTTAATCCACAGCGTGACTTATGGGGTAATAGAATGAATGGTGCATGTGTGGTGAAAATTAGGATATACAGTGAAGGAAAACGAGAGTGAATTACTCGAAGAGACAAGATAAGCAGCGTGTTTCAGTAGCAATGAATGGCGGGGAGAGTCTGAATCAGTGGTGCCGAAAGAATGGAAGCAAGTTGAAGGATAATGGGTAAATTATAGAAGATACAGAAAAACAAAAAGAAGATTGAGGGAAGAAGAAGCATTTCTGGGTAAGTAGCAGTGAGCGGCGTGGAAAGTGTGAATGTTGAGGAAAAACAAGAGAGCCATTGAAGGAAAGTGAACAGATTAGCAAAGACGCATCAAAGAGGAGGAGGGATGAGAGAAAATCAAGGGTGTGGACAATCTGTGTGGCGAATCAGAGTGAAAGGTTTGAATAAATGATAAGGGAGAGCTGAAGTGAATACGATTAAAGGTGGCGGGATATTGGATTGATTCGTAACCCTCTGACCTCGGAGGATTTTCCATTGATAGGTTTAATCACTTACAGGCAGGAAAAAAAGAGAAGAAAGTAAAGAATTGTCCCTCTAGGTTAAAGGATTAAATCGAGGTAGTTTTGTGTAATATCAAACCTGGCTAGCTTTTTTTTTTTTTTTTTTTTTTTTTTTATGTGCCCGACTCTGGGCATAGGCTTCACAGCCTGCTCCCAAGGCCCAGTAGTCCTCCATACCATACACCTCTCTACATGTCACCACTTCACCCACCAACCATATTGAATACATCCTAGGGATGTCTCATTCAGAAGTCAAGTAAAATAGTTTGGCTTTACCCAGATAATATGGATATACTGTCTACTGAAGTTGAAAGGGTAACCAGAGGATGACAGGGAACAAATCCTAAGCATCATAAAATCGTCTGCAGTAGCAGATGTAGAATAATTAAGGATTCACAGCAACAGGTATACAAGAGCTTAATACATGATTTTTTTTTACCCATGAACTGATTAGGATTTGAATCTGGACAAATGTTTTTTATCCTCATAAAAATATACAAACAGTGGCACTGTGTGAAGAAGGAATTAGGTGGAGACGCGACAGGGGAAAGAGGAAAAGGACAAAATGGGTAG
>NC_137067.1:11125523-11140523 GCF_032717465.1 Coenobita brevimanus | reverse complement strand
GTACGGGAGAGGTGGGGTGGGTTGGAGGGATGCTGGGGGTCGGGTGTCCTAAGAACCTTGAAACTCAATAGAAGGAACCTTTCATATAAGCCTATTGTGTGTTGAAATTGTGACGCCAAAGATGGCCCAGTCACTGTGGTATGCGAACACAGTGATCTGAGAGGAAGGCTGGCGCTGCTGAAGGGGAAACCTTGAAAATCAGTTGGTTTGGCTTTACCGTCAACTTATTATGCGTGCGTTACTTTGTAGGGTTGAGCCAAGCTGGCATGATTGCCGGAATGAAATATGAGCAGTCCGTAGTACTGGAGGAGGAGGGAAGGGGAAGGAAGCTCAGTGGAAGTTGGACTTCATAGTGTGTAGAACTTCATATATAAATATATCTGGCCTTTAGCGTAGGCCCATTGTGTATGTGACACACCGTAAACAAAGGTGGCCCAGTCTCAGAAAAACGATACTCACAGTCTGTAATGGTAGCAGCAGCATGCCACTAAATCCACAGTATTCCTTCGTTGCCGAAGGGATACAGTGAAATGGAGCCCTTATTACCAGATAAAGTTGACTGGAGGGAGAGCAAGCACAGATGTACTTAGTGACACAGGGACCTGCCAAACTGAGAACCTGAGCAACACTTCCCTACCGGCTGTGACGATTGAAGGTGTTACATGAAATATATTTATTAATAGTAATATGAATCACAGCATAAGAATATAAAATTGAAGGACACTCTTTGAAGTCTGATGAAGGGTGAAGAATACTGTATGGAAGGCACCGCATAACTAACACCAACCGTCCGTGGCACTAAACAGAGCTGCGCAAGCTACCTGACAGTGGCAGTCACAGGGTATACTTTGGTAGTATTTGTTAATTAAATAAATATGTCTAAAATTATATTTGTTGCGAGAGCCCCAATACCAGGTGTGTCCGATCAGTAATACCAGTATTGGTGGTGAGGCAGCGGCTGGTGTAGTTTCAGAGTGGAGGGGTTGCTGATGTCCAAACATTATTACCGGGTCTTATGCCCCATGCAATGAACACCTCTCTCTATACAGCCGATCCCAAAAGTAAATTTACATTTTTTCGTTCACATTCAAAGCAGTGATTTTTTTTTTTTTCTCCAGTAATTTCTCGTGTATATGCTTGATATTGTTATTGGTATAGCATCAAGAAGGAACTTTTAATAAAACATATATGCAGCATATTCAGGGATAATGGCTTGCATTAATATAAGCAAAAAGAAAGAACGTTCTTTGTGAAACCAACAATCACCAAGGTATAAGATACTTTTTGGGGTGAATGTGCAGCTGCAACCGCACTGTAGGCTAAATTCATCCACAGCAAAATTACTCCTAGGGATGATTTACTCGATGTAATGACTGTGTTTATGCACAATAATTTTGTCAGTTTCTTGTACGGTTTCATGAACTGTGTGCGCCCTGAATTAGTCTATGTACTTTAAATTTCTCCAGATAAGTTATGGCCCAGATCTGCAACTACTTTGCAATATTATTTAGAGATCAAGTACAAAATACACATAAAAATTTATTAAGTATTCAGGAACCTGAGATAACAGACTACAGTTTCAAGAGAGAAAGGGCATCTGGGTGAAGGGAAGGGAGAGGGGGTGAGGGGGACTGAGGGAAGAGGCTAAATCAGAAGGTTAAACACACACTCCTAGTATGCCTGGGGTATAGAAGTAAGGCAACAGAACCACTAAGTTCCAACAGTAAGAACAACAGGTAACATAAATCATACAGTATTCTCCATCACTATTTTCTGTTTTACCTGTAATCACTTACCAAAATCTCTTTCCACTTAACACCTGTTCAAAAATCCCAACAATACATATTGCATCCAGTCGTGCCTATGAAGTGGTTGGCTAAAAATTCAACCCTCTTCAAGCAGTAGTTTTTAAGATACTCTATTAAGTTCTGTGTCTGGGTGGGATGGGCAGAGAGAAGTGAGCGGGATGTGATGGAGGACGAAAAAATAATGGATGTTGTACATAGGTCTGCCGGTAGTTGCAGCAGCCAGAAATGAGTGGAGTGGGCGGGGAGGAGTGGGTGGAAATGAGTTGGGATCGTGATGAGTGACGAGCAGGGTGGGACGATTGCACCCTCTGAAGATGGGTGTGAAGGATGACAGTGACAGTGGAAAGACTGAATATTAAGTTTCTCGTAAAAATATGATGTAGGAGAGTGACAGAAAAAAAAAAAGTTGATGAGCTAAAAAGAAAAAAGAAAAATGTATGGGATGGTGTGAGAAGATAGTGGATGGTGAATCTAGGATTGGTAGTACACCTTGTTGAAGATGGACAATATAAACGGCAGGACTGGGTGTGGTGAAGAAAAAAATATATACTTTTTTCTGAATGCATTAGAAGAACAAGAAAAAGGAAGTAAGCGCGTGTTGTTCCCATATACTTGATATCTCATGAGGCAAGTAAGAAAATGAAATCAAAATATACCGTGTTTAAGTGATATGCAGGATGATCCGTATGACGGTATGAACAACATTATTAATAACGGTGTTATCAGACACTTGTTTCATTTCACACGTTATCTCACAACAACATAAACAGTGACGTTTGGTTTGTCTGATGTGGTGCGAGTTTCTTGGTGCCTTGGCTCCTATCGTGGGGGTTGTCTGTGGATTGCTCCTGCTGAGGCTGCCATAGTGTGTGGTGGTAATGTTGTCTCTTGCTGAGTTTATCGTACAACTCTTATTTCCCTTTAATATTACACCGTACTATCATTGTCTGTATATATACAGTAAATTTACTCATTGATAACGTCGTATGTCATTGAAGCTACAGTTAAAATCTGTGGTGTAGACAGCCCTGAAAATAACTGTTTAGACTGACAAAGTTGTCAGTACTAGTCAGTGTCAGTTGCCGGCCACTGCCAACTGCAATCGATCTGTTACTGAAGATCCCAGCTATCACATCCTTTAATGCAAACGTTACGAGTTGCGTGTTGACTGCCTGAAACTCCCTCAGCAGCATTTATGATATGAAGTAAAATCTTGGCCTATAAATGTTTATGACGGCAAGGAAGTATTCCTGTGGCTGTGACAAAGACGGGGTCCGAGCCGAGTACTTGTGTATGCAGTTGGTGTGCCCTCATCCCGAGCCGCCTGACAACACACACACACACACACACAAAAACACATTGATGATGATGAAAGGAGAAGAACAGGGGAAACACATATGGGAATATTTCACAATGAAGATAATGGTACAAGAAGGGAAGCAGGAACATGGGGGATTCATTTAAGCATAATCCACATGATAAAGAAAAATCATGGGGGTTTGAAGCATAATATATTTTGGATAATGATGTAGCCAGAAAAAAACATGACAGAAGCGGGATGCTTCAGCCGTAATTAACTAAATATAAAATAAACACACGAAACCAATTTTCCGAGTAATGCAGCTGTATCACTGAATCACAAATGATGATGCAGCCAGAATCACATGGGATGCAAAAAGTATTAAAAGCAATCCAGATAATGAAACAAGGGGACATTTTGGGAAATAAAAGAATGGCTAAAGTACAACGCAGATTATGTTGCCACAAGATCCCACAAAAAGTCAGTATTTCAGACAGTCCAGGTAATAATGTAGTGAATAAATAAATAAATAAAGGCGATAGTCCTGGCGGTATAGATAGTGTCACAAGAAGAAAAAATATAATTTGTATTATGTGCGTAACAACAAAATAATTAGATAATTGTGGAAGGAGAAAAACATGGAAAACAAGAGGGAATATTTCAAGGAGTCTTCACAGTGACGATAGAAAAATATACTGAACATAAAATCCAACAGCTCAACCAGATGATGAATTGAGTGGAAAAGAGAATATATATTTCAAACACAATCCATTATCATTATGAGTAACCTATATCACAGAAAAAGACTGAAATTCCACCAGAAAAGACACAGATAATAAGAAGAAAACAATTCAGTGTTTCGTATTTGACAAGAACCCAAAATCATGCTGTCAGAAAAAAAAAAAAAAACATTTATGGTTCAGTACAGATAAGAATCTAAGAAAATTAAACATGGAAATTAAGAGATTCTTTCAAGTATGCCACGAAATATGATGGATTGAAATAATTTTCTGAAGCAAAATTCCTTATTCACACTCGAGCTGACAGTAGACTAAGTACCAAGAGAGAATATTTCGTTTTTCAGGATATAACTCTTTTTATTTTGGGGGGTATTGAAAAAAAAAAAAGCTTGTGTTACCAAAGCCCTGTAATAATGCAGAAAAAACTGTAGTCGCGGCGCACGACTCTGAGGTTGTCATTTTCGTACCCTGGCAACCTACCCCTCAACAATGCGTCCGATTTTGTACCATAACATACATGAATCATATTATTATACACGAATATGTTATACACGAATATTATTATACACAAACATATACATGAATCACATGCGTATCATACTATACACGAAATTAAAAGCACAGTTGACGGGCAGGTTGCCAGGGTACGGTAATGACAACCTCAGAATCCTGCGCAGCGACTATAGTCATCATCATCATCATCATCGTCAGGACCTCCTTTCCTACCCTAGGGCAGGGTGAGGAGTAGCAACGTCCAGACAGCCCAGTTTTGCTTAGTCCGATGGGCCACGCTTCCATTCACTTACCACTCAAGCCCCCGGAACTCTGTCTCTATCTGATACGCCAAAATCATTCAACACGTTCCGTAGCTTCATATAAACGTTTCCGATCGAGTCAGTTCGGACGCACTCACGTTAAAAAGGGGTGCCAAATTCCTGATCATGAGCATCTCCCCACAATATTCATCCAGCCAGCTCGATCTCGTTAGTCCTCTAGCCTCACCGACTTCCAAACCTCTCTTCCTTACATACTCATTCACCACATCTCTCCACTTTCTCCTTGGCCTACCCGCCTCCTCCCTCCTTCAGATTCGCTCAGATATACCTTTTTCATCACAATTTTTATCCATTCTCTCCACATGACCATACCATTTCAGTACACTCTCTTCGATTCTGGTGTCCACAGACTTCGTCTCTCCACTTCCGTCACGAATCACATTATTTAGTATCCAATCCACTCTCTCAACTCCACATATATACGTTCCTCAGCAGTCCCATCTCCACTGCTCTTACACTATTGACTTTTCATTATCATACCATACCATAGTCTCACATCCATATGTTAAAGTTGGCACCAACACTCGTTCATGTAAGCCTCGTGCAGCTGCAAATCTCAAGCCTCTGTTTCTTATCAAGGCCTTCATAGCACCAGCTACTTTCCTTCTTTGTGTCAGTCCACTTTTCCCTTCTTTTGCACATTTTCCTCTCTTTTCTATCACAGTAGTCAGGAATTTGAATTCTTTCATCAATTCCAGTCTCTCTCCATTCACTGTAACATCGCACTGGGAGTCACCATTTCTCTCGATTACCATCACTTTACTATTTTCTACATTTCCTCTCGAGGCACGACGCACACAGACATCAGCAAAGTGTGCAATAGTCTACCAAATTCTTGTCCGGTATTTGCAAGTCGTACTGCATCATCAGCCTACAACAAATCTGAGATATTCCATCCATCACCATTCATTATCAACGACATCCCTGTCTCCATTACTTGTGATTTTACTTCTCTCATAACCCCATCCATTTATACAGTATATTGAACAACCATGGGGACATCACACAACCTTGTCGCACAAGTAATCCAAAGTCAAAGACAATACCTCCATCACCGTGTACTATTTTTTTCGAGTTATTAATAATTCACAGACAGAATAGATACTGGCGAGAAAATTGAAATATTTCGACACCACTTCAAATATTTTTACATCGAATTTATGAAGTAAAACAATAATGATTTTCTGTATTCTCTATATTCCTCGTAACACACACAGCGGGTTCTTCCTCTCACAGCCTCAAATTTCTTTAAAGGAAAAACTTCATGGATTTTCTACAAGTGTTTCATGGGAGTATGTTTCTAAGGCTTTAATTTCAACACGTGTGTGTGTGTGTGTGTGTGTGTGTGTGTGTGTGTGTGTGTGTGTGTGTGTGTGTGTGTGTGTGTGTGCGTGCGTGCGTGCGTGCGTGCGTGCGTGTGTTCGTGTGTGTGTGTGTGTGTGTGTGTGTGTGTGTGTGTGTGTGTGTGTGTGTGTGTGTGTGTGAGCGCGCGTTTTTTGTATGTATGTTCTCTTGCGCTTGTTCTTGTGTGAATGCCTGCGTGTGCGTGCGTCCGTGCGGATTGTGTGTGTGTGTTTTTTTTTTATTGACTCCCATATTCTCTTGTGTCCTGGCCACCTATTGCCACGAGTGTGTTAAGTGACGTTCTTTGTTCTGTTAGGTGTATGTTGTGTTAAGGCCTCTTATTTCGGTAAAAAGACTGTTGTTTGGGTGCTTTTAATTCTGTGGGCGTTGTTTAGGGGTTGCTGTTGCTATGAGGAGTCTCTTGTTTTGAAGGGCTTTTTCAGTGGATGTTTGAGGCTCTTATGTGTTGTGCCTTTTGCTTCAGGAACTTTTTTGTTTTTTTTAGGCGTCTTATATGGGGAACTTTTATTTCAGTGAGTCGTCTGATGAGATATTTTATTTATTTTTTGTTTTGTAATATGCAGTTTGTATGAGGTGTTTGCTAGAGCTTTGTGCGTCTCACTAGAAGTACTTTTGATTGTGTGAGACGTTTGTTGTTTAAGGAGCGTTATTTTGAGCTGTCTTTTGTTTGAGTGTTTTATATCTGAGTGTTAGTAAAGGAATTGTTATATATTTGAGGTGCTTGTTGTTCGTGGGGCTGTTATCTCTGAGCAGTCTGTCAGTTGACACTTTGAAGTGCCTTCTTTGAGGGGGCTGTTATTCTTATGAGAAATCTTTGCATTAGCCGTGTTAAGGTCTCTTGTTTGTGTATTTCTTTTAAGTGTATTGTTTGAAGGGTATTCGTGTCTGACAGGTGTCTAGCTTTTTATCATAGGATTCGATGAGGTGTCTGAGTGGCTTTTTCTTGTATTTGTTATTATATTGTTTATTTTTTTCTGTGAGGTATGTTGTTTATTCAGCGTTTATATATGACAGGAATGTTTCGCATGAAGGACTTAATTTCTTCGAGATGTCTGAGTTGAAGTGTTAGTTGCTTGAGTATGTACCGGTATATGTAGTTTCGCAATCAATATTTGTGAGGTGTGTTGTTCAAGAGATTTATATCTACGAGATGTCTGTTTTGTGTCCTTGGTCTGTTGACTGAGAACCTTTTACTCGTATTTCTGTGGGTGTCTGCTGTTTGACGATCTTTATTTCTGTAGAAATTCATTCTTGTAGTTGTCTGGTTTTTCTGGAGGATAATTTGTTATGTTACTGTAGTTTACTTTCGTATTGATGATGATGGATATGTAAGCGAGTTGCTGACCACAACCATATATACCACACACGGCGCTTTTATGAACAGTACTCTCACGCACCGCACACACCCATAAACACACCCACTCTCCTGTCACTGACCTTGACGTACAGAAAAACCCATCCAAACCACCATGTTTTATTCTGTGAGTTTTCAAATCCGAATTAAGTAATCTTATGTGAATCATCTTATTATAATCGTTACATTATCACTGTTCATATCATTATCATCTTCCTAATTATCGGTACCATCTCATCATCACACACACCGTATACTTCATTCACCAGGGTCAGCCGCAGCCAGGATATTGTCATGGGGAGGCCTGAATTTTTGTTGACACTTTCCTTGAGAAAGTATTGCTTGGAAAGAATTATGAAAGTAGCAGAAGTAGATTAACAAAATGTATCTGGTGCTAAACAGTAAAGGAAGCATCGCAGGAAAAAGTCACTGATGTCTGAATGAATTGTTTAATATACAGAATTGACCAAATGACTGTCTTCCTGTTCTTTTGCTGACAGAAAGGAAGGGTGGGGGCTGGACGCTCAACCCCATCCCGCCCTTAGCTGTCGGAAAGCCGGAAGTGGGTGTGGGATGGGGACGTCGGGAAGGGTTGTGGTGGGTGGTGGGTGTGGGATCAATATCAAGTGTGAAGTGGGGAAGGCGAGACATGCGGAAACCACTGGCTCTACAAGCTTTAACACTTCACCAGGCAGTGAAAGTACTCGGTGATTTACTATTCTGACACGCCCCTGAATAATGTCAATATATCCGTTATTAATGAACGAGTAGGGTTGAATGATGGATGGATGGATGGATGGATTTAAATGAAACTCTCTACTCAGTCTGTCATGCATTTAAGAAGTTCCCCTTTATCTGAAAGAAGTTATATGATGGAAATAAAGTGGCTTTCTTTCACCAACGCGGGGCTGAGTAAACATTAATATTATTGGTCGACTGCAGTGATTTACATGCCATCCTCGATAAATAACCGTGCATTTTTTGTTCTCCAGATCTAACCCTGTTTTTTTTTTTTTTTTCCTCGGCAGTGAAATCATCTTAAGGAGAATGTAAATAAAAAATAAAAAAAAACAAGCCTCACTCACTTGATCGGCCAAAACTAAAAATTTTAAGGAAGAATGCAGCCATCCCAGTGTACAAATTGGAACGGAAATTTGCTAATTTGCAACACCGGGTTCAGATATATTTAATCACTACAGGAAGCCACTTTCGTAATTCAATATTACTGTGCATATGTTTTAATGAAAATGAAAAAAAAAAAATAAGTATCAAGTTTCATTGAGCTCAGTTCATCAGAATAAAAAAAAAAAAAAAAAAAAATTCTCGTGGTGATAGCGAATCACCTTAATACTCAGCATCTTAGTTCTGGCTTCTGCTGGCAATTTCATTTAGCAAAGAGGAAACACTGCCAGATTAAGGGTTACGATAAAAATAGATAAGTTTATATTCAACTCAGCACAATGTGAATTACAGCGAGAAAGCATGCTGGAAGTTCTTTATGGACTGACTCAACCATAGTACTAATATTTTACTATAATGCCACCCTTGGTATTGTATGCTTTATACCTCCGAATGAAGTTATTCATCGTAAGACCTATTAAAAACGCTATAAATAAAATCTGTTAGTCCCTCCACAAAGATGACAGTCTATGCAATCTTTTATCCATCTAACATTTTTCTTCGTATTTACATAGACATCCGTAATGAAGGGGGTGGACACAATTCATGTTTAAATATTTAACAGAACGGCACCCTATTCTTATTATACAACTGCCTGACGTTTCTGTTCAGCAAGGCGTGAGGCGTCCTAGGAAAGAGGTTAAGAGAAAAATTACAACTAATTACACTTGCCAAAACCTGAAATCTGCAGAAGTAAGATTTTGAGAGAAAAAAAATCATGTCAGTCATCCTCAGCACCTCACAGTAGTAGTAGTAGTTGTTGTTGTTCCCTAGGCAGTCTGGCCAAACAGCCCAGAGTCCCTAATGAAGGCCACGGCCGAGACCAGGCTTTCCCACAGAGGTCTTAAGGAGTGTATGTTGTGTTGTTGGCGTAGGTGATTGTGTGCAATGCAGTCTTCCATAATGTGCTTAATAGTATGGGATGCTGTGTTACATTTTGGACAGGCATCAGCGACGGAGTCATCCAGCCTCTTCTGGTAACTTAAGAGGACCGGATGATGCCCACTTCTCAGCCTGGCCAGGTGGACCATGTCCTCACTAGGGAGATAGGATTCAGAAGGGTGCATAACAGGAGGCCGTGCATGCACCTGTGTGTTGTCTTTAAGTGACTGAATGGAGCGGCAAGTGATTTGAGTATGGATATGCTTCAGGAAGCTGGTCTGAGGCGGGCGAGAGGGGAGAAATGGCAGTATTTGTGTATGATATCGTGTGCTGGGTGTTGTTTTGATGTTCCTTGGTGTGTGTGGATGTGCTGCCATGTAGTGTAGTGGATGTTGTGGGTTTGTGGGGGCTGCAGCGAGAATTTGGGTGCCTCTCATGTCTAGATGATCCTTGACTTTGAGGACTTTGGTTTCTTGATGTAGGTGGTCTGTGGGTGTAGTAGCTGCGCAGCCTGTGATTATTTTTAGGCCTTGTTCTGTATGGTCTGTAGAGTGTTGTAGTGTGTTTTAATATGAGGTTAGGAGCCCAAGCAGGGCTTGCATAATTCATCACCGAATGTATACATTGTTTGAATATTGTGGTGGTGGTTTCTTTGTTGTGTCCAAAATGTTGTATGGGCAAGTGACCTCAAGGCACTGAGTTGGCGTTATTTTATTTTTAATGTTTGTGATGTGTTGTTTAAATGATATTGATGTATTGTATGTTACACCAAGGATTTTGGGTATGTGTTTGTGTGGTAGGGGAGTGTTGTTTATGGTGAAGTGTGGAATGTGACTGTGTTGTGCTGTCCACTTTGTGAGAAGGGTCACTGTAGATTTGGCTGGGGCTATTTTGAGTCTGTTTGTAGTGAACCATTCGTGTAGTGTGTTGAGGTAAGGTTGGAGGATGTGTGCAGCTATATTTGTGTTCTAGTGTGTACATGTAAGTGGTATGTCATCTGCATAGGAAGCTATGTGTATCTGTGGTGTGTGGGATGTGGGTATGTCATGCATGTATAGGTTAAAGATTGTAGGGGACAAAACAGATCCTTGGGGAACGCCAGTTATGAAGTTGCTGATGTTCAAAGACTTACCAGCAAATGTTATATGTGCACATCTGCCTGATAAGTAGTTTGCCAGCCATTTTTTTGTGTTATTGTGCATGTTTGTGTTGAATATTTTGTTTGTAAGGTTGTGGCAGGGGATGGCACCTCACAGTTCAGGCAGATGCTGTTTTCGTGGAAGGCACAACGTTCGGGTATGAAAGCAGACTGACGCTTGAAAGGTTAGCCCATAAAATATTCCACATCGAAAAGGATCATCAATTTCTTTCGCACTTTTTCACTCTTAATCACACGATAAGTTTACGGGCTACGGGCGGGAGTCCAACCCTGGTAAAAGTTGGCGTCATGAACCCCGCGGCAACCACCCCATTATGTCGTGTTCTTAAACCCTTCAGTCCGGCCACGTATTTTATGTATTAGTCTTGCTCCAGCCACACGAGTTCTTTAGCTTTGAAGAGCCGACTGTGCACTTTTTACTCTATCCTGACCTATAATTGCCACCCCTCCATCCTGAATGTCAAGTCGTAACAACTGATTTACTCAAATATAATGCTTGTCACGACGAAGTGCTACGGGGACGATGCAGATCTATAGTATTATCATATTCTGTCACTGAGTTCCATGAAACAAGCAGCACAATGGACGAAACTCTGTACCAGGTAAGGTGAAAAAAACATCGGGAAGGGACTAGACACGATCTCCATTAACCTCAGTTTAACATTGGATGTCTCCCATAAGCTTAATATAATAGTCTGGATTTAGAAAGAATGAAATTAAGAATACGTCCCTGGGCTAGAAGCAATAAAACCGGGGCGTGATGTATACAGGCGGCCGACCACGCTGCAGGCACCGTAGCCCATCAGTCCACGTTCCAACCATGAGGAGCGGACGCGGTGAGGTGGTGGTGGTGGTGGTTGGCCTGGAGTGCTAGTGGTAGCCAGATAGTTGTGGTCATGGTGGTACTTGTGGTCATCGTGGTAGCTGTGATGGTAATGCTGGCCTTTGTGGTAGCTATGTGGTCGTAGTAATGGTAGTGCTGGTCGTAGTGACAGCAGTGCTATCCATAGTGAAGGTATTGTTGACGATACTATTATAATTCCAGTGCTCATGGTAATGATGGCAGTGCAGGCCTTAGTGATGTCACTTCTAGTAGTACAGTAGTAGTGCCAGGGCTATTTTAGTGGTAGCTGTGGTGTGTTTTTTATGAGAGGAAGAAGGAACCAAAGGCCATGAGCCCTCAATAACGGTTCCCTCCAACATAAAAACAAGATACAAGAGAAAGCCAAATTCAAGATCCATTCATTTCGAGATGCCTGGACACACTGCGTTTGAAAGACTGGAAATCATAGGCAGCAGGAAATACAGACAGAGGGAGACAGTTCCAGAGTTGACCTGTTGCATAAATGAAGGACTGGGAGTAACGGTTAACTCTTGCATTAGAGAGTTGGACAGAAAAGGAATGAGCGTTTGCTGCTAGATGGGTGCTACGCGCCCGTCGTAGAAGTGGAGGAATGCATGCAGACAGTTCAGAGGAGCAGTGACCATTAAATTAGCGATAGAAAAGAGATAAAGATGCACCAGTGCGGCGAAGAGACAGAGGTTGAAGGGAGTCAGTAAGAGGAGGAGAGTTAACAAGACAAAAAGCCTTTGACTCCACCCTATTTAGAAGAGCTGTATGTGGGGAGCCTCCCCACACATGAGAGTTGTACTCCACACAGGGGCGGATAAAACCCCTGCATAGAGTCAACAATTGTTCAGGGGTAAAGAAAGAACAGAGTCGGCTTAGCACACCCAATCTCTTGGAAGCAGATTTTACAAGAGATGTAATATGATCTTTCCAAGATAAGTCCCAAGTAAATGAAACCCCAAGCATGTTCAAGGATGATACAGGATTAAGCTGAATATTATTAAACATTAGTGGGTATACCTGTGGAAGATTTTGTCGGGTTGATAGGTGTAAGAACTGAGTCTTAGATGCACTAAAAACAACAAGATTATTTTTACCCCGGTCAGAGATACGAGCCAAGTCAGACATTAGGTGTGCCATAGCCTTATCCCTTGTTTGTTGAAGTAACTGCTGAGATGGGTGTTGCGGGAACCGAATGGAAAGGTGAAGGGTGGAGTCATCAGCGTATGAGTGGATAGGGTTAGATGTACAGCTTAGAAGGTCATTGATGAATAAAAGGAAGAGAGTTGGTAATAGGACAGAGCCCTGAGGAACACTACTGTTGATAGATCTAGGAGAAGAACGATGGCCGTCTACAACATAGGCTATAGAACGACCAGAAAGGAAGCTAGTGATGAAGGCACAGATAGAAGGATAGAAACTGTAAGAGGGCAGTTTGGAAATTAAAGATTTATGCCAGACTCGATCGAAAGCCTTTGAGATGTCAAGTGCAATGGCAAAGCTTTCTCCAAAGTCCCGAAAGGAGGATGACCAGGAGTCTGAAAGGTAGGTGAGAAGATCACCAATGGAGCATCCCTGACGGAACCCATACTGACGATCAGAAAGAAGGTTGTGATAGGAAAGATGCCTTAAAATTTTGCTATTGAGAATTGACTCAAAAACTTTTGAAATACTGGACGTTAAAGCAATTGGACGATAGTTGGAAGGTTGGGAGAAGTCACCCTTCTTTGGGACTGGCTGAATGAGAGCAAACTTCCAGCAAGAAGGAAAGGTACAAGTTGACAGACAAAGGCGAAAGAGTTTGCCTAGGCAAGGAGTAAGCACAGAAGCACAGTTCTTGAGAACAACAGGAGGGACTCCATCAGGCCCATATGCCTTGTTAGTATTGAGGCCAGTGATGGCAGAAAATACATCAGCTGAAGAAATTTTAATGTCAGCCATGAGGAAGTCAGAGGCGGGAAGTGATGGAGGAACAGCACTGGAATCGTCTAAGGTGGAATTGGAGGAGAAAGTCTGTGCGAAGATATCTGCTTTATCAGTAGAAGAAATAGCTACAGAACCATCAGAATAGAAAAGTGGAGGGAAGGATGATGAGGTAAAGTTGTTAGAAAGGTTTTTGGCAAGGTACCAGAAGGAGCGGGAAGAATTCGAGTTGGAGAGTTGAGAGCATTTAGTATGGATGAAATTATTTTTAGCAGAACAAAGAACAGACTTAGCACGATTCCCAGCAGAAACGTAAAGCTTATGTGATTCAGGGGTGGGTTGGCTCCGGTACCTATTATAGGCCCTCTCCTTGTTGCGGACAGCATTAGAACAAGCGTGATTAAACCAAGGTTTTCTTGCATTAGTTAAAGGATATGAGAAAGGAATGTATGCTTCCATGCCCTAGAGAATAACCTCTGTAATGCGCAAGGCACACTCAGATGGCTCCCGGACATGGAAGCAATAATCATTCCAGGGAAAATCAAAGAAGTACTGCCTGAGGGCCTCCCAATCCACGGCTCCAAAATGCCACAGACGATGTTTCCCTGGAGGGTCCACAGGCCGTACCGGAATGATAGGACAGGTTAAGGTGATAAGGTTGTGATCGGAGGAGCCCAACGGAGAGAAAAGATTAACAGTGTAAGCAGAAGGATTAGTTGTAAGGAAGAGGACAATTATGTTGCAGCTCTCTCCAAGGCGGTCTGGGATACGGGTAGGGTGCTGTACAAGCTGCTCTAGGTCATTAAGGATAGAAAAGATGTAGGCTTGTTCACCAGGTGGATCAGTGAAAGGAGAGGAGAGCCAAAAGGTGGTGGTGAACACTGAAATCTAGAATGGAGATTTCAGAGAAAGGGAAAATGGATAGAATGTGTTCCATCGTAGAAGTAAGATAGTCGAAGAATTTTTGATAGTAGAAGTAGGGGATAAGTAAACAGCACAGATATATTTAGTCAGAGAATGACAGGAAAGCCGAAGCCAGAGTGTAGAGAATTAAGAAGAATCGAGTTCAGGAACACGAGAGCAAGATAAGTCGTTGCGTATATATACACAACAGCCACCTTTGGCTTTGAAATGAGTATAGAGAAAGTAGGAGGATACAGAAAAGGGTTTGCTGTCAATTGCCTTAGACAGCTGAGTCTCAGTTAGAAAAAGGTGAGGTTTAGAGGAGGAGAGGTGGTGATCAACTGAGCGAAAGTTAGAGGAAAGGCCACGAATGTTGCAGAAATGAAGAAGAAGAGAGTCAGACAGTGGTTCCACGCACCTCGAGTCGTCACCGGGAGAGGGGGGGAAGGGGGGGGCATTTATGCCCCCTGGGGACTCCAAGGCTGGGTGTTTAGACGCCATGATTTTTTTTTTTTTTTTTTGGAAAAGGAAGTGTAGTGTGTACTGTGCATGTAGTTTGATGTAGATAGAGAAATTTGTGTTGGAGAGCATGCTGGCTTACTCTCTGTGTAACTGAGACACTGAAAAAGTTCAGCAAAGGGGGATGTTCAGGAACTAGTCCTGAGGGCTGATGAAACGGGAGCTTCAGCACTCCTTGTCAT
>NC_137067.1:11030523-11120523 GCF_032717465.1 Coenobita brevimanus | reverse complement strand
ATTGTTTTCCCTTCATTATTATTATTTATAGAGTTTTATAAAAAAAGATGTAAGACCCATGTAAATTCTACTTGTACAGTAGTAATATTATCTCTGGCACATGAAACTTCGTAGTGAGCCTTTCTTATTTATATTTCATTGGATCAATAACTGTGAATTCTCTCTTTCATTTTTTTTTTTCAGCATGAGAGTATCCTCTACGTTTTTTATTGGGGGGAGGAGCTGGTGTAGTCCTGTTGAGTTAAAACACATTAAAAATCCCTTTCAGCTGGAGGGCATGTAATGTTGCCACTACCACATGAAAAACATTTATTCAGCTAGGATGAGCACCGTCATAGTGATGGGATTGAGGAATGTTATACATAACCTCCAGTAGGAAAAGTTTCTCAGAGTGAATAAACTTACTGGAACAGATTTAACTGTGTTGCAGGAGGCAAGGCAAGATAAATCGCTAAGGAAGAATCGGTGCGACTTCTGTTAAGCCAACGAGGATACAGTTGGTACGAGACTAATGATAGTGCTGTGTGGTGGCTGCATGACTGGCTACCTGAGAAAATGTCAAGCGTGATAACTGATTACTGTAGATATGGGTAGTGTAACCAGAAAAAGCAACGAAAACTATCAGTAAATTAAGAGGCATGTACAGGTAGTAGGATAAAATTATGTTTTATGCTTGAAGTGTACATGACAATACATTGTGTGTGTGTGTGTGTGTGTGTGTGTGTGTGTGTGTGTGTGTGTGTGTGTGTGTGTGTGTGTGTGTGTGTGTGTGTGTGTGTGTGTGTGTGTGTGTGTGTGTGTGTGTGTGTGTGTGTGTGTGTGTGTGTGTGTGTGTGTGTGTGTGTGTGTGTGTGTGTGTGTGTGTGCGCGCGTGCGGTAGCGTGCGCCATCGTCCACTCTTAAGGATCAATCGATGTTTTCGTGTTGACCAGTCTCTTGCATGTCTGTTAACATTTGTTTTCTCAATGTTGGTCTCGTGCTAATATATCTTTTTATATTAATGCTCTTCCAGATTGGCCTCTCTAGCAGCTTATATCATGTCACTGCCTATCTCTGTTTATCTCACAGGAATTGATTATTGTGATAACAGGTCTTGCAGTATGTGACTCACTCCTTCTTCAGTTATGCCACATTTTATATAATATGGCGTTTCATTCCATGTTACTGGCTTTGGTCGTTTGCCGTTTTACTGCTATCTACCACCCTGCCCACCCACACCCCTTCCTTGTCCACGTTCATCTCTGACTGCATCCCACACTTACACCCACACCCGTATCCTGTCTGTCTTCAGTTCATCCACACGCACAAGTGTATCCAGTACCCGTACCCCACGGACACCCACTCCACCCACACTTCCACCCACACTCCCACCCACATCCCCACCCACACCCACATTCTTCCTACCCTCCCCACCACCCATACAGATTTCCACTCCTCTGCTTTATCCGCCTACACCATTTTTTCTTTATCTTTCTCACCTCTCACTTATACTCTTCCATATTCCATCTCCCCTCTCCATCCCTTCCTTTCTTCGTCTTGCTTCCATCTGTGTTTGCCCTTCTTCTCTCCTCCCATTTCATCTAGGATCTCTCTCGCGCTTTAATCTTTCCTTTATCCACCTCCGTGTCTCGCATCCTCAGCCACAGCGTTACACTCATAGTTTTATAACACGAACACACACCCTTCCTTACATAATTTTTCTTTACTCTTACATCTTCACGCTGCCCACAAACACTGCTAGCCCTTGCTGGCGGGAGGCTAAGACGATCCTGCATAAAAGGGCATCGTCAGTCTGTCATGTCCACTCTCAGTCTTCATTAATGATCCTATATAGAACAACTGTTGTACCGTACATAATATTATTTTGTTGTACGATGCGTGTATTTTTATTTCCTTCTGTCTTCCCGTGATATAATCTTACAATGTTATCTTCCTTCGCTTGTGTCTGCACTACTGTGTGGTGAAGTTTTAATATGTATAACTGATTTTTTTTTATTCCTTTAACCCTTACGTCTAGGGGTTTCATAGTGGCTATTGAAGTCACCAAACTTTAGCTAGATGGTTTCTTAATCCTCTGACCGTCTAGTGTTTGAAATGACGTGAGTTGGATCCCAGGCTGCGGAAGGGAACGGTTTTTGAATTGATTTCATTATAACAAATTTGATCATTCACCAGACCCAGCAACATTTTTTAAAAACGCCTCCACTAATGTAATACCAGTGAACCGATCCTGAATGAGACAGTCCTTGGGTATATTCACTGGGATGACAGGTAGTAGTGTTGAAGTGGTGACCTGTCATGAATGTGTGAAGCACGTAGGAGGACTACAGGGTCTGAGGGAACGGACTGTTAAGCCCATGCCCAGAGGAGAAAAAAAAAAAAAAGTCAAAGGAAGTTTTCAAGTGATGAGCAAAATCGGCTGTCTTTGGCGAAACTAAATATATTATAGTCGCGGCGCACGACTCTGAGGTTGTCATTATCGTACCCTGGCAACCTACCATTCAGAAGTGCGTCCCATTTAGTGTACAACATGAGACGCAAGTGATTCGTGTATAATTTGTTCGTGTATGATATTATTCGTGTATAATATATTCGTGCATAATAATATGATTCGTGTATGATACGAAATCGGACGCACTTTTGAATGGTAGGTTGCCAGGGTACGATACTGACAACCTCAGAGTCGTGCGCCGCGATTATAGTCGTGGAACAGGATTTGTGTTTACATTGGGAGGTCATACTTCATGGCAGCAGGTGAAAGTCTGTTCACTTGATGGCAGCTCTCACTGTGTCAGGATCTTGCACCATTTCCCATCTCTGTTCCCTGTCCCTTAGGTTTCCCCTCATTACGTAGCTACACAGCCTTTGACTACCAGCAATATGTTAGCATTCATTTCGTCCCGTCAGTCATGCTCGGACACTTAATATAGCATGTATTCAATATGGACGGTGGGTGTTAGCGCCGAAGTGGTGACATGTGAAGGTGTAGGAGGATTACTGGGCCTTGGGATAAGCTACTGCCCCCTCGATATAGGCCCTGAAACCTTTGCCCAGAGTCGGACACATTAAAAAATAATACATATACCACCTGAAAGCCATGCCACCACTGGATAGCCTTTAGCCCTATCTCAAGGTTTTAAACAATAGTAGACAGATTATATATTATATCCTAAGCAGTTAACCAAAAACCATTATATTATCAAGCACTTACACTGTGGCCCCCCCTCCTCCCCCCTTTTTTTTTTTGAGGGGGGGGGTTTATTAGACACTTTTGTTTAGCAGAAGAGAAAGAAAATTTTCAGATTTTAGAGGCTAAAAATAATATTCATTTTCCTCTTCCCCATCAAATATCCTCTGAGCTCATAAAATGATATTTGGAAACAGTACACCATTATGATCACTACGTCCTCGAGCGGAAGGGGTGGTAGTGTCAATATCTACTGCACCGGCTGTTATATTGGTAGCAGATAGTCATAAACCATTACCTCATTAAGCACGTACTTTACTGGACCCTACCTGACAGCGAGAGCAGTCTTCCTAGCAGTTCTTCTGTACTAGTTAATTGGGCTTATTATTCCCTAACACCTTGTATCGGATGACATTCTTCTTTTAGTTCACTCTTGCTACTACCAGACGATATTACTCAGCTTGGAAGAGTCCCCTGGTAGTGAAGAGGTTAGTGAAGGTTATATTATGCAATCTGTTCAGGGTGAAAAAGTCACTGCCAAGCTGTGTATAATTGTGTAGAGAGAACAGGAATAAAATGAAAATGTCACTGTGCTGAAAAGGTAAATGTGCGTGAGTGTTACTGATCTCTTCAGTATGAGGTAGTAGTAAGAATATCAGGTAAAAGACGTCCTTGTAGTACAAAAGTTAACCCTGTAATAAACCCCCAGGACCACCACTTATATCGTAGTCTTCCTAAATTATACATCCCTCTCACAGGCTCTTAAAACCCATAGAGCCGGGGCTGACTTGGCCAATGAGTTGAGTTCTTGTTTGTATATCACACACACCGTGGGTTTTGTGGGATGAGGTAAAACTCCGCATTAATTTTCCACGTTTTCTTACACTGTAGCTCTATCATCAACGTTTTCTCCGTAACACTCCTTCACTCCTGCAGATCGTATTCTCGGCTTAGACTTAATTATGGAATGAAGAAACGACATCAGCATATACGGTGTCACCCTTGACAATTTTTTGTTTTTTTGTGTAGCTGTATTAATGGCGATTTCTCCAATGTTCATTCGATTTCTTAACAGCGTTGAAACATGTCAACTAAAAAGGAAAAAGCAACGGGTGCTGATAATTTTGTTCTGCCTGTTGTTCTTACTGTTACTAGTCTCAGACTAGGATGGAACCTGAGCCTCTTGTCCCCACTATTAAATTACCTGTTTGAGGGAAGTGTGGTCTCATCCTGGAGAGAGTTTAAAGTCTTTACCACACCCATCCCATCCAGTGTATAACACCCATCATCTAGTGTAAAGGCTAATCCCTCTCTGCCTCCACCCCACCACTACGCATTCCCGTCCCACCCACTACAACACCCATCATCATTTAGCATGCTGCCCCCGCCCTGCCTCCGCCCACCACTACTCCAACCCGCCCCACCCACTACAACAGCCTTCACTACTTCACTACTCCCACACTGCCTCCACCCGCGACCACCCCAATGCCTCACACTCCTCTCTGCATACACATACGCAATCCATTTCCTGCACTCTAGCTTTGGAATCTGAAGTGAAATCTCTTTCCCACCTGCATCACCCGTCATAACGATATTCGTCGTCACAGGGTGTACTCCCACCATGATCATAACCCATACCACCCACTTCCGTCATTCCACTTCATCTTACCTCACTAGCAATTTTCTGCTGAAGTACGCTTCACTCCTGTAGACTATACTGACTTAGGTGATGCCGTACCTCACCACAAAGTATCTTGCCATACCATACCATGACATAATTATCGTACCGTACCGTACCATACCGTACCGTACCACCCTCTCTCCACACCACACTGTCACCTTCCCACACCTCCTATACCCAGGGCATTAACCAAAGGGCCCAGATGCCCCCACGTTTTGTACTTTTGTACCTTTTTCCTTCCTCCACGTTTGTGCGAGAAATGTGTCTTACGTCTTACCGATCATTGTGCATTCCTCATCTTCACAAAAGATGCATAGCCAGTCATAGCTTACCACCAAACACATCCCACCCACTCCCCTCCCACCAATTTCCCTCTCACCCATTTTTGCTGTGATGTGATGCATATTTCAGCCAGTGTAGACAAGCAAAGTAGATGCTGACACAACATCAAGTAAATGCTGGTACACTACAATGCATAGGTGGAATTTTGAAATTTGACCCTACCCTATGACTATGATCTTTGACTGGGTGTTCTCAGAATTGAACTTCTTCAATTGAACCCTTCCACCAAATTTGGTCTAAATTGGACAAAACCTTCAAACTGGCCTCTCTTTGTGACACTGAAAGGGACTTACTCTCCTCAGATGTAGTCAAGCCCTTGGTTGGCCCTAAACCCTTCCACCAGGTTTGGTCCAGATCACATCAGAACTGTTTTAATTGCCATGTTCACACAAAAACACATGTGTCAGACTTTGACTTTGCCCTGTGACCTTGACCTTTTGAGTAATTGTACTTAGAATCGACCCCCGTCGTTCTTGCCTTTGTCAAGCCTTCCACACTTGGTCTAAATTGGATCAAAACTGTTCAAGTTGATTTTTTTTTTTTTTTTTTTCAAACTTGAGGGACGAGGTTTGTAACAACGGGACCAGTGATTTTTTTTTTTTTTTTAAATCTCCAGTTCAATAAATGGCCACTAAGTTAATAATAATCTGGGGGATGGTGAGACTACAGTGAAAATACATCACCACTACATGTCATGAGACGAGGATGCTAATAATTTTGGACTCACAAAATGCCAACAGTGGACATGTGGTGATACATCTGTTGTAAATGTGCTGGTGTCAGGAGCCACTAACAGCATATTGTGGCAGCGTGTTCTCTTCTCAGTGTTGGCTGTATTCTCGTTGGCCTTGGAAACTTCATATCAGTGCTTCCTTTGCGATTTATTCTGCATATTTCGCCTCAATATTCTTATGTATTTATATTTCTGTTTGTGGTACCAACACTGTTTACATAACATATACAGATGATACAAAGGTGATGGACGCACAGTTTATCGGTGAGGAAGAAAGGTAACGATATTATTTATATAATAAACTAGAATCCGGCCAAGAGTCCTAAGCAAAGGAACAATTTATGCACTCAAGAAGCAGTTGCCTTTCCCTGGGGCAGGTGTTGTATTTTGTTTGTGTTATTTAAAGTACAGTACAAATACTAAAACATAAAGGGGAAAATATTGTACGACGAGGATGGGATTCGAACCCACGCAGGGAGACCCTATTGGATTAGCAGTCCAACGCCTTAACCACTCGGCCACCTCGTCTGAGAAAAATGTTGCATTCAGTAATCCAGCCGATCAGGCTCCTGGACCAGGTTTGTTTTTCCCATATCCTTGTTCATCCAGCAGTGCAACGGGAGATTTAAGTGTCAACTAATTCTTGCCGACCGCATTCTAGGAGAGGACTAAGACTTACCGCAAACTGATATTTTGCGGTAAGCGGGAGGCGGGCACCCTCCACTCATTTGACGCACTGCTGTCTTCAGGTAACCACACTGAGTAACAAGCTCAATGTCATATGTTTTCTTGCAATCCGAGAAAGAAGTTACTATGTCGGACGGTAACCATGTAATCAAATGACGGCAGGTGGACAGGTGGGTTAAGACTAATGGGATGAGGGTCGTAAGGGCTTAGAGAGATTTAGGGTTTATTGTTTCCATAATGCCACTCAGGGGTCAGCGAGGCTACTTACCTTCGCCATAAATGTTGGGGCTGAGTAGCCCAGCCCCGGGACCTTATGCTCCTGATGGGACAAAAGACTGGATGATAGAATAGCCTAAACGACACTCGTGCCCTTGATACAGAGGATTATTTTTGATATATTTGTAGCCCATATATATATTACTCTGTATCTGAACATTAAAGTGCCCAGCAGGGCCGAACCTTCTCCTCGGAAGAAGAGTGATATGCAGAATCCTTTCTTCCTCATGTACGAGTCAGAAGAAGTTTCTTGTAACTAGCGTATATGAAAGTTTTTTTTAGTTTGTTTTTGATGGATGTCTTTCTGTGTGTCAGACTGTATAGTATAAGTCACTGGTATGAACCAGTAGGGTTTCAATATATGGTAGTATATTAAAGGACATACTACCAACACCCACTTCAAATGTCCATGTACGTTGGATTCAAACCAGACTCAGAAACAGCAGATCGGGGAGTGAATACGATAATCACTGAGCCACAGGGTAACATACTGATGTAAATAAAAGCCGTAAAGGTGGCCAGATAGACGATGAGACAAATGAACTGAAAGTGAGAGAATCAGATGCAGCTAGACAAACACAGATACACACGATCAGAGACAAAAGAGAGAGGAAGGAGAAAAGAGACATATCGATGCAGCTGATTGATCTGGATGTATGACTGAAAAGACAGTGTTATTTGTGAGTCAGATAGATGCTGCATGATTGATTGCTTGAGCCAGTGATTGAAGAGACTCATTTCGGATTGGTGTGTCGAGGTGTGAGGGGCAGACAGAGGGACAAGGAAAGCTTAAGAGTTTATGAAAGCGGTTGGCTGTATTTTATATCCATTTGCATGAGACATACTGCGAAGATGTAGGTACCCAAAATGTACCCTTTCTAAAGCTAACCATATATGGAAGAACCAAAGTGAATAAGATAATTACAGAATCAGGAAGAGGAGATATGTCTAAGGGGAGTTAGAGGAGGTGTTGGTAGTTTTTTCCATCAGTTTGTTTAAGGCCTACTGCAGGGAGACGGGTGCCCAAATTTACCATTCATTATGCTGGCTAAGTACGAGTCAGACCGTTGAAGGAATTAGGTAGTATGCTGTTACTGTTCTGTATTGTTTATCAATCCGTGTTTGGTCCAGAGGAGGTTAGATTGACAGCCAAAATTTACAATTCTACATGCTGTCCAAGCACGAATCAGAACGACAGGACGAGGAATGATGGATACAGGAAAAATTCTCATGGCATTCTGTATTTGTCCTTATGATGTCCACTGCAGGGAGAGTGATAGTTGATATTTGCTCTTCCTCATGCTGGCCAAAAATGATCTGGAAAGTCCTGAGCTTACGAAGGATTCTGACTAAACTGTATTCAGTATCAGTCCTTTATGAAGTCCACTGTATGGTCAGTGATTGCTAGAATTAATATTTTCTCATGCCGGCCAAGTACGTTTGTATAAAGACAAGTGCATGTGACAGTCGAAGTGTTGTATCAGCTGCTTTTAATCAACAAAGTAGGGATCTGTAATTCGGCTGTGCAGTACATTATCCAACACAGGATTAAGAGCTGTGAACCACTAATCTGCGTGTCGTTTTTCAATATCCATATACCCTATTGTCTTGATGCCTTCACTATTGTTGTATTTCATTTTTACCAACTCTAGACAGCTCTAACCAACGCAGGAAAGACTTTTCATATTACAGGGTTAATGAAATCTGTAACTCCAGTATTTCTAATTCTCCTCCATCTGAAGGAGAAACAAATCTTTCTGTGCTAACAAAAATATAACAAAAATCGTCACAGGTTGAAAGACAAAAAGTATTGTACAAATAATGTGGCATCATCCTGAATTTACTGTTGCATAGAGTTACCAGAGACAGTGACCCATCCATCCATCCATCCAACCATCCATCCGTCATTCACTTCTGCACTCCCCCTGAAAACATCTGGAGCGTTAGGGCCCACGACCAGGTTACTTAGTACATAGATTTAAGGCAAGGATGACCAGTGAATAGCCCCTGGGTAGCATTATGTGAGCAATAAATGGCATCTAACCCTTAGGCTTTGATCCTAATGGGCAACATCCATTGAGAGAGGCCTAACCCACTAGATTACCAGGCGTTCATTTTATTATTTATTTAGGTACCACCCGAGCAGCCACACATGGAGAAATATCGTCCAGGTCAGATTTAATTGAAGTTGGAGTCTCCATACTTTTGTTGAATGTACATAAGAAAAGGCTCACTGCCTCTCTCGTAGGTGGAAATAATCGCTGGGATGATAGTGGTGATCATGATGATGGTAGAATAAGTACGTAATAAACATGGGTCGTATTCTCCAGTACCTACTGTAGGAGAATCTTTAGCACCTCGTCTTTCTCAACACATTTTGCATATTGCGTGTTATTATTCATTTGCATAGTATTTATATCTTATATGCTCGATATTGTTTACATATATATCATGAAAATTAACAATTACACACAAAATGGTAGGAGTTAGGCAACCTTCCTTCCACGGTGACGTCTTACTGATCATGCTGCCATCAGATGATTATAATCAGCTATTCTATTCAGTTCTCAAAGTGAAGCAAGTTATTTACTGCTGTATCTACCATGCAATTTGAAATGCGCCCTTGGTTTAAATAATGGTCTGGGGATAGTACCAGGTATGAACAGAATACAGAAAGACGTTATCATTGTTAAGAAATGAAACACGAGAACACGACCATAAATCAGTTGAAAATATAGCAGATTAAGATATGTAAAGAAAAGAAAACGACGAAGAAAGGACACGCATAACCGGAAATAAAAATAGAAAGGAAGAAAACAAAAGAAGGACAACATACCAGTACTCAGCTGGGTGTTAAAAGTGAAGAAAACAACGAAGGACATGTGGAGGACTTAAAGGGGAAAGAATGGACAAGAAATCTGGCACAGTGAGGAGTCTACCATTGTAATAATATGTAAAACCAAGAAAAAGGCAAACTGTGCAAGACCCCTCGGTACACAACGCGAGACGTGTCCACGATAATCCTGAATGATAAGAGCAAACACAGCTTAATCTTTAATCAGCTTACATACCGGTACCTTGCTTACTGGCTCTAGTCGGAGCTTCCAGTTTATCCCTTTGACTGCAAAGTAAGAAGGTTGCAAATTGTTCTTGACTAACTTGAAAGTTTTGATTTTCCATGATAAACTGACAGCAGCCAGAATATAACATTTTAATTTTCGTTGTAGCTATAAAATAATAACTTTGTATTTTACTCCAAGTTCAACAAGATGGTTTTATTCATCTGAAGAGAAACCAACTGCAGCTAAAAGGCTAAAGATGTGTAGTCGAACGGTTAACCTAATGGTAATCGGATAGTCCTTGTATATCATCGACCTAAGAAGATTACAATTCAGTATCGTGTCACTTATACCTGTCCTCTCATATTTCTTGACCTCCTGGTTCTCTGTGACTCCACCATACAATTAGGGTCATGTTACCTCACACCCTCAGGCGTGGTGAGGCTGGCAGGGCGGCACGGTGGTGGTTTGTGCAGCAGAATGAAGGTCCAAGTACCCTTTCCGAGGTCCAGTAGTCCTACAGCACACCAACAGGGCTGATCCATTCACCTCTCACCACAACAACTGACGAAGGATAGACGTAACTGGAGGAGTAGGTTTGGTAATGCATAATCCGCAGAATATTAATCGAGAGCATCTACCATACGTGAAACTGACCTTGAGCAAAACTTTGTGTGCGGGATAATATCCAGGAGTGGCTTCATTTCTTTGTCTCCTGCGATTTTCGAAAACGAGGTGCTCCACTGCCGTGAACCTTAATGACTATAGCGAAGCCCCGCATTAGGACTCAAACTCACGTTTTACGCCTATACACTTCAGCATACTTAGCAAAGCGCCTGATTAGGACCCTGAAGCTCCTACGTCTATCTGGTGCTTTTGAACAAGGCCAAAGGTAGAACCGTGGTCTGTGTGTAGATAAAATAGCAGCCAGTTTTGATTAATTTGGATGAAAGTTAGTGGAACAGTTGCAGATCAGCCAAGGAGTTGACATACCGTTTTTGCGAACAACGGGGCTTATTCAGGGTCACATGGCAGTTAATTATCCGATTTACAGTCAACTTTGGGGAAAGGTTCAGGGTAAGGCAAGGATAAAGAAAACTTATCTTGAGAACAATCACTCAAAGGTCAGTGTCACAGAAACGTTAAAAGTCATGGTCACAGGACAAGGTCAACTCAGACAATGTTGACCTGATGTGAACCAAACTTGGTGGAAGTGTTAAGTGTCAGGCAAGAATATAGTCATTCACTTTTGAGAATCGAAATGCCTCTTCTTGTATATACATCTCTTAACATTAATGTTATTGCTTGGCGGAATCGAAAGATTCGGCAAACATGTTGGTCAGTTCCGCATGTCTGTCTGTCTGCTGTCTGTTTTGTTGCCTGCTGTCTACAGGTCACAATTTTGCACCAATCGTTCTTAAAAAAAAAAAAAAAAAAAAAAAATCGGAAGGGAAATATCCATAAACCCTGGAAGCCTATTGTTTTGAACCCATTCAATCCGATGACGTGTATGTTTTATTTCATTCTTGATTTCGATTTTATTTAACTTGTGAGACTTTGGAACTCGAAGAATTAGTCTTCATTAATCCCTTCAGTACTACTACAGGTCTTTCTTTAGCTGAGTAAAATCGTCTGAAGGTAGCAAGTATGGCACACAAAACTACGACATCGGACTGAAGGGGTCTAATCAAAATCGGTCAAGAGCCCTGGCCTGAGTGGGGGGTTGAAACTTGAATCCCATCAGTGGTGGAATTTCTACCATGTAGAGTGATTTCAACAGGACAGTAAGTAAAAATTCTTTTGAGAGAGAGAGAGAGAGAGAGAGAGAGAGAGAGAGAGAGAGAGAGAGCATCGGATCTTTATGAATTTTTTTACGAGGGAAGGGGCAAGCGGGGAGGGGGGAGAGGGGAAGAAGGGGGAAGAGAGGGGAGGGGGGAAGAGGGTAGAGGGTAGAGGGTAGAGGGGGTAAAGGGGGTGAAGAGGGAAGGGTCCATCCGGCAAGCGCTCTGCCTATGGCGGTTTCTTTTGCATATAAACACGTAAGACAAAAGAAAATCTTTATGCCACGTGAAGCTTCCCACAGTAGAAATAACTCATCCGACATTGTCCAGAATATATACACAGATGAACCACACGTGGTGGATGAGTTTACCTACCGCGGAATAACCTGGAAAGAAAGAGGTACGAAATTTTCCCAGGCGGCACCTCCTTACCATTGATTTTCTCCCCAGCGTCCATTAACCCTTCAGTAAGTTAACGTCCTTTCTTACTTTATTGCCTTACTGCCTGATGATTTTATATACCTTAGGAAAGCCCTCTGGTTGTGAATGCGTTATTGTTGGCTAGATCTACAGGTAAACCCGTCATTAAAAGTCCCTCCTACGCTGAACACAGTCTGCTGGTGATGGCAAAACGAAATGTAAATTACCGTCAGTGAAGTAGGTAGTAATAATATCTTCTTTGTTACCTATGAAAAATGTCGATGTTAAAAGGATATAATTAATATAAAAACATAATAAGAGGTAATTATACAAAAAAGAAAATATTTACTTGAAAGGTACTACAAAGCCACATAACCAATAAAAATACAATTCAATGACCAAGGAGCTGCATAAAGTATTACGGTATTTTCTTGTCACCTTAGAGGACTTCGTAACTCTCTCTCTCCGAGCACTTTCCTCTTGCATTGCACCTCAGTTTCCTTGTATGGTACGGATATTATTCACCTGCCTTATTAAGGCGCCAGGTCTACGATAGTAATACATAGTTTTTCTCATCTAAATGTTGTTGTTATTGGAGAAAACTTAGATTTTACCATCACCACGTCCATACCGACGCACACCTTCACTGGGTGTATTGCCCTGGCATCACTCACCACCTTCCACGCTCTTTTCTGTCCACTTCTGTCTGTACATGTGACCCTTTCATACCATGATGTCCTTAATATTAGCTGCCGCCAGCTGATTTTATTCCACTGAAGGGAGAAAACGTGTAATGAAGAAGTCAGTGTGTCATATAAAAAAGTAGACTGGCCAGGAGGAGGTACGAGGGGCCTCCCAAGCTCAAGAGAGATGGACAAAAGGCCATGAATTCAAAGACAGATCAAATGACATCTCGTATTTGAGATGTGTGCTCTGCACTTTTCTTTCCATGTCCTGCCAGGAAGAACAATGCTTAAGTACGATAGGGAGTTCATTGCAAGTGGAACTGTGAACTAAAGTAGCCAGTCTGATGCCTGCACACCTTCCTCCCTCCCTCCCTCCCTATCTATCATACCCTCACCACCATAGTCAACCACCTCACTCCCTCCCTCTCTCCCTGTTAGGCCCAACTCACAACATCCCTCCCTCCCCTCATTCCCTCCTTCATCCCACTACCTCCCTTCCTCCCTCATTCTCTCCCTCTTTCATCTAACCACCTCCCTCCCTATTTCCCCCCTCCCTCCCTATTTCCTCTCCCTCCCTACATCCCCCTCTCTCATCACCAATCCCCATCACTTTCATTTCGTCCCCCCTCATTCTCTTCCATCTTCCTTCAGATCTCAGACTTGCTTATCTCACGGACGAGGCAGTGATATAGGCGCAGGGAGAGACAGGAAGCCCTAATGATACGGTAAAAGGACTCCTGGGTGTATGTGCTGGACCTTACAGTAATTATATTCTTCACCTCACTGAAGTCATCCGTCATGAGAGAGAGAGAGAGAGAGAGAGAGAGAGGTTTTCATTACGAGAGAGGATGAAGCCCTCGCCAGCCTCTCAAGTGGTGGTATTTTCTCACATACTCGTATGAGCGGCCCGGCCCGGCCCGACCATAACTCATTTGAGAAGCTTATATCTCCACCACAGGACCGATCACTGCGTGATTTGCACCATACGATAGCCCAAATCTTGAAGATTTGTTTTTGACAGGCTTCATCACACCCAGGTGGTGCACGTGACATGCGCCAAGTGCAGCATGTCGAGAATCTTCAAAAGAGGGCCACAGGCCAGACAGTTTGTCGTAAAGGCGTGAAACTTGGTAGGTAGATAGCCATCAGTATACTCTAGGCATCCTCGGGGTGTAAGGCCACATTTCAGTGCTGTCGAATTTAAATGGCCTCGTTCGTACCTCGCCGACAAAGGCATTTTACTGGTATAGTACCACTGTTAAATACATTTTCTGAACCATTTTATTAGTAGCTTTTTGTAAACATTATTATTTCAACTTATACAGAACTTATTGAATACGCTGTCACTTTCCGTGTACATCAGATAATAATAAACACTCCCTCATTACTTAGATACGCCAGCACTGTAATTCATCCTTCAGAGCAGTTCGCGGTCTTGTGAAACATGAAACTCTAACATAGTTTACTGATATATATATATATATATATATATATATATATATATATATATATATATATATATATATATATATATATATATATATATATATATATATATATATATATATATATATATATATATATATATATATATATATATATATATTCTACGCACTAGGGAAATCTGGTATGTTTAGTTCCGAACTTAAGTGCCAGTTAACTTCACTGCAATAAATAACGAGGCAGTGAGCAATAACTCAGCAAACCTAATACTTCTATGTTTTATTGGCAGTCGAATGAATAGTTTCTCTCACATGCATAATGAGGCGCAGTTTCTGGTATTCATTTAATCTGCGTAATGGCGTGAAGGGAGTGTGGTGTATTATACTGGGCATTCTGTTATATATATACATATATATATATATATATATATATATATATATATATATATATATATATATATATATATATATATATATATATACAAACTTTCTATTTTCCTGCTTCTGTTTCTAGATCCCCCCCCCTCCCCCAGCTCTACTGGGGAAGAGTGTTATGATAATAGTAGTACCTTATCTATGCATTAATGTACTTTGGTTACTACTATATCATTTATTTATCATGCCAGCGTGCTATTATCTGCGTGTAAGTAACGAGAATTCACTATTTCGTAAGCATCAGCTAATCTGCCTGCATATAAATGTCTGCTCTGTATTGCCAGTCTGATTATCTGCCACGTCCTCTGGCGGGCGGGAAGGCAGGCTTGTTTGGGTTTGCAAATTTCCATTATCTGGGATGCGTTTGTATGTATGCCGCTGCCACCATAACAAAGGAGATGCAACACGCCAACAGTCTGGTAAAATGCAAACCACATAACCTGCCCCACAACAATCTTCCACCATAATAAGAGGTGGAAGGTCAAGGACGGTGTGGTCGTTGTTGGGTACGAACCTTGGGTGGGATGCTCCAACGTATTTACCATCGACTCCTTGTAGGAACTCAGATTTCTGTTTTTGTAAGGAGTGACAACGAGTAGAATTTTTCCATGCCTTGTTCTTGAAAGAAAAAAGCCGGAAGAGGAATATTATCGTAAATTGTAGGCTACCGGTACTTGTTTGAGCAGGAAGGACAAGGAAGGGAGAGTGAAGCACCTTCGTATGTCTGCAGCGTTCCCTGCAAAACAAAAATAGTTAAGACAGAGAATCAATCTTAATTATATTTCAATATCCCTCCCCTGCTGGACTATATTTACGCATAACAAATCAGCAGGCGATACATTGTCATTGTAGGTATAAAGTTTACCAGATATCGCTACAAAAATTCTATATCACTAAAGTATTGATATATCGTAATTTCTAAAAGGTCAACCAATTTAATAACTAAAATTTCACTTGATACACAACAATTCACTTTTAAGAATATCGATACAGTCTTCAGAATGTTGCTAAATTAATGACAAACTCTTTACAATAGAATATTGATAAATGTAATACTACTTGCTTTAAGAATTGGGCTACATTGATGGATGTCTCTTAGTTCTGTTGTCACACAGCACAACCAGATTATATCTTCCGTCTTTGAATTCATTAACTGCTCGTAGAATTGTATGGTGTTAGTTCCTGCCTCATCGCACACCCTGCAGCCACACCAGCTTGTACAGGTTACAAGTGTCCAGCCAAGCATAGGATCCAGTTCGTCTTTAGAAAGATAATCTTAGGGCAGTGGAATCTCTGATTTGTACTGATTGAGTTATGCTAATTTTAGTCTTATTTTACGACACCTACATTTTATGCATAAATGAAAGATAGATTGTACCTCATTCTGTCACATCCATTATGGGTATGCTATAAACATCCTACGACACAGGAGGGTAGGAGGGCAGGGGAGAGCAGACTGGACTAGAAGGCCCAGGTTTCCTGCTTGTATTTACCTGCACCTGCCCTGACGAGCTGACTGGCTCTCTTGCCCAAAAATAATGCTCAGAATCGGTAAGTCATTGCGGTCGCCTAGCCATTAGATACATGAGTTGTATGAACCCGTTAAAGGAACTATGCTTGCTGATTGGTAGTTGTGAGCTGTCGCTCTTGGGGGCTGACTTGTATCATAGAGTCCTTTAGGTGCGTGGATGCAGGCTCTTAAAGCTCCCTGTCGGCAAGGTTTAAAAAAAGAAAAAAAGTTGGTTGGACCTGTTTGCTCACAGTACTACTCACTCAAGTAGCACCTCACAGTGGTATGGAATACAGATAATTGCCACTTACCGACGAGGAGTCTGTACTTTAAGAATAGCGTCATAAAGAAAGCAGCTCGAGAATGGAGGGAGGGGTAAAATCCAAGACAAAAGTAACTTCCGATGGCTGCGTGAAAACATGGCAAAAGTCGAACCATACTAGACACTTATTAGTAGAGCCAAGATTGTTGTCATGTTTTGAAAGTTGTCAATAATCTCCAGACAAAACTTGGAAGATAATTGTCTTACTTGGTCGATTAATCTGTCCATCATCATACTCTGTGTTGCTGTTATCAGAAGCTTAACGGTCCTGGATAGACTAGTTAGTCCAGATATATAAGACGAAGGAACTAGTCACTCACCTTTTTTAGTGGCAGTTTGTGAATTCAGAAATGCCAACATTCTCAAAGGAATTCAGGATGGTGCCCACGCAGCTGTAGTATTTGTACACTGACGTACTTCTGTGCACATTGTCATAATGTTAAATGAACATGCAGGAATATAGGATGTCCATATTTGTGTGTTTGTATGGTTTGATATTTGACCCCATAAAACCCTCTACAAAGACTTAATCCCCTCCTCCCTTCCCAAAGAAAAACGTGCCTGGGGGTATTTGCCCAAGGAACAGATGAAGAAACGAACAGATGAAGAATAAGGAATGACACCAAAATAAAAAAATGTTTGGAAGAAAAAGAAGAAAAATGAGGAAATACAGTAAGTCTCCACCACAGTGTTAAGTCTTAATAATACTCTCCAACTGTGTCTGGAATGTGAACGTTTTGACCAAATCCAGTTGGGGCACTTTAACCCACTAGACGACCAAAGGAAAGATTAAAACTCAAATTTTAGACGAATCTGGACCTGAGCGGTAATGTATGTTTGCACATCAAGGTGTTCGGTAATTCTAAGTAAGTATAACTCAAGCCGATGCCAAATTATATGTGAAAGTGACGTGTAATGATATGGATAAAGTAAGAATACTGAAGCAGACAAAGAATATAGTTTACAGAACTGTTCGGTATGTGTTTGAAAATGCATAGAACGTCAGGAATTTTTGTTATTTCGTCCTCCATTTTCAAGCAGAGGAAGGTTTGGAAATATTCTCTAGCAACTACTTATTTATATATTGACCTGCTGTTACTTTTATACATCTTGAAGAATGAACTTTGTAACATTTGAAGTACACTGTACAGTCGGCAACAAAAGTCCAGTCGGTTCTCCAGCTTTCCTGTCCATGGTCGTTGATAATCAGTCGGGTGAATCCACAGACACCAACACTGTTTGACTTGTTTGGCTACATATCAGTGTCATCTGTGTCATTTGCTGCGGGTTCACCAGACTGACCTCGAAAATGCATTGAGAGAAGCATGTTTGCCATCTATGTATGTGCACCATACTGTACTCCTTCTAGGTGACAGCTAGGGCGGGGATGACAGTCATGAGAGTGATGATGAAAACTTAACAGCGGCCACTTTTATTTCCCCATTCGGGCACGAAATTTAAGAGGGGTATTTCTTGTGTGTGTGTGTGTGTGTGTGTGTGTGTGTGTGTGTGTAACAATAACTCATACGGCTTTGATCTGATTTTAGCTAAATTTGTTGGAAGAATTGGGGGTCAGCCAAGAAATAAATCTTTTATTTTATTTTATTTATTTTTAGAACACTAGATCAGACGTAAAGGTAACAGGGCCAGGTTAAAGTCTGGCCTAGCAAGATGAACTTAGTTTTTATCTGGCTTAAACCTACTGTACCTTGGTGGAAGGTTTAACGGTAAGAATTCTATTAGTAGGGAAGTCGGTCGAAAGTCAGGCTCACTGGACAAAGTCAACTGTTCGGTCCTTTAATCAGTTTGTGATTACAGGCCTCTCTCTCTCTCTCTCTCTCTCTCTCTCTCTCTCTCTCTCTCTCTCTCTCTCTCTCTCTCTCTCTCTCAGACGTATATATTCAGTTTGAGGTAGGCCTATAGTAGGGAAGATGGCACTGGAGATTATTTCTGATCCTTCACTACAGGACTCTCTCTCTTGAGCTGAATAAAGTTGTCTGGGAACAGCACAGGTACAACACAAAGGCGTCAACGTACACAAAGGCATCAATTAATATCATCTTCAGTGTCTCCAAGCCAGTACAAATAACTGACCTTAAGCCCGTATTCTGAGTATGAAGTATACGTAACACCTTTTTATTAGTGATTTATTTTTGTCACGTATGTTATTAATGCAAAATTGTGCCGCAGGTAAAGGACATATAAGAACTAACAAGACAATAATATTGTGTAACATGCAAAGTAAATCGCCAACGAAGAGGTGCTGCGAAGTCTTCACAGTTAACGTAAACCTCATACGCCAGATAGTGCTTGACCAGAATATTATCAGAAAAACAACATCTAGTCCACATCATACATTTTCCATAAACTCTTATTACTGTGATCAAGGTGATGGAGAGGGATGATGACTTCACACGGTGGCACATGTATGACCGAGCGGTGGAGCTGCCTGGTTGTACAGACATCACTAATTTATTCCCCTCCCTGTCCCCGGACACCATGATGATGGACTGCGGCATAAGGCTCTGCTGGTCTGCAGTTCACTGAGTTCCCGTTCAGCTGAGCCTGGGGTTGCCACTGCTATAATTACGATCAAGGCGAGTATATGACACACCTCAGGTAAACCCAGTTTGCTGTTACCAGCACATGAGGAATGATGTCACCCAATTATACGAGTTGTTAGATCGTTCCTGTTATAGGTGCGTCTGCCACATGAGGATCTATAAATAAAAGAGTGATGGAGGGTAAGCAAGAGAGAAGGATGGATGCAAGACAGTTGTAGGGAGTGGTATGGTGTAGGTTTTGGTTATGGAAGTAAATGGGTAAGATTATTGAAGGATTAGGGGGGGATTGGATAAATATAATACAAGACAGTGATATGGTAGGACACATGCAGTGTCAGATGGTGAAACAAAAGATATAGGCAGTAGACATTAGTATTGTGTTTGTTTATGTCAGGTTGCGTCGTATTAAGTAACTGAATAATTTCACGGGGTGTTTGAAGGAGAGTAAAATATATACAAGGTAGAGCCGGTTAAGCAAAGACGGCGACAATGGAGAGTAGTAAGGTGTAGATTTGGTTACTTCACTGGTAGAAATATGTTAGCTTGTAGGGGCACCGCGTAAGGACGAGCTCGGACGTATTATGATACAAATTATCTGATCATGTAGATCGGAATGAATATTTGGACAGCCCTCTGTTTCACCGGGCCATATTCTGGGCAAGCAGTTTCTCAGTGCCAGGCAAAATGCAGGTGATAGTGAGAAACAGAATGCACAGGATATATTATATGCTATCATGAACTACATGGTGGGACAGTCTGTCCGTCTCCTATGGGGGTCACACCAACAGCTGATCTGCTGCATCTCGGTGAAGAAAACTACAAACACAGGACGCTTCACCTTGGAGGTATAAAGCCCACTAAGGATTCCATAGTAAGCGTTTTGTATTCATGTTAATCATTCGTACATTCACTGTCATTACCAGAAGTTATTGGAAGCAGACACAAAGAGTGAAGGTTTCGTTAGTTAGCACCTTAACAAAAAGAGGAGACTGTGGAAGTGGCCTTATCTGATTCCTGTGCCCTTGTGAACGTCACTGGGTGTCCGTCCCGCACACTCGGTGGCATTCAGACTGGCTCGAGCAAGTCCAATTGTCCAAGAATATGAAAATTTTGGAATAATGCCTATCAACTACACGACGACCATTAAGACAGACATTTAATCATGTTGTCTTGATCATTGAACCAAACCTACAACAGTGGAAATAACATCCGGGAATACAAAGGGGCAGAAATCTTTGTCCAGCCCTACCTGCATCTTTCCCAAACCCCTCAGGTTCTACCCAGCCTTGCAACTCCGTACCTGATCGACAGAGACAAGAGGGAAACATTCAGTGTCCAGCAGTCTGACCGGCCTAAGATTACTCATGAGTGACACACATGGGAGCACTCAACAAATGCTCTCCAGACTAAGACATGCAACCGTATCTTTGCTAATCCATGTCCCTGTTTTATTTCAAGGTGTGAACAGACTAGTATAAAGGGAACTGAACGCACAATTTTAGTAGATTTTTATACGATACCATTGCCAAACTAGCCAGACCACTGAGTCGTCCACCCTCAAGCCTTGGTCGCGTGTCTGCCTCTCACAGCACCAGCACAGCCCGCCATCTCACTCCTTATCTCACTGTAACCCCGATCATCACCTGCTTCAACTCAGACGTGTGCAAATACGAACCTGCTGGAATGAGGACCTACCTGTTTATTACCCCTCCCACCTCCTCCTGATTGATATCAATCTCCGGGAAATTTTGGCTGTGGATGTAACTTAATATATTATAATGACTACATTTTGGCTAAGAGGGATACATTAGGGGGTTACACTCACACTGCCTGGAAATTTTTAACTCCGAATGTAAATTGTATAAAAGGATTAGATTGTCACCACCAATAAATTTTAGTTGGAATGTAAGTTAATTAAAAGGATCATCATCAGACCGTCAGGAAATCTTGGCAAGGGATGATAGACAGCGGATCATACCAACACTACATGAAAATTCTGGCTGGGGATATGAACTGGTGTATAAGGTTGCTAGATTGAGGACCTAGCATTTCTTCCCATCCCCTCCCCCCTTCCAGCTCCATGTATCTCTAGACATTTTTTAGTGTAGGTGTAACTAGAAAAAGCTAAATAAATTTTGGCTAGGGACGTTAGGTAAACGGGTTTGCGCTCACACCGTCTGTAAATTCAGGGATATGAAATAGATTAAATAAATGCATCATACTCGCGCTCCCTGTAAATCTTGACTAAGAATTTTAGCTAGATAAACAGATTATAACTCACATTGCTTGGTAGTTTTGCCTACACAAAGATGAGGTTGTAAAAGCAAGGAAACATCGATTGAATGCGATTTTTTATATTCATTTCTGGAAACGTTTGCCTTGAGATACTCGTATATCAATGGGTACAACAGAATCTAAATACTGAGGCATTCGTTCACGTAGAATGAATGGAGAGCCAGAGACAAAATAGAAGATCGTTTGAGAATGAGGTGGTCGGGAGTAGAAGGGAAAGACCGACAACAAGGTGGACAATGAACGATTGGCTGGAAGGTGGACAAGGGCGAGGTCCTTAAGAGGAGGAGGAAGAGGAGGAAGAGGTGAGGGAAACTGAGAATGAGATGAAGGTAAAACGTGGTAGGTTATGTAGGGTAAGATGCTTGGTTTGTTACGCGAAGAGAGGACACAAACTCCTTGAGGTGGTTTTGTCAGGACCACTTCTCTCACAGTGTGGTGTCAGGCAATAATAAGTAGATATGTTCATGATTTCACAGTAACAAGAGTAGTTTTAATTGAAGAGTTATACCCACATATTGGTATTGTGATTATTGTGAAGATAAAACAATTTCGGCCCAACTTAGACACTCTTCAAGTATGAATAATCACAGTTTCAATGTCTAAATATAATTTCTTCCAATAACTAAAGTTCCACGGTCGATCCATTATTCAGCGTTCAGCTCCACTCGAGTTAATCTCCTGAGCGACGGTATTCCAGCACAAGAAATGAATGGAGGAACTAACATTTCCTGCGTCGCTGTTTGTAGTGACGACCGAGTGTGTGTGAAGAGGTCAGGTATGCAAAGGATTCGTTTACCTGACATAAATAGTATGAATTTTTCTTGTTCGTACCTCAGGAGATTTATTTATTTATTTTTATTCATGACTGGACTTTTGGCTGATTCATTTACTATTTTTGTATCTTACGTAACCACATTCTGAAGCTGTGTTGTCTTTTTAACATTTGTCATTTGGGGGGGAGGGTCTTAATTATAAACGTATTATTATCGCTGGTATCTTTTGCCCAACTCTACTTTTCCTGTACTGAAGGCAACACGGCACAACCGCTGGCCTGTGTACGAATGACAAAAATTTAGAGGGTGTGCACTTGACGGCTTGAGCGTGTACAGTCGGGGACAAAATATATGCCTATTATTTCATCACCGCTTCTCACTTTTATTTGTTGGCTAATATTCCTGATTTGAGGGAAGAGAGGCTTGTTACGCTTTTCTGTCCAGGGACAATTCTCGCTGATATGATACATCAGGGAGGTATGTGACGGACATGTTCTAAGTGAGAGGACGACGCAGTGAACTGGCATGCTAACTTTTTTCCCTGACTGTACACCCACAGTCTTGCCCACACCGGAACATCTCTCATACAAAAAGGACTCGCCCACAACACACAAACATAAACAGAAACATGACAGCCCTAAAACCTTCACTTTTATTGTGGACGAGGACAAGACACATACATTGCACCGACCCAACAGAGAATAACTGCCACAGAACATCTTATATTCCCCATCACAGACTTAAAAGTGGCCAGACAAAGACGGCTCCAAAGTATGCATTTTAAATGGTGATGCGGACAAGACAGACACAAAATATTGTAGACTAACCCATTGCCGGAAAAGATAACCCGAAATTTTGCACTTTATCGATGGCATGGTGTACAGGGTGTACGAGTATATACTGCAGCGGCCGCCTTGCACCCACTCGACGTGGACAGTGAGCTTTACAAGATCAACCCGTGTGTTATGGGTTCCGAAGGGCAACTGGTACGCAGTGTGTCAAGTGTATGTTTGCCAGCGAGATCACTGCCACTCCCTTTTCAATGTTCTTCAAGTGGATCGAAATCGGGTCAGGAATATTGATAGATCCACTCGGCACCCGACCACCGGAAGTTGTATATTGTAGGGTCACTGACACACACACACACACACACACACACACACACACACACACACACACACACACACACACACACACACACACCGCTCGCTGGTACAGTGGTAACGTTCTTGTTTGCCATCTGGTAGACGGGAGTTCGCGCCTCGCTCAGGTTGCGAAAAGTTTCACTGACGAAGTGGGTGGTTACTGTCCTCCTCGAGCAAGGGGATGGGTGTATGCGTGTGTGAAGGTCACAGCCTTGCCCTTAGATTGGACTATATGAGCTCTCAGCTCCCTTCCGGGAGGGTAAAAGCTGACGATCACGACCATCGAGTGATCCTGACTGACCCGGTGAATTACACACACACACACACACACACACACACACACACACACACAAATCAGGCACACAGTAGTCCAGCTGTGTGAACGAGCTTAGTGTAGTATCCAATATACTGTGAAACTCTGCTTTAATCTTATAACTGGGAGGGTGAATGTTGTCACGGGGTTTTTAAAAATATGCAGTGTTAAAGAATAATTATTCAATAATCTTGAGAGCAGGACAATGAATTGTCTTGTGAAAATCAAGCAATGATTACTTTATGCCGGCTTACTTCGCCGATTCTCTAAGGACAAGAATTTATAAACTTTCTCAACAGTACACAGCAGAGACTAATTATTCACATGTGCTGTTTATTAGTACTGTTGGCCTCTGGAGAAAGTGACTCCACCCCTGACAATCAATAACTGATGCTATTAATGATAAACAAGTTCTTGCTGGTGATATTAACTCCTAGATGGCACAACGGATTTGAGTTAATACAAAAGGACTGGCCTAAGTACCAGTTATGAATAGCAAAGCGTTTATGCAAGCTAGGAGCTGCAACTAGAATAAGCTTATGGAGAAATAAAAAACGAGTTTACATTACCTTAAGCTCAAGAAAAAGAACCGTTAAATTTATTGATTACAACGAAATAAATTTGCGTTACATTTCAAAATGAATTCAAAATAAGGAGATCGCATTCACTCGCTCACTCAGAAACTAACTCTTAAACCTAGGAAAAACGAAAAGAAATACTGATCAGAAAAGTGGACTAAGCGGATGACTGGGCGTCGTTACTGAGGAAGGACACTGCACACGCTAAGCCTCTGGAATTCAATGGCGGCGGTGGAAACTGAGCGTCGTTGCTGAGGAAGGACACTGCCACACACACTATCTGCTTCCACGGCGCACAAATCTTGACTGACTTCAAATCGTGAGAGAGAGGCAAGTGTCGAGCCGCACTTGCTAATGGCTAGAATGAGCGAAACACGCCTATAACAAAGTACTCATCGGAGGTGCTAAAGTCGCGCACAAAGATGATCATTTATGACACAGTGAAAAATTGTTCTGAAAACACTCCCAATTGGGTGAATACGTGGCGGTTGACTGAGTGATAAATACTGGGATTCCACTAGAATTCGCGGTTTCCCACCAAAGTTAATGTCACGAGTTTATTCAAATACTTAATTGCGCCGACTCGTGACAAATGTGTACGTAAGGGCACCATTTCTGACATATATGGAACAAATGTAAGAATTACATGTGGACCACGTGGGTTATCTTGTATGTCACTGTACACAGTGCATTTAACATACACAAGAGAAACCCAGCACACTTTATGCCCATCATGAGTGTCTAAAATAACGATCTGAAACTGATGACTTGCCCTACATCTTCATCCTCTGTGTTTTAACCCGTACACTGCGATGGCGTATTTTAACAAAATATTTTTGCTGTTATCAGAGGATTCACTCAACATTGGCGAGATGTCTGATGGTGTAAGGATTGATGGTGACTGTGGCTGGTCTCTTCATTACCAAACGTGTTTCATAAGCCAAATAAAAGCAGCTTGTGATATCAAGAGTAATATAAGTCTTCATCATAGAGAAGTAATTAGCAATACAGCCGTAATACTTCACTGATAGTTTGTCAAAGCAACAATTCAGTGCGTCATGTAAAGATATTATTGTATGCGACTCCGATAACCAAGTTCCAGATGGATAATAATTGTGCAGCCTGACTGGTCACCCGTAATGCTTCCTACCAGGCTGGCCGCAACACATACACAACTCTACATACCTCCCCCCCCCTTCACACTCATACACACACCATGAATAATAGTTATAAGTAATCAATGGGGTAATCTGTGAACTCTAGACGTGGGATTTAAAATCTCAACGAGTTCAGAGTGATGTCGAACTAATGACGGTGAAGGTGCGGCCATTATTACCCAATATTTCTGTTAACTTCCAACAAGATGTGGTGGTTTGCTTGATTTAAGACTAATTTATTGTGGGAGGCGTTGCGTATTTTTCAAGAGTGCAAGTCGTATCTTCGTCGGCTTGGGATATGCTACCACTTCTCCATCAGCGATTTATTTGCACATCTTACTATCCATTTATATTTTACTGACGTAAACAGTAAATGATTATCCTGCAAGAAAGTATCAAGGTGCAGTATGCAAAATAAAAAAATTAAGATGTTACTAAGCTTCTTACCAAAGAAGACTAATGGAAGTATTTTTACTTGAGTCGTATGATGCCAGGTGTATAGGAATGGGTAGTGCATGTTGTTCTTTTTTTTTTCCATTCTTTCTTTATAAGAAAAGCAAAATTTTTCATTCTTGACCTCGCCTATATCTTGCAGAAACCCATAATTGCTGGGTGTATTTCACTCAGCACTGCCCAACCACTACCTTAATCCTAAGTCTTCCCACACCCCACCCAACACCACACCCTTCTTTTACCCCCACCCCCCCAGGCATCAGATCTGTAGGAGAAATCTCCTTCACACCGCTGACCCAGTCCCTCGTACAACACCTTTTTTCAAAGGGTGCACTTCGTCCTTTTCTGCCTTACCACCCACAGTCACCTACTCCGTCACACCCACTCCTCTCCGCCTACTTCACTCATTTTCTGCTGCCTCAATGAACATTCATTTTCTCAATATTTGTATCTAAATGAAACTGGGACACTGCACACGGGATCATGACCTAATACGCCACAAGTGATGTTCCCTTGATACATACTTTAGGGAAATTTTGGCCCTCGTATTAACGCCTGCATGGTGTCGCCTCATTCTTGTTGATAGATTACTTTTGTGGTAATATTTATCCATAAATGATTGTCACTTATACTGGTAAGTTATTTTGGCGATGGTACTGGATTGCACAAAGATATCTTGTTTAGAAACTCTTATCTAGAATATCATTTAATCGAGAAGGATGATATTCTGACAGAGAACTTCACTGTTTTGTTTTCTTCATTTATGTAAGGAAGAAAGAGCAACAGACTGGAAGCCCGTAGTTGTTTCCTTCAGAAACACTTGGAACCTGTACTCGTATCCATGTGAACTGGTCTGTTGGCTCTGAAAGCACGGGATTCGACCTAAAATGACACAATATAATTCAAACAGACCTAAATTGGTGTGCTTGAGTCTGAATACGGAGCACAACACCTACCCCCCCAACACACACACACGCTTCTTGCACGAACCCCTACTAACAGAGCTTATTCTTTGCTCTTTACTTAATGGTACACAAATATGCTTTCCAGTGCTCTCATTTACGGAATAGTTATTTACACATCCCTCCGGTATATACACAGGTCACAGTTGTGTGCATGTATACATTATATTGTCGCAGCAGACTTACACATGCCTAACGTAGGAGGGCAGCTTAAAGCCGTGTTTTACAGGTCTTGGAAGGCAACTGTCCCGTAGGATCGAGAAATAACACATTTTGTCAATAGAAAGTGCCCAACCCCAACCCACTGCTTTATGCCTGGGTGCAAGTGTGGTGGGAAGGACGTTAGAGTGCAGGGTGAGAACTGGATGTGGACATTTGTTTGGCTGAAATAGCTGTGGATGTGAGTCAGTTTGTATTTGTCATTAAGGGAACCTCGATCGAATTCAAGTCAGGATTTGTATAAGTACAGGCTACCGACCTAACCACCGGAGGCTTCAGCTGCAAAAGTTAGGGAGGAATGTGAGGCAATGACATTTTATCAGTATGGTAATACTCACCACCCAGAAGACAATTTGCCTTGCAAACGGAACATTAAGGATTGAAATTATGACAGTATTAAACCCCTGCATACATTCATGCTTTAATATGGCTGTGTGTATATTTTTTGTCTAAAATTCATGTGTAACTGAATATGTGCACATTAGCATTAACTCATGTCTAGGTTTAGGCAACTGTGCACATGTCTGAGTTCATGTGTGTTAAAAGATAACGTTCGTTCGTGTGTACGTGTGTGCATACATGTGTGTATGTGCGCATGCGTGATTGAGTGTGTTTGGGTGGGTGGGTTTGCATGTGTGTTCGAGCGGTCGCACCTGGTACAGTACACACCTACCCAGTCCACCCTTGCCTGTATCCTCTCCGTCCATTCACAACCACTTGCCAAAAGCAGAAGTGGATGCAGTAAAAAGCAAGTATAATCACTATAAAAGAAATAAAAAATGTTTTAGTCGACATAGTGGGTGTGTTTACAATGCTAATGTGTGTGTGTGTGTGTGTGTGTGTGTGTGTGTGTGTGTGTGTGTGTGTGTGTGTGTGTGTGTGTGTGTGTGTGTGTGTGTGTGTGTGTGTGTGTGTGTGTGTGGGTCCAATATGGACCATAATGTGTAAATAAAATGCGTGTTTGTATGATTTCCAAACATTCCAATACGCGATAATAATGTTGCCTAACGATAACCGCTGCATAAAATACTGTTTAGCATGTCTACCGTCATTACCAATATATCAGTATACTTAATCATACCGGCTGTGTCTTTGACCAAACACAAGTCAAAACATAAATGTATATATTGAATCTTCCCTACTTTAATGGCCTAATCACAAGAATTATAGATTCTGTACAATGACTCCTTTCATCGTCTATCCTTGCTGCAGCCAGATATTTTCATTCAGCTTTATAAAGACTCCTGGTAGCGACGAGGGTAACGCCCATCAGCTAATCGTACCCACCACCCTGCCACAGAACATTACGTACCCTCCTCCCCTCCTGTTCTCTTCTCTCCCACTCCTTTTCCCAGTTCTGGTCCATTGTACTTGTTATGTAACATTCCTTTGAATTTTTGTCATACTGTCTTTGATACCTGGCGCTAGAAATCCATTATTCAGCTCAGTTCAGGTCTCTCCACCATCTTCTCAACCATCAGCAACCTCGTATGTAGCCGTTAATGAGCTTATCTATTGTAAATGCAATTAACGTAGGCGTACAAATATCGCTAAGGGGAAGAAATACCATCCTTTTTTAATGATATTATCTTAACCCCTACACCGCAGGCTTGTTTACCAATGTTTTGCGTGTCACGCGGGGTTATTCGGGCTCCGACAGACTCTCAAAAAATATTTGCCAAAAATCAGTTATTAGTCCTAGAATATTAAAATTACATATGCTTATGGCACATACCTTCAGCTTTCTCCTGGAATGTTTGTTGAGCCTTCGTCAGTTACCGTAGGACTTGTGGAGACCTCTGAAGTAGGGTAACGAAGTCTCCACTTTACACTTCCCGACAACCCGTAATATGATTACCACAGCCAGATATAAACACTATAAACACTATTCTATAATTTTCAATTAGTTTGGGATCTATACTCCAAAAAAAACCTACTGTGAAAGCAATGGAAATTACAAGCGCGTCTGATCGTCGCACTTGCGCTAGTTCGCTCTTGGTACTCTGTCATTTATTATTCATAAAACCCCTCACACTTTGTATTTCTATTACTATATCACACTTATATATATCTGGAGTCTTTCTCCATAAGTTTCCTTCAGTCGTATTAGTTTATTGTCATTGAAGTCATTCAATTTTTCATTCAGTAAAATAAGTAGAGAGCCACGGATTCACTTTCACTGTTATAACATAAATTATTTGTACTCATATTCTTATATTACTAATTACTTACATTACTATTTACATTTTCTATTCTATTTTCAATATTTACCCTTCTATTTTACTTACACTATGTTATTCACTGTCACTTTCAGTAAGATAAAACTATAATAACACTCTTCAATCATATGTACTGAACGTCCATTGCTTTCACCTGCTATTTACACATTATTTACACATTATTTCCAAATCATTCTGCTTCCACACTTGCACTGTTAGAACTGCTTCTGGCTGTGGTAATCGAAGAAGCAGGTAACAAAGAGGGGAACCTGGCACTCAGCGCACTGCCAAGAGGTGCGTTTGTGCTCAGGTGTGCGGCGGGTGGTATGCGCACATACCTGACACCTGCGAATTGCAGCCTTCCTTTTCCCTGTGGCAGGCATAAGCTCAAGTCTGTGCTGATCCATATACGCCCTCTGCTCAAGTCGGTCGGGAAGTGTTACTGGATGGCGCCTTGGAGTTGCTGCTGTCACCCTACCATATCTTTCCAGCAGCTGCTGGACACAAGTCCTGGCGAACAACCTCAGGGAGAAGGACTTGGGTGGCTTGACCTTCATCTTGTACAGGATGAAGGCGTTCAGCATCGTCATAGCTATCAGATGCAGAAAAACTTTCCTGTACCACCTAGTATTCTTCCTGAGGCAGTCGATCTCACCAATCATCATGTTGGACTTGTCCACCAGCCGCATGTTGATATTATAGTCCAACACAGCATCAGATTTCATCACAGGTTCGCCTGTCCTACGGTCGACCTTCTCACTGTCTCTCATCTCCCCTTATGTACGGTGGTGAGCATGTGCACGACCCTCTTGTCATGCCACCGTGTTGCCAGCATCTTCTCAGACTTGCATAGGTGCACGTCTCCTCGCTGCGAGGTTCTCGCCTCTGTGAATTTGGGGAAGTGGGCACGATTACTTTTCACAGTGCCGCAGGAGCCAATGCCGTGCTCAGAAAGGTATTTGGCAAGTTTCGGTGCTGTATAGTAGTTGTCTGTATACAGCACATGATTCCCACCAAAATACTTTTCTAGGAGCACTTTCACTACACAGCCTGAGAAGCAAAGGGGGTGTGTTTTATCCAGATCGTCAGTGCTGGCTGAATATATGACGAAGTCAAGGATGTACCCCGTCTTACAGTCGCACAGTACAAAGAACTTAATTCCAAAGCGATGGCGTTTGCTTGGAATGTACTGAACAAACCGAAGACGTCCTCTGAACAAAACCAAGGATTCGTCAATGACAACCTTCTGAAAGGGGTGGAAGAATGACATAAACTTATCCTTCATTCTGCTCAGAATCTCCCGGATCTTCCAGAGTGGGTCGGTTTGGGAAGGTACATCGTTGTCGGCAAAGTGCAGGTTTCCCATGATGTTCCGGAAGCGATCTCTGGCCATGTACTTATTGAAGGTGGGTGAGGGTAGTAAGGGGTCCATGGACCAGTATTCTTCCAACTCATGCTTCTTGGAGTGTGGCATGAGAAGCATGAGGGCAAAGAACACATACAGCTCCTGCACTCCCAGCATGGACCACTGTTGCATCTTGGCTGCACCTGTACCACTTGCAGCACGTTGTGATTCATACCTGTTGGTCTCATCACATATGTGCTGCATGGCTTCGTCATCTAGGAAGGCCAAAAGGTAGTCCACACACTCAGCATTTTCGTCCATAGTGAAGGCAGGCTGAACTCCTGAGGAGCTCTCATCAAAAACTAAATTTTCTGGCACAAAATCTGACCCTTCCGTTCACGTGAAGGCGTCCAGGATTCCCTGTCGTGGCGGTGTAGGGCGGGTGGTGGTGGTGGTGGTGGAGGTTGGCTGTGAGGCAGATTTATCTCGGTCAAGGTCACTCGCACTGACCCTAGGTTGCCGTACAGTACTAGCAGCCCTTACCCTACTAGCTACACTACTTTTCACTCTCCTTGATTTACCTCTACCTCTACGGCCTGCCTTCACTGTTGATGCTGGTGGTGACTCCGACGACGAAGACTCCGGAGATAACTCAGCCGACGATGATGAAGAAATGAGTGAAGTGGGGCTTGGGGAACGGGGAGGTGAATGCACTCGTGACTCATGGCGGGCTGGGTCACGTGGGGGCATTGTTTTGGGGCTAACACGCCGCCTTTTCACTCCCTTCCCAAATTCCTGTCCTTGCTGCACTAAAGACTCCTTTCCCTTGGAGCTAGACACTGATTCACACATTGTAGCACTCGTTGTTGCTGTTTCTGGCACGATAATCTCACCCGGCTCATCACAAGATTCACCCGAATCGTCATAGTCACTGTCCATCATAATCATGGACAATTCTGCCAGTTCACGTGCCACTGCAGAGTCACTAAGGCCTTTCCTGCTTGCCTCACTACTTTTCTTATGAGTAGAGGTCACGGGGCCCTTTGCAATGGGTGCAGAAGTGGCAGGAATGGCGAGGCGTGAGTGCGACATCGTTTCTCTACAGCGGAGGACAAGGAACTAAATGCTGCGGCTTATCTGAGAAGGGAAGGGTTGACAATGACACTTTAGGCTGACTGATGCTAACTTACATGCTAATTTTTTATAGGTAGAAAATCTCTGCAATACATAAAGAAATAGGTAGTTCCAGGTGAATGTAAATGTCAATTAGGATTCTCCCTTCCTTTCTGATATATATTTTTATTACAGACATCGATTACAAGGCATAATTCAAAGGGGAAATTACCGTGGTAATGTAGCGAATGAATGCACGTGAGGTTTTGTCAGGTGATAATTAGCCAATTTTTGGTGTATAACACTATCACTTACCTGTTTTTTTTTTAGTATATATTATTTTGTATAAGTATAGGGCATAGGGATTATTTCAATGGATTAAGTCTGTGGAAAAATCCGGGGGAAATTTGCGTAGCGCAGCACGGCGTGGGAGGTGAGAGGACAGGGTAATGGAGGGCAGGTAGGGAGGAGAGTCACGAAGGGGGTAAAATCGCTAAATTGTCAACAATGGATGGGAGTACAGATGAGATTTGGAGTGCTGACTAGTGCTGGACATTGGCAGTACTGATAGATGATACAAGCCACCACATGAGAGCCCGGGATAATTCAAAATAACACAGAATCACAAAAGTGATGCCCTGCGGTATGATCCATTGTGGCCGAGCATCACGAAAGTGACGCGCCGCGGTTAAGGGGTTAAGGATGTGATGAAGGTGGAGGAATGAATTGTGCATATCGATTACACGAGGGTCATTCAGGCAGACAGTTGGTTTCTGCGTAGACCCAGTCTTTCCCTGGAGCAGTACCCTCAACACTGTTTTTACATCCAGGTGTCCAGTTGTTTAACTGGTGAACAGGAACAATGGAGAAAATAACTTTGTCCAGTAATCTGGTCTGTTCGCGAATCAGGCTTGGATTATCCAGTTGCTGTCTGGATGTGCCAACCATTGCACCACCGGCTGCCCCTCCCACTGTATGTGAAGCTATAACATGTCTGGCCTAGATGTGCTAACCATTGCACCACCGGCTGCCCCTCCCACTGTATGTGAAGCTATAACATGTCTGGCCTAGATGTGCTAACCATTGCACCACCGGCTGCCCCTCCCACTGTATGTGAAGCTATAACATGTCTGGCCTAGATGTGCTAACCATTGCACCACCGGCTGCCCCTCCCACTGTATGTGAAGCTATAACATGTCTGGCCTAGATGTGCTAACCATTGCACCACCGGCTGCCCCTCCCACTCTATGTGAGGCTATAACATGTCTGGCCTAGATGCTGCCCCTCCCACTGTATGTGAGGCTATAACATGTCTGACCTAGATGCTGCCCATCCCACTGTATGTGAAGCTATAACATGTCTGGCGTAGATGCTGCCCCTCCCACTGTATGTGAAGCTATAATATGTCTGGCCTAGATGCTGCCCCTCCCACTGTATGTGAAGCTATAACATGTCTGGCCTAGATGCTGCCCCTCCCACTGTATGTGAAGCTATAACATGTCTGGCCTAGATGTGCTAACCATTGCACCACCGGCTGCCCCTCCCACTGTATGTGAAGCTATAACATGTCTGGCCTAGATGTGCTAACCATTGCACCACCGGCTGCCCCTCCCACTGTATGTGAAGCTATAACATGTCTGGCCTAGATGTGCTAACCATTGCACCACCGGCTGCCCCTCCCACTGTATGTGAAGCTATAACATGTCTGGCCTAGATGTGCTAACCATTGCACCACCGGCTGGCCCTCCCACTGTATGTGAAGCTATAACATGTCTGGCCTAGATGTACTAACCATTGCACCACCGGCTGCCCCTCCCACTGTATGTGAAGCCATAACATGTCTGGCCTAGATGTGCTAACCATTGCACCACCGGCTGCCCCTCCCACTGTATGTGAAGCTATAACATGTCTGGCCTAGAAGCTGCCCCTCCCACTGTATGTGAAGCTATAACATGTCTGGCGTAGATGCTGCCCCTCCCACTGTATGTGAAGCTATAACATGTCTGGCCTCTCTTTACTGTTGCTGATTGCACTCCATGATGTTCCATGCAGACTGATCAAAACTCCTATGCCAACAACAATATTCTTCACTGTATAAGATTGTTTTTGGTATTTTTGCAGGAGCTCCATTAGCCATCCAGTATTGCAAACACCTAAAGATTTTTACCTGTGTGTGTGTGTGTGTGTGTGTGTGTGTGTGTGTGTGTGTGTGTGTGTGTGTGTGTGTGTGTGTGTGTGTGTGTGTGTGTGTGTGTGTGCGAGGAGAGAGAGAGAGAGAGAGAGAGAGCCGTGCGTTCTTAGTACGACGACTGCTAGGCCTCATGGAACAAGACTGGTCTGGGTCCAGCGTGGGATACAAGGCTGGAGTGAGGCCCTCCAGTTCTGGCGTTGCAAATGCTCCTCCATCTTCATGACCTTTGTGTGGAAACTGATTGTGATTTCAGTTGGTGTCCCAGCAGGAGTAGTTTCGTGCATTAAAAAAAATGTTTTATATTTTGGATTAGGAAGATCTTTGAAATACTATGTTAAAAAGAAAGACCAGTTACGCTTTATATTTTGAAAGACATGGCGAAGAACTTTTAAATACTATGCTGTGTCCTATCTGAAGTCACGTATTATTTTCACTGCGTTCGAAATGAATCACTTCCTAAAGATGACGTTTTATCCATTTTGATTAGGATATTTATTCGGATTACGGAATGCCACGATTATCTGAAGCATTTATTTCAAAGATGTAAGTCAGTCACTGTGGCTGGTACATGATTAACAGTATCACTATGCTTTAATGGTGTAGGTAAGAGGTAGGAATAGATAGAATCGTGACAGAAATGGCCGAAGAAAGAATTGCAGGGTGACCACAGCGTTCCATAACACATATGGTAATATGAAAAGTTTCAGCAATGCATTAGATATATTGCCATTTGATCCTTCACTATCGTAACAAGATCATTCACTTGGGAGATAACCTGGATATTGTGGCAGTCATGCTAAGTAAAAAAAAAAAAAAAAAAAAAAAAAAAAAACTGAAAAGCTGAAAGTTTAAATTAATGTTGAAACCAGTATGAGACTGTGGGTTTGAAAATTAAAGAAAAAGTAAGATACAGAAGTGTGAAAAGATGTAAAAAAAAAAAAAATCATAGAAGAGACTCATCCCACTCGATAACTGGGGAATACGTATATACCCGGTAGGGTTTTAAGAGGTATAATTGTGGTAAGGTTCTCCTTATTATACTTAATACCTGTCAAAGCCGTAACATTCACTCTTAAATGATGCATCCGTGTTGCTTGCATATGTTGTTATCAGCCGAAACCATACATTCGTTGCAAGTCATCTCATAAGTATATATTTTGATTACTTTTTTGATAAAACTTGTTCCTCGGCAAATTGTGCTGCCATACTATACACTTTTATATATAATCAAATACCTTATCCACTGGACTATTTAATTCGCTTAGTTATTTCCCTGGTTCCAGTAAATAATGGAAAGCCCCAACTGAAGCCATGCAACTTGTCAGTGGTAACGCACGTAAAGCAGATTAGTATTCCGAGCAGACCCACCTCCACCAAAGTCACAGCTGACCGACTGCTCTGTGAACCCTCTGATATTTACTGTGCCACTGAACACTCACTGACTCTCCTTCAAAAGTATTACTCCTTAACCCTCTGATATTTACTGTACTGCTATAGCACTATCCCACTTTCCTTAACAATTATAACTCCATCACCTTCTAATATCTCCCATACTACTGGAACAATTATTATCTTTCCTTCAGTATTACTATTCCTTACTGGCTTTCACCGTTTTATTAGCGTTTTCGTCATTCATTTTCAATTACTTACTTCGTTCACTAGGCCTTTATGTCTGTAATTTTTCACAGTATGTGTTTCCGCTTGTAACTGAAATATTTTTGGCAGATTTCTATGTAACTCAACACTAAACCGTGTCCCTAATGCAAGAGTTCGCCTAACAACACAGTCGCTTTCTCTCTCCGTGTGCCTACTCTCATCACAAGGAACATTTCATACACGAACACCAATGAAGCCTTTCCCCCTACACTTCTTTCGGAAAATGATATCAGTCTGTGGCAGTATTCACTTGAGTACCGGACTGGCAGGCCACCTTACCCACTGGGCTACAGTGGTGATTTCAGTAGCGTAGAGTTAATCATCATCATCATCATCGTTGTTGTCTTCGTCTTAGCCTTAATACTTAACTACAAAACGGCATGATGAAATATTGACATACAAGTGGAAATTGTTTGGTTTTTGCCTATCGACTGCACCAGGGTTATTAAGGGTAACAGTGAGTGTTTGTTTATTCCTAATATTCCCCTAGAAAACAACCCGTGACAGTCCAGTTTAACATCCATGTCACCAAGTGTAATGCTGCGTTAACATGAACAAAGGGAAGGTGAAACTGTTGGACAGTGTGGACAGCTCAATAACAGAAACAAAAGACACAGTAAGTGTTTAGTAGGGGGAAATACCAAACATAACCAGTGAATCGACCATACAAAGATTAACTGATCATTTAGGCTTTTGGATTCTTGGCTCCACCTTATAAGTACTGATACGATACCTTTACACATACTTTACAGACACCGAAGTAATTAAACGAGATGTCATGTTTGCAACACGCTGGAAAACTACTGGTTAGTTTTGCAAGATCTCATTGAGTTTATCGCGATGGTGTAAAAGAATTATTAACCGAACTAATGAAGCAAGATTAGTCCTTCAAACCAGCTGAAATATTACTGATAAGGTTATCAAGATCTCATTATGCTCTGACAAGGCTTCGAGGTGGTGTACAGACGCTGATAATCGCAGTTGTATCTTTCGGCTCATGTATAAATCAGTCTTTGTAGCTTAATACCATCCTTAATATTAACTTTCTGCCAAGCTATTTTCCTGTCAACATGCCTATCCCGCCGTTATATTCAAACTTTAGTTGAGCTAACTTGTTTCTTGGACCAATTTTCATGTCCATCAGTCTTCCTCTTTATTTACCAAACCACCTATTATTATTCATCCCGTCACCCAGCCTACCCTCCTTTCTGCCTAACCATCAACCACTAACCCCACAAAACACAGCTCCCATTCATTTTTGTTCATCACCTGTTAACCCCCATTCTCCCTGTCTCCCAGTTTACCTTCCTAAATCACCTTCCAAACCATCTATCCTCGTACAGTCGACAGCAGAAGTTCGTCCCTCTCAGCGTGCGTGATACGAGCTTGTTTATCTGGGGACACTGTCTGAGATAGAGTTGTCAGGTATGGTTTAAATGGCTAACATTAAAGAAATGTGTTCGGAGATAAGTTAAGAACACATTCCCTAATGATAACAATGAACTGCAGCAGGTGGGATAATAACGTTATTGTGAAATGTATGACACTGGTGTATAAAGATTGATCGTTACGGACACAGACGCACAGGATTATTTGGACTGGACTGATGTTGCCAGCAAATATTATATGAAATATTATAGAACGTTTGCAATCCTAAAGGTGAGGTTGCAGGAAAACATTGATTACGTCAGTTACACACTAAACAAACACAGAAACTGACAATGCGCGTTTGGCGAGAATACGGTTTTGTTTTGCAAGTTAATGACTTCCCTTCCTGACCTCTCTCCCCACCCATTTCTCCTCTTCCCAGTGACGCTCTGCCTTCATCCACATCTTATCGTTAATGCTGAAAATCGTATGCCTGTAGTGTGGAAAGTAATCAATATAAAAGTGTTAAATGAGCTTCTTCAACCTCATCGCTATGAAGTGTTATCCATGACTTGAATACAAATGTTAGTAATATGAATAAATCGCCACTGTGGTGGTTTGGAGACATTAGTCGTCAACATTTATATAACACATAATCATCGTTAATACAGTGCTCCAAATACACTCCCTCTCCACCCCCTCGCAGTCTCCTCTCCCCCATCCACTGTCTCTATCACTCCTCCACCCTCCCTTCCCCCCCCTCTACTAGTACCCCTTGTTTCTAGCCTGCAACACTCCGAACCCCTTCCCACGGTTTTATTGTACTGAACCTGCCGGATTTCATTTACTAGTTATATAAAATGTCTGTTTTCTCTCCCTTCTTCATTTTTGTCTCAGGAACCGAACAATATAACGACCTTTGGGTTATGTTTTTGGACTGTATTCTGTAATAGTGTGTATTATTATTATATTGACAGCGGCTGTCAAGAGGCATTAACAGGTCAAATTATAGTAGTCAGTGCTTCAATTTTGCCATTATTTTATTACTCCTCCGTAGCCATTAATCTCTTACTTACACATATTTTTATTCTTTAGTCCTTGGTACTGATCACTGAGAGTTACGATGAACATTTTGTAATATAAGTAGTCTGGTTACTTGTGTGTATTACAGTTGGCTATATAACAGGCATGAGTATTGTGTTTATAATGTCACTACTAGTACGACTTAAATTCCTGTATATGATAACTGTGTTCAAACAATGAATAACCGATCTAGTTAGAGAGGTAAAACGACGCAGGGTATATTAAACAAAACCGTGGGGAGGGGTTGGGGGTGTTGAGGGAGAGGAACAAGGGGTACTGGTAGAGGGGGGGGGGAAGGGAGGGTGGAGGAGTGATAGAGACAGTGGATGGGGGAGAGGAGACTGCGAGGGGGTGGAGAGGGAGTGTATTTGGAGCACTGTATTAACGATGATTATGTGTTACATAGATGTTGACGAGTAATGTCTCCTAACCACCACAGTGGCGATTTATTCATATTACTAACATTTATATTCAAGTCATGGATAACACTTCATAGTGATGAGGTTGAAGAAGCTCATTTAATACTTTTATATTGATTACTTTCCACACGCTACCTACAGGCATACGATTTTCAGCATTAACGATAAGATGTGGATGATGGCAGAGCGTGACTGGGAAGAGGAGAAATGGGTGGGGAGAGAGGTCAGGAAGGGAAGTCATTTAACTTGTAAAACAAAACCGTATTCGCGCGAAACGCGCATTGTCAGTTTCTGTGTTTGTTTAGTGTGTAACTGACGTAATCAATGTTTTCTTGCAACCTCACCTTTAGGATTGCAAACGTTCTATAATATTTCATATAATATTTGCTGGCAACATCAGTCCAGTCCAAATAATCCTGTGCGTCTGTGTCCGTAACGATCAATCTTCATTCACCAGTGTCATACATTTCACAATAACGTTATTATCCCACCTGCTGCAGTTCATTGTTATCATTAGGGAATGTGTTCTTAATTTATCTCCGAACACATTTCTTTAATGTTAGCCATTTAAACCATACCTTACAACTCTATCTCAGATAGTGTTCCCAGATCAACAGGCTCGTATCACGCACGCTGAGAGGGACGAACTTCTGCTGTCGACTGTACCATGTCAACAACCTTCACTCCCTGTTAACACAGCTGTTATCCATTCTACCACCTCGTCAACCAATTCCCTCCTCTCTATCTTTCATCTTACATTGCCTTCCCTTCTCACAATTTCCGCCATCCATAATTCTACCCACCAAACCACCTACTCTCTTGCCTCCCAAAACTAAACCATCTCCACTACTTAACACAGCTGTCCTCCATCCTAGCATCTCGGTCATCAACTTTATCCTTCCTGCCTACCAGCCAACTTACCTGCTTACCATGCTTCCTATTAAGCCACATATTGTCGACCCTATCAAACCACCAGCCTGCTTCATACAACTGCTATCCATCGTACCACTTTAACCATCAGTCCCAGCCTACCTGCCAAACTACCCACCACCCCTATGCTTAGTACCAGGTAGTTCACTTATCATAGCTGCCACCTTTCCCATAGCCACTCATATCGACCGCATCCTGCCTACCTTGCCATCTCTCTCTCCAACCAAACCATCAGCCATCACCCCTGCTTGGCTCCGCCGCTGCCCTTACCGCCCACTACACATTTCAGTCACATCTTACCCATCGAATATTGCACCGTCCTTCCAAACCACCAACAGACTGTACTTACCCTCATACCAAATCACCAACCATCTTGTCCATTAAACGAAGCTGCCGCCCTTCCCACCATCTCACTTATCAACCTTACCGTACCTGTTAACCCTACTCGACCCTCCTAATAATCGTTTTAAACACCTATTACCTACCAACCAGCTTACCTACCAAACCATCAACCATTACCCCAGCTTACCACAACTGCCATATATCAAGCACCTCACCTATCAACTCCACCCTCCTAATCTTCCAGCCCATCTTCCTGCCTTTCCTACTAAAATATTTACCATTTTCTTTCTAACAAATCACTCTCACCCCTGTTTACACACATCCTCCTCCCTACCATCTCAGCCTATCAGCCACATCATGCCTGTCACCCCTGCTTAACACATCTCACCCTTCCTACCTCCTCAGCGTATCAATCACACCCACTCTATCTTCCAGTACACTTACGGTATTCGTCTACCTGCCCCACCCTTACCCATCCTACACTACCATCTACCAAACCACCGATCACCACCCTGCACTTTACCCCACTTACCACTCTGTCGAGCACCTCACCCACCAACACCATCCTTCTTATCTCCAAACGTACACTAGCTCCAGAAAGCATCGGTGCATTGTGGGTCCGTTGCCATCCGGAATGATTCGACCAGGTGCCAGTGACAGCCCATTAATACCTGTATATATTGTAACATTTACGGTCATTCCCTACATATTATGAAGGACACAAGTGGTGTCTGATACAGCAGTCATCTACCGTCTGGGACGACTGCGTGTGCGAAGGCAGAACAGAAATTCCCATTATTCATTGTTCCGTGTGTCATAAAATTTAATACATATTTTACACTGATACTTTCTGGAGCTAGTGTAATTACATACCTATCACACCTTGTAGCAAACAATCACCCCTACTCTAACACATCTATCAGCCTGTTGACTACCTTATCAACCCTATCATTCCTGTCTCTCTCAGCCTTCCTACCCTCCTTCCTCCAATTTCCCCTACCAATCGTCCTCGTCCTATCCACTAAACTACTTATTTTCATGCCTGTCACACCATCCATAACCCATCGCCCTTCCTACCATCTCAGCTGTCAACTCCAACTTTAACAAGTCATCTTCCATTCCCCCACTAAAATCTTCAGATGGCAACATTACAAATGACCCGCGTGGGAAAGCACATATCTTTGCCAGTACCTTTGCCAGAAACTCTACCATAGACGATACCAGCCAGAATGTCCCAGTACTGGAACTTGATTCTCCCGAAATTGCCCCACTTAAAATACAGAGAAGATTCGTAAAATCCATCCTAGACAATTTACCTACCAACAAAGCTCCAGGTCCAGATGGAATTCTGCCAATTGTTTTGAAAAAGTGTTCCCCTGAACTTGCCTCTGTCCTAGCTAAATTATTCAGACTATGCATACGTACTTCTTTATTCCCATATTCATGGAAAGAAGCCAATATCCACCCACTTCCAAAGAAAGGATGTTCGTCTGACCTCTCCGATTACAGACCAATAGCTGTCACATCTTCTCTTGGTAAGGTATTTGAAACTTTAATTAATAAGCACATTGTTAAACATCTTGAATCCAACAACTTAATTAGTGATAGACAATACGGTTTTCGCCACGAAAGATCCACCATTGACATACTCAATCTCTTAACTCATACCATCCATCAATCAATTGATCTTTTTGGAGAAACTCATGCAGTAGCTCTTGATATCTCTAAAGCTTTCGACAGAGTATGGCATCGTTCCCTGCTGTCCAAACTCCCTTGCTATGGACTAACGTCTTTTGTTCCTTTGAATTCTTCATATCTTAGTGACAGGAAAATAAGAGTAAAAGTAGATGATGTATATTCGAATTTCCACTCAATTAACGCCGGCGTGCCGCAGGGATTAGTTCTGGCGCCAACTCTATTACTGGTTCATATTAATGATCTCTTATCTGTCACCCACAATCCCATTCACTCATATGCAGATGACTCAACACTAAATAGTAAATTTACTCTCAGACACCCATTTACAAAGTCTAATATCTCTACCTCTCAACCCAGTACAGCCATCTCCATAAATCAAGATCTATCTAAGATCAGTGAATGGGGACAAAACAACCTTGTCTCTTTTAATGCTAGTAAAACTAAATATATACAGTTTACTAATAGACAGATATTGCCAGATTCGTACATTACCTTCAGTGCCACTAATATTCCCATCTCCAAAAGTATTGAAATTCTTGGTGTCTCACTTAACAGTGCCCTCAGCTGGACCTCTCATGTCAGATCACTTGCTAAAACCGCCTCAAAGAAACTTGGATTATTGTACAGAGTCCGTAACTTCTTCGCCGATGAGCAGTTGGCTATAATTTATAAGAGTCATGTGCCTCTCAGCTTGAATACTGCTCACCCTTGTGGAATGGATGTGGAGAGGTTGCATTAAAACAACGAGATAAAATTCAGAACAAAGCTGTTAGAATCATTAACAACCCTGCCATTACATATAAACTACCTCCCCTGCAAGTAAGAAGGAATGTTGCCTCCCTTGCATTATTTTACAGATATTTTTTTGGCAAATGCTCAGACGAAGTTGCGTCCATGGTGCCACCTCTCCATGCCTTCCCTCGTGCTACACGGCCATCTGGTAGCGCTCATGACTGGAATATCACTCAGCCATATTGCAGAACTTCTGCCTATCAGAATTCTTTCATTCCCCGAACTGCATCTCTCTGGAACTCGCTTCCCCAGAGTTGTTTCCCTCCAAATTTCAACCCACAGCTGTTCAAGTCTAACTGTTACAGATATCTTATGAACAGAGGACACCAGTAATCTGGTGTATGGATTATTTTTTTTTTTACTCATTTGTTTTTCCTTACTCTGTTCTGTTATTTATATATATATATATAAAAAAACTCCCTACCAAATCACCCAGCATCTCCCCCAGCCATCCTTCCTACCACACCACCTTATCTCCCAGCCTACCCACCTGCCTGCCTGTCAGTTGGCCGTGTATATGTAAACCCTGCCTCTGCCGTTCACCTTTACCCATATTAGTCTCCATCAATCTGTGTGTCGGGCCTATTGATCTTCACCCTCCTTCCTTCTACTCTTATAATCAGCACATTTATCTTGACGGATTAATCTGTGGACAAACAAAGCCGCTCTGCCTGTGATGTTCCTGGTTTATAATTGGCACCCTTAGAATAGCCCCGACCTTACAGCCCATCACCTGTTATTTATCAGGTTGCATAATTGTCTTCCATATTTCATTAACGATCCTATTTTTTGACATTTACTGCATTAAAACTGAATGAACTGCTCCGAAAAGAATCCACAAAGTTTCAAATTTTTAGGCCTGAATGTCTATAAGCACAATTTTAAGGCTCATATCATTGCTATGTCATCTGCCACAGCTGTCATGTTCTTCTGCAGAACAATAACAAAACCGTTCCTGCCGCCCCCATTTTCCTTTGTTGATCCCGTGACTTGTTTGGTTTGGGTCACTGGCCTAGTTTGAGTGAGTGTCCACACTGGCCTCTGTTTTTTTTTTTTTTTTTTTTTTTTTAAATAACAGAACGGAGGAAGGAAAAACAAATGGAGAAAAAAAATAATCCAGATTACTGGTGTCCTCTGTTCATAAAATATCTGTAACAGTTAGACTTGAACAGTTGTAGGTTGAAATTTGGAGGAAAACTACTCTGGGGAAGCGAGTTCCAGAGAGATGCAGTTCGGGGAATGAAAGAATTCTGATAGGCAGAAGTTCTGCAATATGGTTGAGTGACATTCCAGTCATGAGCGCTACCAGATGGCCGTGTAGCACGAGGGAAGGCATGGAGAGGTGGCACCATGGACGCAACTTCGTCTGAGCATTTGCCAAAAAAATATCTGTAAAATAATGCAAGGGAGGCAACATTCCTTCTTACTTGCAGGGGAGGTAGTTTATATGTAATGGCAGGGTTGTTAATGATTCTAACAGTTTTATTCTGAATTTTGTCTAGTTGTCTTAATGCAACCTCTCCACAACCATTCCACAAGGGTGAGCAATATTCAAGCTGAGAGCGCACATGACTCTTATAAATTATAGCTAACTGCTCATCGGCGAAGAAGTTACGGACTCTGTACAATAATCCAAGTTTCTTTGAGGCGGTTTTAGCAAGTGATCTGATATGAGAGGTCCAGCTGAGGGCACTGTTAAGTGAGACACCAAGAATTTCAATACTTTTGGAGATGGGAATATTAGTAGCACTGAAGGTAATGTACGAATCTGGCAATATCTGTCTATTAGTAAACTGTATATATTTAGTTTTACTAGCATTAAAAGAGACAAGGTTGTTTTGTCCCCATTCACTGATTGTAGATAGATCTTGATTTATGGAGATGGCTGTATTGAGTTGAGAGGTAGAGATATTAGACTTTGTAAATGGATGTCTGAGTGTGAATGAACTATGTAGTGTTGAGTCATCTGCATATGAGTGAATGGGATTGTGAGTGACAAATAAGAGATCATTAATATGAACCAGAAATAGGGTTGGCGCCAGAACTGATCCCTGCGGCACGCCGGCGTTAATTGAGTGGAAATTCGAATATACATCATCTACTTTTACTCTTATTTTCCTGTCACTAAGATAAGAAGAAATCAAAGGAACAAAAGACGTTAGTCCATAGCAAGGGAGTTTGGACAGCAGGAAACAGTGCCATACTCTGTCGAAAGCTTTAGAGATATCAAGAGCTACTGCATGAGTTTCTCCAAAAAGATCAATTGATTGATGGACGGTATGAGTTAAGAGATTGAGTATGTCAATGGTGGATCTTTCGTGGCGAAAACCGTATTGTCTATCATTAATTAAGTTGTTGGATTCAAGATGTTTAACAATATGCTTATTAATTAAAGTTTCAAATATCTTACCAAGAGAAGATGTGAAAGCTATTGGTCTGTAATTGGAGGGGTCAGACGAACTTCCTTTCTTCGAAACTGGGTGGATATTGGCTTCTTTCCAAGAATTTGGGAATAAAGAAGTACGTATGCATAGTCTGAATAATTTAGCTAGGACAGAGGCAAGTTCAGGGGAACACTTTTTCAAAACAATTGGCGGAATTCCATCTGGACCTGGAGCTTTGTTGGTAGGTAAATTGTCTAGGACGGATTTTACAAATCTTGTCTGTATTTTAAGTGGGGCAATTTCGGGAGAATCAAGTTCCAGTACTGAGACATTCTGGCTGGTATCATCTATGGTAGAGTTTCTTGCAAAGTACTAACAAAGTTATTTGCTTTCCCACGTGGATCATTTGTAATATTGCCATCTGAAGATTTTAGTGGGGGAATGGAAGAAATTAAGAGTTGACCAGAATATTCTATTGTCATTAGGGTTGTTAAGTAGTTTTGATGCTTGCTTTTGAAGAAAGTTTGATTTAGATAGATTTAATACAGCTTTTGCATGATTTCTAGCAATTTTAAATTGGGAGAGTGATTCAGGTGTTTTTGATTTTAAGTAAGAGTTATATGCTAATGACTTTTGGGCTGTTGCTCTGGCACAATTGCCATCAAACCATTTAGGAGAGTTTGATCTTTTAGTGAATTGTTGACTTGGTATGAATAAATCCATACCAGCTAGTATTAAGTCACAAATGTGGGACTGGGTAGAATTGGGATCACTAGAGAAGAAAGACTGCCATGGAACATCAGCAAGATAATTTCTAAATCCATCCCAGTCTGCCCTGTCAAAGTGCCATCGGGTCACCCTGACAGGTTCGGAATGGGGAGGTGTAAGAGGGTTAACTAATGAGGCTTTGATGAGATTGTGGTCAGAGGATCCAAGTGGTGACAGTACCTCTATCCTGTATTGATCTGGATTATTTGTCAAGAATAAATCCAAGAGATGGGCATTGTGGTCAGGATTATCAGGTATTCTGGTTGGTTGCTTTACCAACTGGGTGAGATTAAACGATTCCGCAAACAGCTCGCTTTCTAGACCAGCGTCGTCAGTCCGGGCAGAATGCAATAACCATTCAACATTGTGTATGTTAAAATCACCCAAAATGGTAATTTCATTGCCAAGGGCAAGGTCAAGGTTACTCAACTGAGTGGATATGGAATCAAATACACTGGGTTCCGAAGAAGCATTGGGGGAACGATAAACTACACAGATATATTTGTGTGGTGCCATAAACAGCGCTGGGGTTGTATTTTCGTGAACTTAAGCAAATTTGTATTTTACCTCTAGCTTTTTGGCATATCTTGGCATATTTCACCTTATCCCTTGTATAGTGTTATGCATGGAATATAGATTTTAAAAACAAAATGCAAGACGGTGTTAAATGTACTAATGGAAAATATATCGTTATAGGCTAGAGCTAGAGCTTAGTTGCTATTTTATGGGAGTTACGGCAGCATTTTATTCTCTCCTTCACTGGCCATAATTTTGTTTGGTGATATGGGTTTTAGCTTTTTATGTGAAGTGGTTTCCCGGGCCGACCACAGGACTTCTTCTTTTCTTTCTTTTTTCCTTTTTAATTCAAGGACTCGTTTTCCCTAGTCTTGTCTTTGTCCTGGACAGAAAAAAGGGGATGGATGTAAAGGTACGACTATATGCCGAATTCTGGGGAAACATTAGGGTGCTTTCTTTATCAGTTACGCTTGTGTATGTTTGTGAACGTGTCAGCAATGTAAGACCGGCTTTTTTTTTCTTTTTTTTTTATTATGCCCCAACACTTGTTCCTTCACCGGCAATTCACTTCCTCACCATCCAGTTCTTTCTCACACTTCCGTCTGATTAGGCTACAAGCTACACAACACGTTGGTGCTTTCCCTGTTAGTTACCCTGAGGTGCACGCGGTCTTGTCATGTGCCGACAACAAGAATCTTTAGACAAGGCGTCTTGCCCACAGTATGTTCCCGCTTAGAAATGTTATAGGGACCGGGATATCTAATTGACGGTTTCGTATCGTAATCTGGGGGAAATGCTTGATGCTGTTTTCGTGCCAGTTACATATGTTCTTGTTAGCTCCCTCCCCACACCTCATTCTCCCTTTCCCTCTCTTTTCCCCTGCCTCTCTCCTTCTACCTCTCCCTTCCCCCTGCCTCTCTCCTTCTACCTCTCCCTTCCCCCTCCCCTCCCTCTCTCTCTTCCCCTACCGCTACCCCTTCCCGCTTCCCCTACCCCTCCCCTCCCTCTCTCTCTTCCCCTACCCCTACCCCTACCCCTTCCCGCTTCCCCTACCCCTACCCCTTCCCGCCTCCCCTCCCCTTCTCCCTCCCTCTCCCCCTCACCCTTCCCCTTTCCCCTTTCCCATCTCCCTACCTCTCCCCCCTCCCCCTTTCCCTGACATATGTTCCTCTTCCCCTTCCCTACCTCTTCCCTTCCCCTTCCCTACCTCTTCCCTTCCCCTTCCCTTTCCCCTGCCTTCCCCTTCCCTTCCAGCAGTCGGCACCACAGGGTCCCCGTCATCCTGTGTTCAGTGGCGGTACTGTCCGTCAGTGTGAGCAGCGCCTCTTTGCACCGTATTTTCGTGTGATATGAAGGCTCCATAGCACCTCCTCACCAGTTTGTTTTTGTATAGGCTGCGTTAACTCCTGCCCTGTGTTGAAGTCTTATATTTTATTCTTGCTGTCACCACACTTATTCAGTCAGGTTATGGCAGAGTTCTGGCAGCAAAAGAGTGGAAGTTGCTGGTAATCCCTTCACTGCTGGGCGTCCCTCCTAATCTGAGTAAAATCGTCCGGTGTTGGTAACACTGAAGTGCAAAATAAGTCACCTGGGTCAAGTCGTCCTTTTTGTCTACTATATTTATACACAGTAAATCATTATATACAGCCAGTAATGGTGCAAGAGAGAACAATTAAGGTGTCATATGCAATATAAATCGCTAAGGAAGATATGCCAGGAAATTACCTAACCTCATCTCAAATGCCGACTCGAGTGTCAGTCAGGCGAGAAAACTGGGCGGTAAGGCACAACAGCTGTCTGCTAAGACAACACTTAAGTTACTCAGTAAATTCAACAGTGTGTAGAAAAACAGATGGTTTGGAAGAAACTGATGGAATATAGTACAGGAATGTTAAGGCTGGAATATTATGATAAAACAAAAATCCAATGCTCCCACAGACATTATCCTAATACTGATCTTCATTACAAAATTAACCGATCGTGTAATATTCATGGCCTCCGAAAAATTGGTTGGTAAACCGCCATTAATCAGCTTGATCGAAACAGACCAGTTCCGCAACGCCTTTTAACAGCAAAAATTAAAGCAGAAATTACCTATCCCGCCAAAAGTTACCTACCTGGGTGAAATTGGTGGCGGCGGGGTGTGCTGAGAGTGTAGAGGGGAGGGATGAGTGAGTGAAATGTGGAGGAGAGTATGGAGGTGTGGTGAGGGTGGGGTGTGGTGTAGGTGGGGATGGGAGAGTATCAGAGGAGGAGTAGGGTGGGAGATTGGTGTGGGGTGAGGTGTAATGGTATTGGTGACCGCTGGCTGGGTGATGGTCATGCAGGCTGGGAAGCCGATGGTTCTTGGGTTAACAAATCCAGCTCACAACTAAACTAAATTATCTGAAGGTAGGAAGAATAAATGAAAAACACATCTTATTGAAGACATTAACCAACTCCATCCTAGATCGTCTTTAGTATTTTATTCGTGATATCCCGAGGGCATTGATTCTGCATGTGAACTACAACTCTCCACACAAACCAACCACAGGTCCTGCCATTCACCGTAGTGACAGCCGTAATTGTAATGGATCAGTAAGTATCAAGTGTGGATGATGTAGTAAGCCATCAGGGCCGTGACGTCCTGATGGCGTCACAAGAGCAGCGCAGCCTTGTTACACCTCAGCCAGTCGCCGCCGCCACAACATGGCTGCCGTCACAGCCAAAAATTACTGCTTGGTTCATTAGCATAACCAGCCAGATAACAATGCACGGATTCGTCTTTCGGGCGGTCGTGGGTTTCACTTGCATGCACGGGTTCGGCACGTAACCAAGCAGATGCACGGCTCGGGTGACGTGTGACAGCGCAATACTGCCGTTGGATGAAAAGAGTGGAATATTTCTTGTGCGTCCAGTAATGAGGAGGGGAAACTGTAACAAGAAAATGAGTTAAATGAGAGGTACATGGCTGAAGGACGAGGCAGCCTGGAACTAAGCCGCAGCTGTGCTCGGATTAATGTACAAAGATCAAATATGTTTACACACCTCCAGCTGCGGCAATGAGCAGACGCGGCAAAAACCGTAAAGGTGCGACACGGACAAAATGCAACAACGATGAACTATGACGGCGATTTAACGGAACACCAGCCAGGTTTTCCAGCAAAGGGCCAAGGCAGTTCATCCCATGTGAAGGTAATTAATAGAAGCCGGTGGGTTTTCAAATGGATAGGTGGGAGCCGGAAGGATATAATGGGAGGAGAGCAATGGTGATGAACTGAACCTGGCCTCAGACACGCCGTGATAACCATCAACAGCCAGATGAAAATGAAGGTAATTAACAGAAGATGGTGGGTTTTAATATGGAATGGGTGGGATGGGAAGGGACGTTAGGGAACAGGGTAATGATTGGTGGGATGGCAGGGTGATGAGACCGCCACTTAACTCCCCGGTAATAGGCTTCATCAGGGCAGGCCCTAAACGAGAGGAAGAGACGGCCAGGCAGCAGGTCCGCATAGCACACTATTTATGTGTTTGGAATGAATTTATTGACAGACCTACGATCAGTTCCTTATCGTAACTCAGTCTTTGTCGAAGCTTTATTATTGTCTTGTAATTTCAGTAATGTTGGTTTTGTGATATTCTGTCTGTTATCCCAGTTGCTGTTGTGTGTTGGCCTAGCACTAGCAGAGGCTTCAGCGTATCTTTGGTGGTACTTTGTGCAACAAATTCAGGTGTTTGTGCCATTTGTCCAGCTGGCAACTCGAAAAAAACAGACATTGGTTTGTGGGCCGACCATGCTGTTGGGCACAGTTTGTTTCCCTTTGTTGCTGTACACCTAATAGGACATATGAGCACCTAAATATTTAACAACTTTAGCGGTTCCTGCTCTAACGGAAGATGGGGACTTAGCATAAACTTAACGCCTGTCTTAACGACTCTCCAGTAGTCGACAGACATAAAATCAACATTCGTATTACCCTAAAAAAAAAAATAGATCCTAGCCACGGGTAGGGAATGCTGGTGCAAGAGTGAATAATGATTTTCCTGTACCTGTGTTGCTAACCCATCAGTAGAAAATAGCATTTAATATCCGGCTCATGAGGGTGGCATGCTACAATACGCAGGTAGGTAGACCTGACAGGCTGAGTTAGAAAGGAACGTGCTACGTGGAGGGAGGGAGAGAAGAGGAAAGTAGTGAAAGACGAGTGAAGCAGCTGGCAAGGGGATGGGGGCCAGATTGTAACTATGGGCCTTCAAATTTTTATGAAACTAGTGACGAAGGTAGCGGTGCTCTGCCTGGCACGTCACCGCTGCTCCTGTGCCTCCTACCAGCTCTCTCTTGTCGCAACATTATATATTTTTTGTTTGATACCAAAGCGCAGGATTTTGTTCCTTGCAAAAGATAGTGATGATTCTGGAGAAGTCAGCATTATTTCAAACAAAGAGTGATACTCGTGAGTCTTTGAAGCTTAACCCTGTCTTAGTCGACAAGACTGTTTTCTTCAGGTATAGAAGCCTGGGGTGTTTATAATGTATCAATTAATCCTCCTGTGGTCGGGAATATTCTGTTTTTTTGATGAATTCTTTAATATTTTAGCTGTCAGACGACTGTATTCAGCCTAGAGAGAGTCATCGGAGCCTGAACGTGTTGAATACTTTGGTATTTAAACTATTTTAAAGGCTGAAGTAACACGGAAGAGACAGCACAGACTGTTATATGCACAGAAAAGGTTAATATTTTCTTCCAGTAAGGGCAGCTGAGTAGACACTATGTACAGTACCTTATTCCTGAATAACTGGACTCGTCGTTGAGTGACGAGGCAACAAGAAAATGAAACTCTGTGCGCGGGATATTTAGCTTATAATTGTTATTTTCAGACGCTTAGGGGAGACTTTACGACCTGGAGGGATTAGTTCTAGTTAACTCCTCCAGTTCTTGAGTTGAATAAAACTGTTGAACAACATCGGCCTGATGGTATGATAATGACACTGCAGAGTGATGTCATTTCCGTGAAGCGATTAACTGCGGCTACTGTAGTTATGGTGATGTCTGTGAGCGAATGAATGCAAATGTGTAGGGCAAGTGGGGACAATGTAATGGTGTGTGTGTCTGGGTATCAAGTGTTGCCGTAGGGACCTGTGTACCTCTTGCAAAGGCTGCATCTGTTGGTAAATGAACTGTTGGTGGTTGTGTTTCTTTACTGGAATATTTATAATGATGTTTGTTTTCACTCATACTATTATCAGGTAATTTACAACCAAACTAGATAGGATAAGAAAATAAGGAAAAAAAAAGACAAAATTCTGTTAACTACAGTAAATAATTAACTTTTACGAAGATTTGCGATTCGTTGAACTGATTAACATCCTTAGTAAATACAACCAATTACTTAGGCAGAGAAATGGTAATGAGTGTGAATCATTCCTGTGCATTAACAGTACAGGACTTTTTTTTTTTTTTCTTTAACGCTATGAGGGTAGATTTTTAAGTTTATGATCAATTCCTTGTCACAGATAGAAGTTTTATTTTTCTTTCCCTCATAGTTTCTCTTTTTCACCGTTTCATTCCTATTCTCCTAGTCTTACCTTTTTTGGTCCTTCCCATTGCACCGTCCTTCACCTTTCCCATCCACTCCATTCATTATTTTTCTCTCCATTCCCATTAACGTACCTCCTCCTTATTTTTCCACCTTTCCTTCATGTTCCTTCACTGCTCCTGCTAATGCATTCCCTCCATCTCATTCTCAATCCCTCTTTCTCTTCTCCTCTTCCCTTAATCTTCTTTATATTCGTTATGCCCTTCTCCTCTTCCCTTTCCCTTCCACCTTCCTTCTCTGTAACCTTCAAATCCAGTGCATTCTTATCCTCTCCCCTCCCTCCCACAATCCTGTTTTCATCAACCATTCCATTCGTTCATTCATTCAACCCTCACTCTTTCCATCTTCACTTCATCTTCCTTCCTCCACCCCTTCCCACTACCCAACCTTAACTTTGCTTGTCAGTTTAATACACTCCCTCCCTCCCATGTTCTTCCTCTCCCCGCAAGTCATAATGTTTCAGTCTGTGCCCTCTCCCTATTAACCTATCCTTCCTGCGTTTCCCTTTTTTCCTTCTTCCTCTCATTTTTTTTTTTAAATCTCCTCCCCTCCCCTCCCTCTCCCGTCCTCTTATTGCCTGTCCTGTATCCTCTCCTCAGTCCCTCCACTTCCCCTACCATTCTCCTCGTATTGCTTGTCTGCCCCCTATGGCGCCCCCCAACCTCGGTCACGACGGTGACGTATGAACAAGCCACTTAGTACCAAGTCATACCGTAGTTCCGACCCTAAGTGATTAATGGAGAAATTTGTTTGTGTGTGTTGGTGAGAGCAATCACCGCCACACACTCACACGGTGACACTTTGTATCGTGCTAATGGTAATGGTAATGGCTGTGTCGTGTCCTTGGCTGGGTGACAGATGAATTCATTGGACTTCAGTTGCTCTCAGTCTGGAGCTCGTCTTTCTTTTCTGGCTCTTTCTGTAACACTGTGACTGCCAGACGGTACTGTTCAGTATGAGAGAATTTTCAAACTGGAGAGATAACAGAAACCTTCTTTACTCCCGTGGACGTGGCAGGTCTTTGCTAATCTGAACAAACGGTGCCTTGAACTTCGACAGCTTATTGAGCCCATTCTTTATGTCCCCTCATTTTTCTAATGTAAACTCCTTCAGTAGAGATACTCGCATATTATCTGTATTATCGCTACTTCAAGAGGCTTTTATTAAGCTAAGGTCACCTTCTTAACTAAGGAGGTACATGAACTCTATATGCCACTTCAGTTTGAAAAGTCTCCTTAGTTGAATAAACCCGTCTGATGGCAGTAATAACAACATGAGATACGCCACCAGATTCAAAGGGTTAACATCTTAACGATGGTGTATTGTATAGTTTGTTCTTACCATTGGACAGTTTGAGTTTTATTTAGTATTTTGAACTGCAGGGATTGCATGCACCCTTCATTAAAGCTCATCACGATTAGAGTGTTCTGATCACAGTAAGATCATCTGGTAGTGGCAAGAAAAAAATGGACAACACATCCTTGGGTTGATCGGGTTCACCCTGACCTGGGTAGCTTTTCTTCACTTTAAAAAATATATATGGACGAGTTATTCTCTAGCGCTAGTATGTATACGTATAATTCACCATTATCCCAATCCCACCTCCAAAGATGCGACTAATTAAAATCCAAGAACATTCAGAAACAAAGCAAAAGCACGAAACAAGGAGCACTATCAAGCATTGTGCGCCTGAAACGAACCACACATTCGACATCATCCAGGCCCCTAAATCTACTCCAGAGCAGTTCAGTTTAATTTATCCATGTAAAATATGCTTCATGTTTTAAACTGTGCGCTGAAATATGCCAGTAAGAGTTAACTGAGAATGATAGTAGTAAAGTTAATATGTCGCGGATAACAACAAGTAATGTAGAAAATATGTAAAGACGTTATATACACTGCCGGGTACCAGCCCAGCTTAAAATATTTCCAACAGAAAAAATCTCAAGTAAAATTCACACGGCCTTGGTGAGCTCGGATAAATCATGCCGTTCTTATATGCAGGTAACTCCAAGTAAGGAGGTAGAGGCAGCCTAGAATTACAATCCATTAAGGTGTTGATGAGGTGGTCTGGGAGGGAGAAGGTGCAGGAAGGGGCAGGTCATAAGAACACTGGAGTGCAAGGTAGCCATATTTATAAAAGATATCAGCTTTTTTTTTTTTCCATAGCGCCCATAGCAGAAATTTATCATCATAAACTATTTTGCTTGTGTGTAAAATTTACCCCTTTATATTCCCTCGTTTGATTGTCAGGTGTCTGGTAGCTGTGTGGGTGAAGGTAAAAGTATAAACAAGAAAGCTTTTAAGCAACTTATTGTCAGGAAAGCCTAAGAATACCGACCATGAGCTGTGGTGTGTAAGCTGAGTAAGAGGCGCCATTGATGTTGTGTATAACCGGTCAGACGATAAGGGGGGGGGGGAGGAGAGAAGGAATACGATGGGGAGGAGAGGACGAGAGAAATTGGAGGTAAGAAATGAACATGACACAAGAGCTCAAGCTGAGTACAGTGTATGAAGAACATTGCAGAAAATGTGGAAAGTACTGAACAGATGATAAACAGACAAACAAGTATTTAAAAATGATTAAGGAGGGACCGAGGAAACTAGAATGGAATGTAAGAATTGAAGATAAAGTCGAATACAAAATGTAACAGCAGAAAATATACAAAGACAACAAAAACACCGAAAAAAACACATGCAGTTAACACCAAGGAGTCCACATTCAAGTATGGATCGTGTGTGGACGAGCAGCGTTGCGTTTTTTGCTTTGTCAACATTTGGCAGTTTATTGGCGAATGGCTGGTGCCACTGGAAGGCAACTTTTATGACAGTTTCGAAAAGGTATGACATGCCTTCATTGGCCTAACTGCAGAAACAAACAAACAAACAAAAACGCTTTGCTTCTCTCTTCTTGTTTAGTGCAGTTGTTATTGGTATTTTTCGACTGTCTATGACTCTTTCAGATATGTCAGTCACTGGAAGGCAGTGTTCATGACAGCTTCAAAATGGTATGTCATGCCATGATTGGTTCAATAGCTCCTTCAGCGAGGAAGTTTTACAAGCCATATCGGGCATGAATTTTACACACTGAATTTCGGACGATACGTAGTGTTCTCGCTCGCTTTGCTCGCACGAACAGTACCACTGGAACGAAGAGAGGAAAAGATGAATGAAAAGTAATTCTAGAAGTAGACTATTAGTAGGAATGACGGAACAGAGATGATGATGAAGGATAAGAAAGGGAAGAGAGCGAAAGAAAGGGTGTTATGAGAAAGGGACTAAGAATACCATAGGCAGGTAAAACACACACACACACACACACACACACACACACACACACACACACACACACAAATCGTCTGACAGTAAGAGTACTAAAAATAAACTAAAAAAGAAAGCGTCCTTGAAGAATAATATTCTCAGCACATGCAAGGAATAACATTAAAAACAAAAAAAAAGAAGGGAAACAAAATATTGCACTGGCGCAGGAGGGATAATTAGAGCACATGTGGGTGATCTTTTGACCCCACCGTACCGCAGGAGAGCATGACAGGAGGAGGAAGGGGAGGGAGGAGAGGGAAGAACAGAATGGATGGGGGATGGAAATGGGGATGCAAGCAGTAAGGAGGCATGGGAGAAAAGAAAATAGAAGGGAGAAGGAATGGCAATAAGTGGAGACATGGTGGAATGAATGAGAGGGGGAGATGAGAAATGTAAGGATTGGCTGCGGGAAGTGATGGAATGAGAGGATGAATGGAAAGAGGACAAGGAAAATGGCGAGGGAATGAAGAAATGGAATAAGGTAGGCGAGGGTTGATAACAGGAAGTAGGGGCTGGAGAGAATAAGAAGAGAAGAAAGGGAGGAATGTATGGAGTGAGACAGGAAGTAAAGAGAGGTGAAAGTGTGAACATGCGATAGACAGAAAGTGAAAGACAAGATAAAGAAGAGAAAGACGGGAAGAAGGGAAGGGGTAAGAACAATAAAAAATGAATGGAAAAAAGGGTAAGAACAAAGAAGTAATAAATAAAGTAATGGAGAGAGAGAAAGTAATGAGGTAAAAGGAGTGAAGAGAAAATGGAAGGAGAGAGGACACGAAATAAGAAATAAAGAATGGAGGAGGAGGGGGTGAAAGCAGAAAGAAGCTGTGTTGAGAGATAGAGTAAGCAGCAGGGGTCTGACGGATGAAGGAGAGCCTGAGAGGGAAGGCAGAGGCAGCAAGAATATTGGAGGAAGGAAGGGAGAGTGTAAGCAGTGAGGAGATGGAAAGGAGAAAGAGACAAACGTAAAATCAAAGGGGAAGAATGAATAGGATAGAAAGAATTGGACGAGTAAAAAAAGATGACAACAACGAGGAGGGTATGCAAGGAAAAAAAGATGAGGGAGGGTCCTTTAATTGTCATTTAGGTAGCTGCCTAACATCCCAACATCCATTAAGATTGTCAAGTTCGTCCAGGTCCATGGTCACTCGAGTCCATGAAGATCCAGTTATGTGTTTGAGACATAATAGTTAAAGTTGTGTCAGGGTCACTGAGGCCCAGTAGATCGATTCAGGTCAGTACAGGTCGTTTCAGATTAGGCATATGGAACGATGTTCCAAAAGCCCAGACCCTCGGTGCAGTGGGTTTGAAAGTATGCTAATTCAGTCTTGATGGGGTTTGCCCAGACGGGTTGGAGTGGAGGTTGTTAGTGGGTCACGACTGAAAGTACACCCTGTGAATATTGGCAGTGTGGATCAGATGGTCGTTGAGGCAGTCATGGTTATGATACTCGGCACGTCAGGGTAGAAATGGATAAGGTGGGCGGAGTAGAGTGTGCAGTATAAGCTGGGATGGTAGTAAAGCGGTAAAGAGTGGGCAGTATAGCCTGGGATGGCAGTGAAGTCACTAAAAATAATTTCAGGTAATAAAAGTGAATGTATACAAAAAAAAAAAAAAAATCACAAGCTTTATTAGCTCAATATTTGAGATATTTTGCTTCAATTCTTTCAGGACTGTGTGGAGTGTGTGGGATGAACAGAGATGGTAGTGGGTTGCAGGGCTACGAAGGGAAACATGCACAGTGATTACCGACATTGTAGGTCAACTTGTAGCCGAGGTAATAATCCTTATAACATTTACTACATCAGAGTTCAGATGGACGTAGTCCATAAGTACAATGGAAGTTGTATGAGAAACATTATCGGCTGTAAGATAGTATAAATCACTTATTTCCCTCTGAAGTTAAATGTAAGGAGTTAAAAAAAGTGAGTTGGGCGTAGAGGAGTGGGTGGGAGAGCTCGGGATGACCAGGGGAAGGGTAATAAACACTGTTAAGATGGGCGTTGTTGGCTTGCCGCTATGAGCGTGGGGACGCACACTGGTCTAATGCGGCAGTTTCATGGCCAGAAGCCTACGAATCTGGAAACATATGTTTCACTCTAATGTATTTTTTTCTTAACATTTTAGTAAATCCACTGCGATACTTTAAAAAATTTGCCTAATCTGTTGTCATAATAAGGTTTCATATAATAAATTAATTTGTTATATAGTTTATTTACAAAGACGAAAAGTATTCCAAATACTTATTCATATACTCGTATACTTTCTTCTTTCTCCCTCAGTTACATTTAATCATCATCATCATCATCGTCATCATCATGGTAATATATATTGTGCAGTCACCTCAGGGAAGAGTGATTTCTCCGGTCTTAGGTATCGTGCTTTTCTGTGGGATGTTACCAGTGGATCAGATGATGCAAGTAGTCAGTGAATCAAGTCAATGATGATACGTACTCTTTAGGTCTTACATGTATGACTCAGTCTAATGTTTACCATACATAATATATTTTCTTTGAATACATTAATGCCCCTCTATTTTAGGACTGACTAATTATTTCTCTCATGTTTTCCTGCAGAGTTTTGAAATCTGTTCAAATATATCGCACTTTTTGTCATCACATATTTATCCACAATCATTCATGTCGCTGTTATAAGAAATTCTACATATGAAGGCACCTACCCTGTCTTAGACAAATGTGTAGAAGCGGAAACTCATTACTGGCTCTTAGCGATTGAAATTAGGAATGGTCTCTGAAGAAAGCGGGAAGTCCGCGGTAAATTTAAACTGTGGCACTGGCCGCTTCCAGGGAAGTTTGAGGGAAATTGGTGTTATTTCCAAATGCGCACACATGAGCAGCTAATTTGTGCATATGTTATTCGTAGATAATTATCCTACAAGACTGTGGCTAGTACATCATTTAATATGGCTTGATCTACTTTGCATAAGGCTTGTAATAAAAGTACATAATATAGAAATTGCTGAAGTTCACAGATTCGACGAAATGGTAAAGTAAGACACATTTGTAGTCAAAATTACATGACCAAATATCGTAAAACAAAAAGTTACAGCCGTTTTTTGTATAAGGGAAAATTATTTATTCTGCTGCAGTTCCTTAACATGAGGTAATATTCTAGTAAAAACCATTCGAAATTGTCGTAAACTATGTATATTACCTCCTCAGTTCGATTACATGGTATATAGTTAATCTCACTTATGGTCAAGAAATGGCGCCAGTGGACCACTGTGGGGCGGTTTATTTATTTTTTTTCTACATAGAACCAGAACAATAACAACAAGTTAACACGTGTCGTGTTCATATACCAGATAACACGAAATCTTTCTGAAATAATTAAGAACAATGATGGGTTGGAGAGAGAAAGTAAACAGCGAAAAAGGAGAGCGGGCAGTCAGTTTGTGTCAAGTGACCCAGCGTACCGCTATAGGTCAGAGCAGCAGGTATCCAGTGTTGTGACAGCAGGGTGGAGGCTGAGCAGTGGGAAAGTTGGGTGTGGCGGCTGGTGGAGGCAGGTGGAGGCAGGTGGAGGGGTGAGGAAAGTGGGATGAGAGAAGTGAAGTAGAGATATGTGGGGAAAGTTGGTGAGGTTGTTGGGTAAGGAATGTGAATGAAAAAGATGAATTACGGGATTGATTGCGAAGCTTGAGGAATGTGGTGTGGAGGAGTAGATAAGTATGGAAATTTCGTATATGCTAAAAAATTGTGAGTGAAATATGAAGGTAAACTGATGATTGGGAATGGAAAGTGAGAAAGTTAGGTTGATGGAGAGGAAGGGCTGAGGAAAGTTCAGCAAGAGAGAGAGAGAGAGAGGGAGAGAGAGAGGGAAAAAAAGTAATATTAGGACACAACAGGAACGATGAGTAACGTTTGTTGGCAATGAAAGGTAAAGGAGAAACAAAGCGAGAATTATTGTTGCAGAAAACTGTTGATTGGCGAATGATAAGGAAGGTAGGTGAAGGAAGTTTCTGTGTATGAAAAAGTCATTCGTAAAACTGTGTACTAAGGAAATCTTTAAAGTATAAATTGAAAAAAAATATTTGTGTAGAATTGAGATCGAGAAGTATAGTGGAGAAAGATAAAGCCGATGGCAGGCTAAGGACAGTAGAGTGCGAAAATTATTTTTTAAAAAAGGAAAGTACCCTGTATGTGCTTATTAAAAAAAAATATTTTAGTGAGTGAGATGCTTGGGTGGTAAAGATAAATGAAGAAGGCTGGCAACTGAGAAGTAAATAAGACTTTAAATATTGTGGAAAGAGAAAAATGTAAATGTAAATTAGAAAAATTTGCAGTTAAAAAAAAAAAAAAGGCGAGACTGATTGGTGGGGAAGGAGATTGTGGTTGGACGATGATGAAGATTGGTGAATAACAATAATTAATGTCACCTCATAACTGGAACTGAGTGAAAACATTAGATTAGGGTAGTTTATATATACTGATAAAATATCTGATGAGCGATTAGGAAAGTGAATAAAGTCTACTGGTAACCGAGAAAAAAGAATAAAAATGACGCACGATGAATGACGAAAGTAAATAAGAAGAGATGTACTGTAGATACTGAGTAAGAGTGATTCTCGAGTGAAACTGTTAATAAAGGAAGGTGAGTGAGAGAGGCAGGTGATGGACAGACACGAGTAAAGATTAGTAGGATACAATGGTCTGTTAATGGCTGCAAATTTGTGAAGTGTTAATATTAGGTTAGTCTGTTGGCACATATTAAGAGAAAAAAGGTCGTTCAGTGAAGCTGTTGGTTAGGTATGGTGGATGAGATAAGCTGGTAATGGAAAGAGGTGAAAAAACATCAGTAAAAATAACTGCTGACTGCAGATTTTTTAAATAGCAGAACGGAGGAAGGAAAAACAAATGAATAAAAAGAAATAATCCATACACCAGATTACTGGTGTCCTCTGTTCATAAAATATCTGTAACAGTTAGACTTGAGCAGCTGTAGGATGAAGTTTTGGGGGAAACAACTCTGGGAAAGCGAGTTCCAGAGAGATGCAGTTCGGGGAGTGAAAGAATTCTGATAGGCAGAAATTCTGCAATATGGCTGGGTGACATTCTAGTCATGAGCGCTACCAGATGCCCGTGTAGCACAAGGGAAGGCATGGAGAGGTGGCACCATGGACGCAACTTCGTCTGAGCATTTGCCATAAAAATATCTGTAAAATAATGCAAGGGAGACAACATTCCTTCTTACTCGTAGGGGAGGTAGTTTATTCATAATAGCAGGGTTATTAATAATTCCAACACCTTTGATCTGAATTTTGTCTAGATATGAGGAAAAGCAAATTCGGAAAAACTGTAAATGAGAGAGAGAGAGAGAGAGAGAGAGAGAGAGAGAGAGAGAGAGAGAGAGAGAGACCTATTGGTTGTAGGAGGTAATATAATGTGGATATACAAGAATAGGAACTGTAAATTAATGGCATCGATATGAACCGACAGGGTGCAGGCATATGCTAGTATATAAAAGAATATAAGTATCAGTACCCAGCATATATTTCCATCTTGGTTTGACTTTCGCACATAGCCTCAGGTCACAGGGAGACTGGGAAAGGTGGGAGATATATTTAGGTGAACAGAATCAGTAAATGATAAATGTGAGAGAATCAAAAAAGCGAAAAACAGGTTGATACAAACAAGTGTGTTGATGGTCAGGTGTGGGCAGAGGAAACAGGTGCAACAGAGTGGGTGAGGCCAGGCCAGGTGTGGATGAGGCAAAGATGGTCAGGGAAGTGATTTAGTGGCTGAAACGTGTGTGTGTGTGTGTGTGTGTGTGTGTGTGTGTGTGTGTGTGTGTGTGTGTGTGTGTGGTTTGTTTGTTCATACACTTTAATATTTTGTTCATGACAGCTTGTTTCTGCTTGTCTTTTTTTTTTAATCTTTTTTGTTTGTTTTTTTGTGCTTGCATCTTTTAGGGTTTTGCTTAATGGTTTTGAACTTTGTGTGTGTGTGTGTGTGTGTGTGTGTGTGTGTGTGTGTGTGTGTGTGTGTGTGTGTGTGTGTGTGTGTGTGTGTGTGTGTGAATGCTTTAACATTATATGTGAAGAAAATGATTTGGAAAGAGAAGAAGTGTGATAAATAAGACCACCTGATTAAGGGGAATACGTTTATGTTTTCCATTTTGTGTTCTGGGCTCCGTAATTACGGCTTTGTGATTTAGATGGGCCACGGAAACTGCATTTGTTGTCATTTAGTGTTTTTTTTTTTTTTTATTTACTATACTGATCGAAATAATTCTAAACTCCTTTATTTGGTGGGTTTTTCCAAGCTGAATAACTTCGTCTGACATCAACTGGAATGAAATATAAAGTTCACAGGCAGTGGTATAGAAGTGTCCAGCGGCATTATAATCTTCGAAACTATATTATTATTTGAAAGTGTTTGTTTGACGGAGGAATGTAAACGACATGCGTAATGATGCTACCAAGAGTTACAAATTATATCCTTTAAAGATATAAGCGTTAGTAATTACAGCCCCCTTTGGTAGGTGGGGGAAGGGTATTATTATAATGCATTATTTTATTTGTGCTTTTGCTTCTGTCCATGACCACTAGTTGCCTCTGGTAAGGACGCTACGCTGAGTTCGTTTATTTGGCTGTTTACTTATCTGTATTTTGTTCCGTTATCTGAAAATCTGCTGGAAGAAAGTTTTGAAATTGTATTTTTTTTTTCTTTGCAGCTTCATTCTTCCTGATGCATAAACTTTTTTGGGGGATCCAGATTTAAGTATAATTATCGTTGTGGTTCGTGGATGTTGATATTTTCACTGCATTCATCTGCGAGTTATACAACCAAAGATTCAGAGGTGGCACTTCATGCAAGTCCCTCACCTGCGATACTGTGTTAAACTGAAGGAAAACTCAGAATGAAGGTTTGCTAGCTCTCATCATCATCATCATCATCATCGCCATCATCACATCATCATCATCATCATCATCATTATCATCGTGAGCCTAATCCTTGCTAAAAATATTTAACTGCTCATATTCATGTTAGATCGCTAGTCAGTTTGCAGAACCAAGACACAACCATAGTACAACAACAGTGTATAGCCCAGAAATCTAGAGAACGTCATGTCGTCCTTCTGCCAGAGAGGGTGTGGTCCGGAAAGGAACTGCCACACCTCCCATATCCTACCCTCTCCCATACATTTGTCTGGTGTCACGTCTGGTGCAGCTGCTAAATTGAAATTGAACCTGTTTATTGTTCTATTTTCTAGCGTGACTGACTAGGAAAGCACCCAAACATCATCCATACTACAATTTGCATCAGTCCATTTACTATCCCGGTCTTTACTCTGAAATCAACGTAAGGAATCGTCTGGGGTAATGTTCCATTAAGTTAAGAGGCTTCTGTATCAAAGGTGAAGGTTAAGGCAACGTGTTAAAACCATCAGCCAGAAATGAGTTCAACTTTAGGTTAACAAGTACTTACTTCAGCACGGGTGTGGGGTGTCGTCTTAATAATCTAACTAGCTTGTTTCCCGAATTTCATATAAGTGGTTCTGTTATCGTTAACTTAGGGAATTTCGCAACACCTCTTCCTCAGCGACATACTTAAGTTTTTATTATCATCTTGTCTTTCACTGATGGACATAATTTTCACATTAAAATGACGTAATTTATCTAAGTAAACTTTTATTATCCTCTTGTCTTTTATTGGCGCAAACAATTTTCACTTTCGAAAGACGAATATGACAAAGCTTATTAGGCTCCAATATGGAAAATAAAATGGAAGGATAGAAGTGCTACGAAGTCTCCCATGGCAGCGGAAATGAATCTCTGGTCTACATGGGTCTGTAAACATGAGTGAAGAAATTATGCTATTTACCTGGCGTCCTATATCATTTCCTTGTTTCTTAACCCTTCGCTAATATGACATCATTCTCGAGCTAAATAAGTGCGTCCGGTTACGAAGAATATAATTAACAAGTAGGGAGGCAGCGGGTAAGATGTAGCAGCCTGGTAGGTTTTTAACAGATCTGACCTTATTGCAGCCAACATTGTATCATTAACACCTTGACTCCTAGAGGTAAAGGGTTAATAAAAGCTGAATAAATCCGTCTGGCGGTTGCAAGACAAACAATGTAAATTGCATCTTCTTAAGCTGCCAAGAGGCCAACGTCTGTCAGCCCTTCAAACACGAAGCATTGTTTTCTATCTATCTATCTATTGCCAGACGCCTCAATCCTGTAATGGATGGCCGCATACAAATCGCCTCCACGTCGCCCTGTCCAATGCCACTTCACTGTCTTGCTTTCATCTCTCATCCTTCTCTCTCATATACCTCTCCACTCCATCCCTCCATCTTATCCTTGGCCTCCCCCTCCCTCTCTCCCCTCCACCTTACTCGCATACACTCTCCTTGTCAGTCTCTCACTCTCCATCCTCTCCATATGGCCAAACCACCTGTGTATTTCTCCTAACGCCTCCTATGACATCCACATCCACATCACAGCGGTCCTTCACTTCCCCATTTGCCCGTCTGTCTCACCAGTAACCTTTCTTCCTTGTTGTAATCTTTCAAGCACTTCACCCTCTAAACTTCCATCTTTACTCATCGCACTACCCAAGTACTTAAACGTACTCACATTTTCCATTTCCTCCTCATCCAGCTTCACTGTACTTTCAGTGACGTCACTTCTCTGTTTTGGAAAAGGATTAAAAGAGAGAAGAGCGGAGTGAATTGCTAAAGACGGCAAGTAAAGAATGAAAGAATGAGAAAATAGAAGGGTGAAGGGGGAGAAAGAAGGGTGAACGAGCAGGAGAGAAAAGAATTAAGGAACAAGAAAATTATTAAAGATCATGAGAGACGGGTAAAGGAAAGAGAGGAAAGAACAAGGAATGACCGAGGAGAAAGATGAAGGCATGAAGAGCGAAGGGTGAAGGGATGAGGAGGGAGACAAGGACGAGATAAATGCATCATATTTACGTACAAGAGTTGCACTCTCACTCACCTCTCCATGAGCCAACAACTTGTCAGGTCCGCAACTCGTACCCTCAGAAGCTCACTCAGGGTTCAAGGTTAAGGTAGGTTAGGTCGGGTTGTCTTAGATTGTCTTGGGTTATAGTGGGTGATGGAAATCATTACCAAGGAGTAGGCTTACTGCTGAGTAGAGATGCTTGTAAGGCAGTATGTGAGTTTGAACGAATTAATGAGCGCTTGCTTTATGCTCGTTTAAAATCTGACCATGGTAATATCAGTATGGTTGTAGGGTACGCTCCGACAAATAAGGCTGCTGATGAAATGAAGGATGACTTTTATGAGAAGCTGCAGGATGTAGTGAATAGAGTGGCAAGACATGATGTGTTAGTTTGCATTGGTGATTTTAATGCGATTGTTGGCAGTAGTAGGGATGGCTTTGAAGATTGTATGGGTAAGGAGGGTGTTGGTATAAGGAACGAAAATGGGGTGCGACTTGGAAGCTTTTGTTTGGCAAATGACCTTATAATTGGTGGAACTATCTTTGAGCATAGAAATATACATAAGACTACTTGGATTTCACCATGTGGTAAATATTGTAACCAGATTGACCACATTGCGATTAGCAGAAGGCATAGGAGTTATTTGCAAGATGTTTGCGTAAGGAGGGGGGCAGATATAGGTAGTGATCATCAACTTGTTGTGTCAAAGATTAAAATAAAACTTAAGAGAAACGTTAATGGTAATTGTACAGGAGGTAATAATTATGATTTGGATGAGCTGAGAAGTGATGAGAGCACGAGGGAAAAGTTTCGGTGGGAATGTAGGAACAGGTTTCTAGTCCTGCAGACTTTGATGGAATCTGAAGACAATGATATCAATCAAATGTGGAGAGAGGTAAAAGAGGTTTTGCATGAGAGTGCTAAGGTTACTATTAAGAAAAAGGGAAAAGCGAGAAGAAAAAAGTGGATGTCAGATGAAACATGGAATGCAATTCAGAAAAGGAAAGAGACGAAGTTAAGAAGTGAAGAACAACATGTTGATGGCCAGGTAGTTGAAGTACTTAGAGCAAAGTACTGGAGTTTACATTCTGAAGTAAAAAGACTCGTTAGACGTGATAAGAGGAGGCTGTATGATGAAAAGGCGACAGAGACAGAAATTAAATTTAGTAAAAATGACGGTCAGAGCACAAGAGCAGCGTACCAGGCCATAAAGGAGTTAACTGGGACTGAAAAGAGAAGGAAGGAAATACATGTACGAGATAGAAATGGTAATTTGATGACTAAAGATTTGGATATAAAAGGAAGGTGGAAAGAGCACTTTGAATCTGTTCTAAATAGACCAATCCCAGCTGAAAAGGACATTTTGCCACCCGAGAGAGATTTGCAGATAGAAACAGGGGATATAACTTTGGAAGAGGTAGCAAAATCTATAAAGGAGTTAAAGAATTTTAAGGCCCCAGGAGAGGATGGAATATTCCTTGAAATGTTTAAGGTGGAAAATGACGAGTTGATGAATGCGCTTTTGAAACTTTTTAATGTGGCTTGGGATAATGGTGGAATTCCAGAAGAGTGGAAAAATGGAGTGATTATAAAAATACCAAAAAAGGGAGATTTAAGTGTGTGTGGCAATTGGAGGGGGATAACTTTGACACCTGTAGTTGCAAAAGTCTTTTCAAAAATCTTGTTGAACAGAATAGAGCCAGTAATTGATAAAATTTTAAGAGAAGAACAAGCGGCATTTAGAAAGGGTCGAGGTTGTAATGATCAGATTTTTATTGTAAGGCATCTAATGCAACAAGCTAATGAGATGAAAATGCCACTTAGTATGTGTTTTGTGGATTTTGAAAAGGCGTTTGATAGTGTTTCACGTGGAGCTATGTTGAAAATTATGAGATTCTATGGTATACCAGAAAAGTTTGTAAATATTATTAGAAGCCTGCATGAAGGTACTTTTTGTAAGGTAATGGTGGGTGGTTCTTTGAGTGATCCATTTCATGTTAGGTCAGGAGTGATTCAAGGAGGAGTTCTTTCGCCTCTGCTGTTTGTTTTGGTTATGGATTATGTTATGAAAAAGGTTGTAAGGAGAACAGGTGCAGGAATTAACTGGAAAGAAAATAAGAAGCTGATGGATTTGGACTATGCTGATGATATTGTACTGATTTGCGGAAGTATTTACGAGATGCAGAGGGTGCTTGATTGTCTGGTGGAGAAAGGAGAAAAAGTGGGATTGGTAATAAATTGTGGAAAGACTGAAATTATTAATATGAACGTGGAGAACCGAATCGATTGTGTAATTGGGAATAATGTGGTGAAGAATGTAGAAAACTTTAAATATCTGGGAACGATTGTATCATCTAATGGATCATTAAACAATGAAATTGAGGAGAGGATTAGACAGGCTTGGCGAGCTGTTGGAATGGTGAAATCTGTTTGGAATAATAATATGCTTTCGGTACATACTAAAGTGAAAATTTACAAGTCCATGGTTAGACCAATTTTAATTTACGGGCATGAGACATGGTACAGTACAATTGGAACAGATCAGATAGTATTAGGATTTGAGAATAAAATACTGAGACGGATTCTTGGGGTAAAGTGGCAAGACAGAGTTACAAATGCAAGAGAAAGGGATATTACGAGAGTGGAACCAGTTAATGATTATGTGAGACAGTCTCGCTGGAAGTGGCTGGGGCACATATACAGAAAAGAAGGTAGTTTAATACCGGATGTGCCAGAGTGGACTGCTAGAGGAAGAAGAGGTAGAGGTAGGCCGAGGGAAACCTGGTTGAGGACAATGAAAAAAGAAGCAGGAGAGGAATGTTGGTGGGACCTGAAGGAGATGGCAAGAGACAAATATTGGTGGAGAGAGTTCACTGAGGCCCTATGCATCCCGTGAGGTGCCACAGGAAATGATTGATTGATATAGTGGGTTGGGTTGGGTTAGGTTAGGTCAAATTAGGTTGGATTAAACGGGGATGGAATAAGTAGGTTGACGCCGACATGCGTTGGGTTGGGTTAAAATAGGTTTGATTGGTAGGTTTTCTATGCTTTGCTTTGTTTAGGTTTGTTTCAGTTGTTAGGTTGTTTCTGTTGTGGTTTGGTTTGCTTAAGTTAGACTGGATCGGGTTGGGTTTGGTTAAAAGCACTGAACTGAAAGGAAGTGAAGGAATTTAAGTAATGGAAGTTAGATGAAACTGTAATGTTTTGTCATATAAGGGTGCACTCTGCTCAGCCCATAGCATCCCTCTTAACTGACAACCTGTGCACCTCTTATCCTTGCTAACTAAGGTAAAAAATACTTACAGTATATCTTTCAGTAGTGCTGCAACGTCTCTTATCGCTGTAATTTTCGACTCAGTTTCTGGTGATTCACACTATCTACAATCAAGTCGTTCCCTAGTTAAGTGGAATTATATACAACTCAGCTTTTAATCAATGTACATTCTGATCAACAGATACTCGTTAACCTGTGACCACCATTGATCACTGATTCACATACCACAGCGTTAATGTTGGGTCATGTCTCCTTGAGAACCACAACAACCGGGCAAATAATGTTAGCGGTATACCGTTAGCCGTCACATCACTGTGTCAGCCATGTGTGCGGGCGAAGGCTGCACAAAGGCATGGCTCATGTAGGTTGTAGGCTTAGGTGTACAGGCGAAGGTGGTGGAGATTGTTCAAAGTGATGGTGGTTGTAAAAAGCTGGTGGTGGTTATAAAAAGGTGGCGGTGGTCGTGGATAGGTGGTGGTGGTGGAAGTGTTAGTTGTGAAAAGGTGAGACTGGATGCGGAAAGATACTGCTGGATATAGAAAGGCAGGTTCTTGCACGTATGGGCTGAATGTTTTGAAGTGTTCAAGCAAAAATTTTGTTAACTGTGGAAGGAACGGATTGTAATTAGTCTGCCAGAATCAGCTTCATTAGTAATTCCATCGTATTTTATCCATAATTTCGTGAGGATGTCGGAAGTGTGTGGCGGCATGCGGGAGTGGGTGAAGGGTAATAAAAAAAAAAAAAAAGCAGGCAGACACAATTATTCTGTTATCACCACACGCTGCTGTGTTATGGCGGCCAGTGCAGGGAGAACCATCAGTCAAAAAGACGACCATTATGCACGTACGCATTAGTCAGACCTCTGATTGTTAGGATATCTCTCAACTGATCAGATTCTTATGATAATATTGCATTAAAATAAAGTATCTAAGTGTGACAGTAACTGAGAGATGGTTGCACAAATTATATAGAAGCCTTTGATCAGATGTCTCTCAGCTGAATACATACTTCTGGTGTTAGCCTAAATAGAATATTCAAGCTCATCAACCACAGAGAATGGATGAATATTGTATCCTTCTGACCGATTCAGGTACTGTACATTCGTTCTGGATGAACATTAAGATTTCCCTCTGTATTAAGTAATGCTTAAAATATACCAGAGGAAACAAAGCATGACGCCTCGGTAGCTCGATCACATACTGTAGGTGTTGGTCTCATATTTAGAGGACGCTCTGGACTGGTTTTCTACCCCGACTGACTGCTAGTGAGTATGTAAGGTGGACCTCGCAAGTTAAATAACAAAACCTACACCATACCACTGTATTCTTCTTCATTGTCTGTGCCTTGTATCCGACCCACCCTTCTCTACTACCATTACTTCTGTTTCACTGTCTGTGCCATGTGTCTGTCCTACAGTCTCCTTGATCCACAACACATCATTGCCTATTGTTACTGCTAATTGTTTCACCATCTGTGCTCCCTCCAAACACCACATTAAACAGAGGCTAGGAATTATGCTGAGCGATAGGTAAAGAGAATTATAATGTGTTGACATCAGCATTCATATAATGACGTCCTTAAATCCTCTCGTTATAGAACCTCATTACACACACAAGCAGCGATGTAAATTTCCGTTATGGGAGCAAAAGCGCGATGAATGAATACTAAATGGCTGGTTGGAAAGGCGAATGGTTGGGTTCACTGACTGATTATCTAGTTGGTTGGTTGTGATTGAAAGGTTTTTATTAAGAAATTGAGACTGATTGATTGATTCAGTGACTAAATGGTTGGTTGAATGACTGGTAAACTGAAGATAGCAAAGGTGAATACTAACTGGCTGACTGACTGAGTGAGTGACTGACTGATGAATATATTTACTGACTGATCCATAAATTAAGTAGCTTCAGCAGTACAATGACACCTTGTTATATTTTTTCTTTGTAATGCCAAATGATATTATTCAGCGTAGGATATACTCTTTGGAGTGTAGGTAACGTTGTATCTTCGGCGGCATATGGCCGTGGCAGTTGCCCTTATTGTATTTGTCAGTGAATCAACCTGTTGTATCTAACCCCTCCAGTTCAAAAAGCCTCTACAGAACTTTCATTTTACACTTTCCTTCCTTCCAAAGCCTTCCTCTCTGTCTTCAGCCACTTCTATCTTATCTGTCTATAGCCTGACGCCATAATCCCGCAAAGGGTGGCCGCAGACAAAACGCCTCCAAGTGAATCAGTCACCCACCATTTGACTACCCTCCCCCCAGCTCACCCCCCCCTCCCTCATATACCTCTCAACTCCATCCCTCCACCTCATCCTCGGTCTAACCCTCCCTCTCCCTCCCTCCACCTCACCTACATACACCCTATTAGTCAGTCGTTCATTCTCCATTCTCTCCACATGTCCAAATCACCTCAGTTTTTTCTCCTAATCTTCTCAACCACATCCACATCCACCCCACAACGTTCCTTCACTTCTTCATTCGTCAACCTGTCCCTCCACGTCACTCCACATGCTCCTCTCAAGTAACTCATTTCCACTGCTCTCACTCTTGACTTGTTCCCCTCTTGCAAGGTCCACGCCTCGCTTCCATACGTCAGGGTAGGGATCAGAATACTATCATGCAGTGACTTCTTAACTTCCATACTCGCCTCCCTATTTCTCATCACTGCTTTCAGTGAACCAACAACCATCCTTCCCTGCTGTACCCTTTCACGCACTTCATCCCCAAAAGTTCCATCTTTACTTATCACACTACCCAAGTACTTGAATGCACTCACATTCTCCATATCCTCACCATCCAACCTCACTGTACATTCTGTGACTTCATTCCTCTCAAACACCATAACTTTACTTTTGTTTACATTAACTTTCAGCTTCCTCCTCCTGCACACTGTCCCAAATTCATTCACCAAACCTTGCAACTCCCATTCATCTTCACTTAACAATACTGTATCATCAGCAAACAGCAACACCGGAATCTTCCAAATCTCACCCTCATTCATTAGAGCCACCCCTACATCTACTGCCTTGCACCTCCCTTACAACCCCATCCATGTATATATTAAACAGCCATGGAGACATCACACATCCCTGTTACAGTCCGTCACTGAGATCAAAGAACTCACTCAGCTCACCATCCACTTGCACCATAGCCCTAGCTCCTTCGTACATACTCTTCACTGCATTCAACAATTTCCCCTGCACTCCATGTATTGTTAATACCTTCCACATACCTTGCCTATCTATTCTGTCATAAGCTTTCTCCAAGTCCATGAAGGCAGCATACACTTTCTTTCCCTTCTCTAGATACTTCTCCACTAAACATCTTAGAACAAATATCTGATCTACACACCCTTTTCCCTTCCTAAATCCCCCTTGTTCTTCTCCAACTAGCTCCGCTGTCATATGCCTAACCCTATCAATGAGTATTCTACCATATATTTTACCAGTCACACTAAGAAGGCAAATACCCCTATGGTTACCACATACTTCTCTCTCCCCTTTTCTTTTGTATAAAGGAACAATTATACCTGATTTCCAGTCCTCTGGAACCCTCCCCTCTTCCCAAGCCAATCTACACAACTTCCATATCCACTCCACAACAATCTCACCCCCAAACCTCAGCATTTCAACACACACTTCATCAATTCCTGGGGCCTTTCCCAGCTTAATCTTCTTCATCGCTTCCACTACTTCCGCCCTACTGATCTCTTCCTCCCTCCTCTCATCTCTTCTTCTCCCAGCCATTCCCCAACCACTTATACTCGCACTGCTCTCACTCTCTATATTCAACAAATCCTCAAAGTGCTCCTTCCATCTCCTCAATTTCTCTCTCTTCTCCACCAACAATCTATTATTCCTATCTTTCACTCTCTTACTATTTCCCCTTTCACACTGCCTTACTTTCTTTACCTCCTTCCAAAACAATTTCTTACTCTCCCTCCATTTCACACTCAGATTCCTCCCAAATTCTTCATCCACTTTCTTCTTACTCTCCTTCACCAGTCTCTTAACCTCCCTTCTCCTGCTCACATATACCTCTCTCTTCTCTCTCTCATCTTCTCCCCTACCTCTACTTGCTAACCATTCACTATATGCCTTCCTCTTTTGTTCCACAGCTCGTTTCACTTCATCATACCACCATGCTGTCCCTTGCACACCCTTGCATTTCCTCCTCATTCCACAAACCACCTCACACGCTGCACCTATCTCTTCCGTGAATATCTTACATACGTCTTCCACCCCTTCCATCTGCTCTAGCTCATACCTTCTCAATCTTTCTTCCACTATGCTCTTATACTCTGCCATTTTCTCACTATCTTGCAAATTCTCCACTCTTCTCACAGGAGCTGCTTCCTCCTGTCTTCTCCTTCGTCTCCTCAACCATTTTCTTTGCAGCTTTACCTTGGCCATCACTAGGTGATGGTCCGAGACTCCATTCCCCCACCCTCTCCACACTCCTGCATCCAACACTTGTCACACGTAGTCTGTCATTGCCTTTCGTTCAACAAGTTCACCATCCATCCTCCTCATTACTCTCCATGTATACCGGTGGATCATCTTATGTCGAAAGTAGGTGTTGGCTATTGCCAACCCCTTACCAGCACTGATGTCCACCAAAGCACTACCATTCCCATCTACGTCAGCTGGCACACCCCACTGACCAACCACTCCATCCACTCGTACATTCCCAACTTTGCCATTCATGTCTCCAATCAAAAGCACTCTCTCGCTCCTCTCAAATTTTTCCATACATGCTTCTACTCTCGCCCAAAACTCATCTTACACTCTTGCCACTCGGTCCTCTGTTGGAGCATACACACATACAATCGCCCATGCTTGTATACCTACTTTCATCCTCACCCATACAATCCTTGCACCCACTGTTCCATACTCTCTTATATTCTCCTTCCACTGCTTGCTTATCATCAGACATACTCCCTCTCTTGCCCTCTCATTCTCATTAACTCCCGCACATATACCTAAACCATATTCCCATTCTCTCACCCTTTCACCTTCTCATTTAGTTTCAGTCAATCCACATATATCCACTTTTGCATCCTCAAGCACCTGAACAATCTCTCTTTCACTTCATCATTCACTCCTCTCACATTCCATGTTCCCACCCTCAGAATGTCCTTTTAACCGTTCCTTAGTCGTCAACGTATGGTCCGTCCTGGTCCGAGGCGCTTTATTCGCTTGTTTAGGTAGTTCTTTTTACTGGGTGGGGCACTAACCCACCACCAACCCTTTTAGTCGCCTCGTACGACAAGCAGGGATACTGGGGGAGTATTCTTGAAACCCCCCTACCCCCAGGGGTAAAATACAGGACAGAATTGATATCAAATGTGCTAAAAGTTAAACAGGATTTTATTGAGGTATTGAATTTGTGTAGCGTGTCCTGGTCTTATAATGCCGTAAATTGTTCAGATGTAAGAAAGTTGTTCACATACTGAAATTTTGTTTTGGGAAGATACACCATGGGTCAGACTGGGGCCCAAACTTTTTTATGCTGATAATAAACACAAATTTAGTATATAAATCTTTGTGTATCATTTATCTATATAAATTGATCTTTCTCTATCGATCTACCTGTCTGTCTATATCCGTGTCTCTTCAGGTCATCCATCAAACACTCCATTTTCTCGGCTACACCCCATAGGCCAGCCGATAAGTACAGTATTATGGTTGTAGAGACTCTTCCGTTGACCACGAAAAACCCGTCATGCCTGTCCCCATAGTTATTCATCCATTCATGTACATTTGTGGTTAATTAAGATACATCTGTCTATCATCTACTGTACCTATCTGTATTTGTCTTTCTTTCCTATGTTAGTCTATTTTCTTCCCAACTTTCCCATCTCTACTGTTCATGCAGTCACCCTCATTTGACGTCCTCTCCCACCTTCAGGCTCGCTCACATACTCGTATGCCTTTTTTCACTACATTTCATCCCTTCTCGTGTAAGTATTTTCTCCTGTACCCGACAATTGATTGACTTTTTTACTCCACATGTTTAATATTTGTCTTTATCCTATTCATCCTAAACAACCCGCATTCATTCATTTACTGTCCGGTTATTACTGCTCTCACCCTTAATTTTAATATTCACGTCATACCCGGATCTCTCACCTATACATTAATGAGGGCACCATCACACATTCATGCAGTTCTGCTTCACAGTCTGTGTTCTGTAGTCTCTTCCGTCTCAGACCTTCTACAGCACCAGCCACGTTATTGCTTTGGGCCGTTGTACTCTTCACTTCCTTCTCAGTTGCCTGTCTCTTACATACCTACACAGATACACTGGGTTCAAAACCATGAACATTTTAGAGGGATGCAGATAATATAAACTACACATACATTGGGTAATTTGTGATATAAACTATCTATTTACATAATACGAAAGTTTCGAGTGTAAATAGGTATTGAACTTTATTTGTACAGAAATATTTCCTTTACTTATTCATTTAAGTGTATAGTAATGAGTTAATTTTTTTATGGATCACATGATAGAAAACAATGCAGGTTGACTTATCACAGCCCTCAAATACTTAAACATTCCATCAGTCTGCGTCTTTCCATTCACCAACATATACACTTTAAATCACCTTCTTATTAACCATCACTCTACTCTTGCCAGACAATTTTCTTCTGCAAACGGGTATCACTAACTGGAATGACGTAGGTAATAGGACTATTAGGCAATTAGGCGAGTGTGTGAGTGGGATGGCATGAGGAAAGGCGTGGGAAACGTGGTTGCGTTGAGTGCGTGCAGACCACCTAGGCAGCCCTTGCTTATGCAGGAGTAAGCCAGCATGACCGGGAGATAGAGTGATGGATTCAGGCCACCACCTACCACCCATCAACATCACGTATCCAGTTATCCCTCTCCCATCCCACCGCCTCCCCTTCCATTAGTTGGTGCATTTATTCTCTCCAAGTCCTCAACGATCGACACACGTCTGGTCATCCATTTTTCACCTCATCACTTCCCATTAATGCATCGGTTCTATTCACACTTTCACTTATCCACATCACATGCAGTCATTGATCTTCCATCCCTCTGACTCCCCCTTCATCAGTTTCGTTGGTCTTCCATCCTAACACCCTCCTCCCCCTTTCATCCATTGATTTGTCTACTATGTCCAAACTCATAACCTACCCACCCACACAATCATAAAACTATCTCCTTCCTGTTGTACGTCCTCCCTCTTTCTTTGGTTTATATATCCGTCGTATCAGTAACTCAGTGCCTCTTCTATGCCCTCTCACCGCTCCACCATAAATCTAATTCAACACCCATCCCTTCATCCTCTCATTGTTTTTCTTACTTAACCATTTGTTACCTATTCTTTCGCTTTCATAACCATCAGTTCAGGATATTCTTCCACCACATTCCTTTCAGTTCCTTCAACAATCGTTTCCTCTTAGGTTCATCCATCTAATTCTTATCTAATCATGTCTTTTCGTTTTTAATTCAACTCTTTGTTCATATGTTTGTTACCTTTGTTTAAGCATTAATCGTCATCAGATTTGACAATTCCTCGATCACTTTTCCCCGCATTCTTTCATCCATCATTCGTTCACATATCCACTCATTCATTCTATATGTAATCAATGAGGCGTCCCTTCCTATCTTTCCCATTCATGTTTTTTTACCATCAATTTATCAACCATATTTTTTCTTTCTTAATCATCTGTACTGGTTCCTCTTCTGTCATTTCCTCTCCATCCTTTCATCCATCATTGCCGTCCATGCCTATCCATCCATTCTTTATCTAACCATCAAACAGTCGTCTTTCCATCTGCGCCATTCATCCATCTCTCGGGCCATCCATCCCTCACATGTTCCCTGGCCTCATCTACACATCAGTCTAAATCACCTGTTGGTTCCATCGCATCCTCCATTTGTCTGCCTCTCTAGCATTCCTGACTTTCACTTGTCTCTCCACTCCGTTCAGAATTTCCTTGCACTTCTCGTTTCTCTCTCTCTCTCTCTCTCTCTCTCTCACACACACACACACACACACACACACACACACACACACACACACACACACACACACACACACACACACACACACACACACACACACACACACACATCATTTCAGTACAATGATGTTCTTTCCAATTTACCATGGATACAACTAAGGCCCCGTCCACACGAGCGAGGAGTGCTCGACGGGCATAGCCCGCTGAGTGGATATCCCTCGCTTTTTAGCAGAGTTTCCAGATCGAGCAGTCCCCGGCGACCATTGGCTACAACCGGGCACACCTGTGGTGTTGTTCACACGGCAGACCGAGCTGTGGTGAGGTAGTGGTTGTCCAATCGACGTCGGGCAGGGGCATTTCCATGGTTTACCCGTGGTTTCCCTGCTTATGACGTCATCTACACTCATGCCCGCCACCCACCCTCTAAACATGTGAATTTGAACGTGATTTGGTAACAATGTTTGCCCGTCGGGCACTGCCCGCTTGTGTGGACTGGACCTTAGGTATTTTATGCAGCTTAGGAAAATCACTACCAGCAAAGGAGTTCATAAGCGCTGTATCTTACCCCTTCATTTCCAAAAGCGTCTAAAGCTAAATGAAATCACTTGGGGAAGGCGGTGGCTGAATCGGTAGAGAGGCGGCCTGCAGTCCTGATGGACTCAGGTTCAAATCCTGGCTGGGGCAGGGAACAGTTTAGGGATTTGAATGTCATAAAAAGCAGACTTTCTTAATCTACCAGAAGGCCCCACGACATGTAAAAATACCCCCGCTAATACCAATACACCAGTCCCGTATGAGACAGCCCTAGCATGTATTCAATATGGACGGTGGGTGTTAGCGCCGAAGTGGTGACATGTGGAGGTGTACGAGGTCTACTGGGCCTTGGGATAGGTCACTGCCCCCGAGATATAGGCTCTGAAGCCTTTGCTCAGAGTCGGAAGACATTTAAAAAAAAAAAAAAAAAAAAAAGAATATACACATTAAACAGGACGCCATCACAGGGACGACAAGAGGCCAATATTAGGTTGAATAAAATGGTTCGACAGTAGCCAAAATAAAATCTATTATATTTCTCACGTGCTGAACTGATTAATACCCTTCCGTGCTCAACATACATCCTCACCTTCACAGCCCCACCTTCCATCTTTGTTTACTTGTTTACTGATCTGTATTTTCATAATGTTCATTAGTACCACATTCAGCAAATCTTTTGTAAGTCCAGTTTTTCTTTGCTTCGTTGTTTACTCATGTGTTTTCATCTTCATTAGACGATCTCTTATAACAATTTTTTCACCAGTTCCATCCGATGACGTTTTAAAAATGTATTCTTTCTGTCACTAGACGATCATATTCAGTTTTGAACGGGCGGGTTAGCTGAAGCGTCAACTCCTTGAGTTAGTGGACGTCATACTGCTTCAAACTTGCTGGCTCCAGACGATTTTATTGACGTTAGGAGACAAATTGCCAAATAGAGATTTTCTATATCCTTCACTAGCAGGGCTCCAACAAGCTGAGTAAAATAGTGTGGTAGTTACGAGGAAATAAACTAGAAGCTGTATCTAACCCTTCCAGTTCGAAAAGTCTCTCCTCAGCTGAATTAAATCGTTTGGTAATATAAAGAATGTTATATCAGACACTGTCGTGCTAAAAGGGTGATGAGAGATGCATCTTAACTTTTGCTACTACCAGGCAAATGTGTTCAGCGAATAAGTGGCTTTTTATCGTGCAAGAGTTAGTAGGAGTCTCCAGTAACCCTCTGATGATGACATAAAAGTTTTTTTCTTACCTCCTCAAGACGATTTACTCCGTCAAGGGCGGTCTGTCATTTCTGAGGAAGAGTCTCCACGAACCTGCTGACTTCAATAGAAATTTCGACTGCTATGCGTCTGGTTTGTGTCATAAGGGTGTGCACAGAGTGTGGCATAGGCTGTGGAAGGTGTACGAAATGAACGATTGCGTGGGAACTAAGGATAGGATGAAAGCAGGAATGATTATTGTAAGTGTGATGTAGGAGTGGCAGGATGACGATGGTGAATGAGTGTACACTGTGCAAGCGTGACGATACCAGAGAAAAATGGCTAACCCAGACTGACAAGGCTGTAAATCTGTAATGGCAGGGTGTCACTGAGAGGGTAGTTGGGGGCAACTGAGAACGTGGTGGTGTCAGGGACGTTCACTAGTTAACACCTGTCTGTAACATTTAAGAAACAAAATCACACCTATACGATACCACTGTGTACTACCAGCTACCTTCCTTGACATTGTGTGTATCTGTATTTATCGTACCCTTCTCCTAACCCTCACTGTACCATAGCCTACTGTGACTATCTTCTCTTTCACTGTCTGTGCCTTGTGTCTCGCCTACCCTCCTCCTTGTGTCTGTCCTACCCTCCTGCTTGTGTCTGTCCTACCCTCTTCCTAGCCCTCCAGTAACATTACCAAGGTTGATGTGTGGTTCCGTGAGTGTCCAAGGTCGAACACCAAAAATTTACAAGGTTCCCACTTCGTAATAATTGACTGTGATACCCGTAGCGGCGATAACAAAGGAAGGATTACACCACGCTTGCAAGGGAACGGAATTTCGGCCCACCCACCTCCTTCATGCCCAATCCAGGTTGATGCGTGAGGGTGTAGATGAGGATGGGTGGATGTGGGTCGGCGGGATGGGTGTAGGGAAGAGTGTGGATGAGGCTTTAGTTGAGGTGGGTGGGTGTGGGTTTGGGTGGCTGGGTGTTGGTGAGGGACAGAGGGTCGGGGTGAGGGTTTAGGTAAGGGTTGGAAGGCATAGGTTAGGGTGGGTGGTGTAATATACGAGTGGGTGAAGTTGTACACCCATCATGTTGTGAATGACTCCTTTTTTATATAACGGCCAGACAAGGTGGAAGAGAATGTGAATGAATGAGGGTTTTGGACATGAATGGGTAAGGGTGAAGTATTTTGCGTGACTGGGGATGGGTAACTGGATAAGTGGATGTTTTTTCCTCCCAAATCTGAATGGTATGTTAATGAATCCTGGGGGAGATGTTCACAGATACTGTTTTTGTATTTTTTTACCATGAGTGATGAGTTGATGTGTGGCCGCAGTGTCTCATGGAGTCAGTGTAAGATGGCTTAACGGGGGATATCTAAACTCCAGATTGTGAATGGAGAATAAAAGATTAGGTGAATGCACGTGTATCTGATTTCTCGCGGGAGAAATTATTTTTAGTATTTAAACAATATGGGGTCATTCTTAAAGTGAATTAAATCGTGTGATGGCAGTTAGAACAATAGAACGAAGATTTCTATCGCTGTTAGACGGATCCTGGAGACAATTTAAGGTCTTAGAAGACGAGAGGCCATCCTAAGCAAAGGAAATTTGTCTGGCGGCGACAAAAATAGATTAGTAACGATTTCTGCAGTCATTTTTAGGTTACCGCTCACTGATGTTTAACCCTTTGACAATGACAGACCGTTTCTAGGCTAAAGATAATCATTGTACTGGAGGAAAACTGAAATAGTCTCTTGTCACTGGAGGATGAACTGTGGATTACTTAAAAACAAAAGAAATAGGCCAGTTCCTCTCACCTAAAGCGCGACACAGAAATATCATGGCCGAATGGAGAGAGTGTGGATGATGATGCAGTTTATGAATCAGGCAGAGGTGACTGTGTGTGGTGAATGGATGATGCAAAGGTAGAGGGAAAAGTGGTACGTGGGTGGAGTAGAGACACCCTGTGTTGCCATTTTGCTTATTATTGTGCCATGTGTTATGAGTGTGAATGGACAGAGAGAGAGAGAGAGAGAGAGAGAGAGAGAGAGAGAGAGAGAGAGAGAGAGACCAAGTCTTTCATGAGAGTATGTGATGATACTGGTCAATATTGAGTTGGTGTATGTTTTGGTGTAGATGACAGTTTACTTGGTTTTGCAGTGAATTAAGTCCAGATTATTTTTGAGAGTGGGAGAGTCGGAGTGGCCAGAGTACGACTATAATACGAGGCTGCTGGTCTTTACTGTACTTTGCATAAGTCTTGTAAATATTTTTCTACGTGTGTGTATAATGGTTATCATAAGGTAAATTTATTTGTATGAATATAAAGTCCTTAGTTTCTTTAGTTTTTGGTGTTTGCAGGATGTGTTTTCTTTTATATTTTTCTTTTTCCGGGTTTATTTTGTTTAGCCTTTACCTGTTTAATGGTCTGTCTTGTTATCCACTCTGCATTGCCCCTCTCATTTTATTGTGTTGCCTGAGGGACTCGTCAAGTTATTCCGCACCTCTGTCTGTCTGTCTGTCTGTCTCTCTCTCTCTCTCTCTCTCTCTCTCTCTCTCTCTCTTCGTATTTATATTCCCACCTCTAGTTCGTCTCGGCCTACTTTTATAGATATTTCTGTTCTCCCTTTTCCTCAGTTAAAGTGTTCGGCTACTGACAGTTTTTTTCTACCTCTCCTTCTTTGCAGTTACCTTTTCTCTCATTCCCTTTCACCCCCCCTTCACTTTCCCTCTATTTCCTTCCCCGCAAACATTCTCTCTCCTCTCATTCCACCTTCATCCTCCCTCTGGTATCCCTCCACTTCCCTGCCTCACCGAAGTTCTCTCTCTTGTCCCACCGTCCCATATTCTGCCTCCATTCCCTCCATTCTCTCCATTCAGATATTCTATTCTTATACTTTCACAGTCTGTCCTCCTCCCAGTTATTGTCATCGCACTAATCTTCCGAAAATCCATACATTCCCTTCCCTTGAAATTCCTATTATATTGTCTTCCTCTTGTCATCTCTACATTCCCTCGCCTTAACCCCTCACCCCCAACGCCCCAGTACCCCTAACACCTGGCCTGTCAGATCAAAGCGGCAGTCTGGTGTGGCGGTAACGAAGGGGCGTGCTGGATGCCAGTTTCAACGTCTCCTTCTGCTCCTCTTTCTTCCTTCCCTATATCACTGCACCCCATTCCCTGCCCCCTCCCCGGTACCCCTGAAGACGTCCCCCTTCCTCTCCACATTACTAAAGCCCCACCCTCATTCACACCCATTCGGACTATCCCCCCCTACACATGTCTCTTTCTTCTCCACACCGCTAATGGTGGTGGTGGTAGTAGTGATGATGATAGTGTGTCGTGGTGGTGGTAGTGATGACGAAGTTGGTGACTGTGTGTAATATTGGTGATTAGTGTGTAGTGGTGGTGGTAGTGGTACTAGTGGTCGTGATAGTGGTAGAAGTCGTCGTGGTGATGGTAGTGGTGGTGGTAATTGTGGCAGTGGTAATGGTGATGGTGGTGGTGATGGTGGTAGTGTTGTTACTAAACCCCACTCTGGGTGAGCAGACCCATCGACCAAAGATAAGTGACTTTCCGTATGGCCGTTCTACAGCTATAGAACATTACATAATTATACAGTATAAGGTTCCGGCCCCCCTTGTAGTAGTCGGACCCATGCCAGGGTGGAACCAGATTGATGATGATGATGATGATGATGATGAGTGGTGGGGCATGTGTAAACAAGTATATGTTGTCAAGCTGCCGGTAAGGTGATGATGATGATGATGATGATGATGAGTGGTAGGGCATGTGTAAAGAAGTACATGTTGTCAAGCTGGCTGGTACAGGTATGCCGGTAAGGTGGTGATGATGATGATGATGATGATGATGAGTGGTGGGGCATGTGTACAGAAGTACATGTTGTCAAGCTGGCGGGTACAGGTATGCCGGTAAGGTGATGATGATGATGATGACGATAATGATGATGATGATGATGATGATGAGTGGTGGGGCATGTGTAAACAAGTACATGTTGTCAAGCTGGCGGGTACAGGTATGCCGGTAAGGTGCAAGTCAAAGGTGGGCATAAAAAATGGATGGTGTGGTGTGGAGTGGGCATAGAGTGTGGTAGGTGGTTGGGCAAAGTAGGGTGAGTAGCCTACACCCTGTGAAGTAAGGTTTGGTATGAGGGGCAGTGCTGGCGGTGGGAAGATCCAAGTCACAGAAGTTCGATGTGGGAGGGTGGAAAAAAGGTGGGAAGGGTGGAGAGGAGTGGGTGGGAATGGTGGTGGTTGGTGAGGCAGGGTGGGGGTAATACTCGTACATCCATGAATATGGGCGTTGTAGGTTGGTCAGTATGGGTGTGGCCATGGCTTAATTTATACATTTCTCTTAGGGGAAAAAAGAACGACAAGCAAGTAATCAGTCAGTGCTGTCACGTACTTAAGGTCACACGTACATAAGAACTCACGTACTCACAGTCTCACGTACTTACTGTCTCACGTACATAAGGTCTTACGTACATAAGGTCCCACGACTCATATAAAACCATTCAGCTTGGATCTTAACAGGGAAAGAAATATAGAGGGAAATAAATTCAGCCATTTATCGCAAAGACAAACGTGACCTAAAACGGAATCAGCCACATGCAAAAATCGACCCTCTAGGTTCTTCTTAAAAGCCCGAAAGAAGACCTAATCTGTGGTGTGTGCTTTGTGTGAGATTGCGTAGGAGGGAGGGTGGGTGAAGGATAGGTCTGGGGGGTTCAGAGGGGTGACTGGGTTGGTGTGTGGAGTGGGTAAGGAGGGTGGATGGGTGGGGTGGTACTGGAGTCACTGCCAGGTGTGAGGATGATGCATGTCCGTAATCAGGCTTCAGCCAACCCTTCCTGCCTCAACACCTCTTAATGAATCACCGTTTTGTGCTGCAGTGGCTCAGGATTTTTAGTTGAACAATTGCCTTTTGGAGCGGGATTTTGTACTTGCAGGACGGAAGATTTTATACCAGTTATTACATCTCTCAGAGGATATTGTTCATCTTACAAATGGCTTTCCACCTATGAAAACTGAGAGTACTAAATAATCATTCCAGGATGTGACTTACGTAAATTTTACCTCATGTTCGATTAGAGAAGTAAATTCATCTTTGGATCCCCTTCCCATTCTCAAAGTTACCACCTGCCTGTTTTAAAGTTACCATCTGCCTGTTTTAAAGTTATCACCTGTCTGTTTTAAAGTTAAATAGTGACGAATGGCCACGCGTAAGCTGAATCTAATCCTTTGGTGGTAGCAAGAGTGAAAGTTAATATTTCTATCCTCGTTAGAAGGGTAAGGTGACTGGGAGCATTTTGACGGTATATATCAACCAACATTGGGTAACCGAGTGTGTGTGTTATTTTACCTACGAAAGATTATACAGTATTCTTGCTACGAACACAAAATTTTCTTCACCTTGAGTTTAGTTTCCTGTCTGAGGGTTAAAGTGACGCCTGAGTAATTGAGTATATTTTCAGTTTAAGCTGTTTGTGAGAGAGGGGTGGTAGTGTGGGAAGCTGATATTGCCTAGAAAGTAAATTTGACAGAACTTTTTTCTTTTTCGCATTTCGTGGCGCAGGGAAAATTATATGTTGGACAGCTTGAGGGGAAGTAATAGTGGCAAGGAAAGCTTAAGTAAGGGTGAGCTCATCGTGACTATTTTTGCCATTACAACGACGAATTTATTGAGCTGGATAATGGCGTCTTGTATATGAACAGTAGCAAGGAAAGCTAAGTTAAAATCAAACATATTTTTATTCCTACTGCCACCACGCGTAATAATATCAGAGAAGACTACATTAAGGGGGAGCATATGATGGGAATGTTATTCAGACTGTCCATCCACGTTGACACTGAGAGGCTTGAGAACTACATTTGCATCTCTGGCTTGTGTTTCTAACGTGCTTTTCATGTCCCTTGCCTGATAATCCTCCCTGACTAATCACCACGATGGCTTCTCTCCTCGGGTTTACTCTCTCACGCTCCCTCACACGCTTTTGCACTTAATTCATTGGTCTGGCACTGGTTTACTTATATTCTAATTATTACCTGTCTGATCTTACCTTTTCATACTGTTGTCTATGCTAACTTCAAGGTTCTGTGCCTTTAAAGAGGTACACAGCTTTACATCAAGATAAGACATAGCGTAGATGGACACCAGTTATATAATGGAGACTTGTTTTGCGTAACTTTGTATCAAGAAAGGGGTGTACTCTGATAATTATCCACCTCACCAGATCTATGCATTAAACAATGATTATATGCAGCGGTAGGAGAGAGCATTGTTGGTCTGTGTCCCATTGTGTATGCAGTTCTATAGATCGATGTTGGGTGCAGCATGTGTTAATGGAATGGCCACTGAATGTGATTTAGTGTGTAGGTGTCAGCTTGTGGTGTCTTCATTGGTCTGCCGTCTTCCCTTTAGGGATACAAGATCCACGAACTTTCGGACAGCTTGCTTGCCTCTAAACTTCAGTGCTACTGTAGGTCAGAAAACTGGAGATTGCCCCTACGAAAGACTTCAGGCGATGAGACACCATAGAAATCTAGTTCTGCCCGATGATGTATTTGTAATGGCAAAGTGCAAGTAACTCTCGAATGAATATGGATAAGAGTCCTTTCCACCTATGCCTGATGGAGAGTTGTTAAATGAACTGGGGCTTTGGAGTAAGCCCCAGTAATGAGACTTATCCTATTCAGTGGTGTCTTGCGGTCTCTCTGAAGTGAGCAGTGACTCGGATATAAATCTACTGTAGGTCTAAGGTAGTCCACGATAAAGAATCCAGTTCTTGTCCGAGTGTTTTGCATACGCCTCTTTTGCTTCCATCCGTAGCCCAGTCTGACTGTGTACCATAGGAGTCATGCGTACTAGAAGAAACTATTTCTTATGAAGAAAATGAGATTCTATATGGAAACAGCTCAGGTGCGTTACCATGTGTTCCCACTAAGCCTGGACTTTCGTCATTACTGCTGTACTCACTGCTGCCTAACGTGGTGAAACTGTGCAGTAGAGTTGCTATCCTCAGAGCTCAGGTTGTTGAAATATGGGCTGATTTGGTCCTTGGTAGTGTATAACAAAGTTTCATAGACTTACCCCCTCCCCGTAGCTTGCAGAAGGTAAGAAGGGATGACTTTTATGGTCGTATGCATAGGCAAAAGTGTGGATACCTCGAGTCGCAGCCGACACTAGTGGATATGATTAAATAAAATGTGAAATCCACATTTGTGGAATGCCATATTTGTGCTATCTTTGAATGCCAGAATTAGCTGGAAAAATGTTAAGCTCAGGAAGATGTCTTCACAATCGTTCTGTGATACAAATAATATAATGACATACTATAAAATCACTTTTCTTGTACTGTCATTTATATCAATATCACCCATTCCACAATTGTGACTAATTATATGGATAAATAGTTGAATGCATTCATGGAGTGCGCTGGTTACATTAGAGTGAAATGCCACAATTTTTGTTCAAGCATACGACCATTAGAATCTGGAAAGTGGTAGATCGTGCTTTGTCTTGCTCCTTCCTTGTAACTCAGCATCGCGTCTGAGATCCTTGGGAATGCCTGCTGGTGCCCGGGACTTATTCTGAAAGTCACAGGTGTCACTCTTGTCCTGACTTGTAAATCTGATCTCACTCTCATAGATATCACCCATTCATACTAATCTGTTCCTTTCTTACTAATCTCCCTTTCACACTAATCATACACTTATATAAATGTCACCAAAACCACTCGTATTCTTATACTAATTTTTAAAAAATGTATTATCTCACTTCCATGGTGACCTCACTCATAATAGTTTCACTTCCAGATTTAAAGCTCATGGTAAGCTACTCATACCGACTCTTGTCTCATTCATACTAATTCCACACTTTCATAATTATTTCTTAACACTTCCTCGTTCTTCAGCCTTCTTACACATACCCATTCACTTTCCAACGCATCTTCACATACCATCCATCTCACTCACTCGCATCCCTTCATACAGAACCTGAACACTAAAGATTACTCAGTATTCATTCATCAACAACTCTTCTCACTTTTTACACCTCTCAACCTCCTTACATACTTTTACTCTCATCAGACACTCAATCTCACTTTTATCATCTCTTCATCCTCCACACCACCATGCTTCCCTTCATCTATTACTCTCTTCCAACATCCTTTCACTTTTATCCCAAACTTCTTTACTCTTTCGTATTTCCAATGCTGTCCCAAAATATAAGCCGATGTTAACATACCTCTGCCATTTCCTCACTGATTCATTTTCCACACAATCCCAGCACATTTTCCCACACTTTCCACACCTTTTTATCTTTCTTTTTGTTTCTCTTGTTTCCCACACTCTTCCACCTCCCTTCCTTACCTTCTCACTCTCTCATTTACCACACTTCCTAACACTCACACTCTTCCACATTTCTTCACTATTTCTCACATCTGCTAACACTTTTTCTCACGCTGGCCCACTTATCCTTTCACGCATCTTGCCACTCCTTCATCATCATTCTTGTATGCAAATTAGGTATCTCTTCCCCTATCCCGTCACGTTTTAATGGTCCCCACCAAATAGTACTGGAGAATTGTGGCTTTGGGTTTCTCACACACGTTCCTACAATTTTTCGTTTTTTCATCTATATTTTCAAGGGCATGGATATTTACGCGGCCTGTTTTATTGTGCATGTTGTTAGGTAACAATTTTTGTGTTTTCCTCTCTCCTTCAGAATCCTGCTTCATTCGTGTTTTAGATGGGAATTAGAGTTAAGGTGATGATGATTACGATGATTTTGGCTATACTTTCGTTTACTTTGGAGATTTCTGGGAATGTATTAAGATTTTGTTCTGCATATGCCATTTTCCAGTCATTCTAATCTTCCCTATTTCTTCTTCGCTTCTGTTCTCCCTTCATTCCTCGTCCATTTCATCGTATCTCCTTAAATACAATACACACACACAGTGCCTTAGTCACCTTCCTGTTCCACTCTTAGTATCATTTCAGCCAAATTCCCTTCCATATTTTCCTCACCGTTTCCTCTGTCATTCCTCATAATTCATCATCTCTGTACATCCTCTCATTCACGTTTCATTTTCGCACACATATTCTTCATTCATATATTCTTCTCACCATCTCTTCTATTATTCCTTCCCCTTCCATCCTCCGCCTATCCTCTCCTCCTTGCACAACCCTTGAACCCCATAACCTTTGACACTGGCTCACCTTTCACACGCACTAACATCCTCTGTCACCTCATCACCTGTCACACCTTACACCTCATTTCCCCTCCCACACATCTATCATATCAATGCCACCTTTCCTCTTACATAATTAAAACCAGTGATACTGTACTATACACTTGTCACACTTTTCAGCTCATTTCCTTTCACACGTAAAAATCCTTCACCTTTTGTTATGCGCTTATTATATCTAACACTTCATTTTGCCTTGCATATACTAGTTATGCCTGATTTCCACCAACAAAGATCTTTCATTCAACACTGTCTCATTTCCTTACACACACATATATGAATCTGGGATTTTTTGCTTGCATCTGTCACTCGTTTAATATTCTTTTACCATCTACTTCAAACATTACCTCACTTCCTGCCATGCACCTATTACACACACACACAGTTTCCATAAGAGTCCATTCAATATTCATCTTGTTTTCTAAGCCAACCTTGCAGTCTTTAGGGGGTGACTTAGCTTGGAACAGGTTTCTCTCTGTCTCTCTCTCTTTCTCTCTGTCTGTCTGTCTGTCTGTCTGTCTGTCTCTCTCTCTCTCTTTCTCTCTCTCTCTCTCTCTCTCTCTCTCTCTCTCTCTCTCTCTCTCTCTCTCTCTCTCTGGTGTGTGTGTGTGTGTGTGTGTGTGTGTGTGTGTGTGTGTGTGTGTGTGTGTGTGTGTAGCTTAAGTAATCAGGCCTCAGAGAGATGTTCATATACATCTTCACTATTACGTAATAACCATAGCCTATATATATATATATATATATATATATATATATATATATATATATATATATATATATATATATATATATATATATATATATATATATATATATATATATATTTTTACATTTTTCCTCCTCTTAGTCTTGTACCCTCATTAAGAGCTCTTGACTTCCCATCGATCCTAGAAGCATTAGGAAATAACCATTATATTTTGTTCCACAGTCTTTTATTATTATTATTATTATTATTATTATTATGCGTCTCTCGATCTAGTGGTAGGGTACTGGAGTCTGGGTAATCAACAGTGAAGAAACCCCAAAGGCCTTTTTTTTTTTTTTGTGCCAAATACTAGGTGAGATTTAGGTTAGTTTCCTTGCCCTACATGTTCTTGAGTAAGGTAGCGTATCCTCAGGCCCTTAAGCACTAAAGGACCTAATATGAGATTGATTATTAGCGTTCTCATTATCTTTATTCACTACTGTCGCACAATCTTCGTCCACTTAGGTGGTTATGTAGTTGTGTTATTTCCTGTACCCCTGTTTCTGCACACTTTCTCATTCTCCCAGCTTTTAAGCTTCCTTCAATTATCGCTATCCATCTCTGTGAGCAAGATAAGCCGCGTAATTTAGTGTGGTACATCTCTTGTTACTCGAAGTTGGAATCAGACCCCAGTGCAATCCGGAATTATCACAATCTTCCTCTCCCGTCTTCCTCTACTCGGCCTATCGCTCTCCCAAACGCACAGTCATGCCCTAATAACGAAAGCAATCGGTGCTCGCGTTTTCTCGGCTTTATCAAAGACTCGTATCTCCTTCATCTTCAAAAATGGCAAGTCGGCCGCTTATCAGGATTTAACAGCAGACACGGTTACCCACAATAACAGCCGGGAGTTAAGTGGTGTTTCATTCTCTTCCACAGCCACTTAATCTTCCCTTCCAGCTCACTTAACTGAACCAGGCCATTTGTTAAAAGAAATTCATTGGGGAGTTAAGACCAGGGTAGGATAGACTGGCACAGAGTAGAAGAGAAAGATAGTGGTAAGAGACAGTGGTATGGTGTAATTTAGGTGATTGTAAGGACAGGCGTTAATCTGTGAGCGTCCACCTTACACTTTAAGCTGCACTAAGTGAGGATCAAACCCATTCCAAGTGCCCCATCCCTCCTCAACTTGAGGTCTGTTAAGGAGTCTCACCCAGCCAGGCATCAGTCCACCCAAACACCCACACCAGCCTACCCAAACACCCACACCACTTACCCACACCACCCACACCACACCTACCCCACACCACCTACACCACCTACCCAGCACCACACCCACACCACCTACCCACACCACCTACCCACACCACCTACCCACACCACCTACCCAGACACCCACACCACCTACCCAGACACCCACACCAGCCTACCCAAACACCCACACCAGCCTACCCAAACACCCACACCACCTACCCACACCACCCACACCACCTACTCCAAACCACCTACTCACACCACCTACCCAGACACCCACACCACCTACCCAAACACCCACGCCAGCCTACCCAAACACCCACACCACCTACCCAAACACCAACACCAGCCTACCCAAACACCCACACCACCTACCCACACCACCTACCCAAACACCAACTTTCCATCCTACCCAAACACCCACACCACCTACCTACACCACCTACCCAAACACTCACACCAACGTGAGTGCTCGGTCATCAATCTGTTGCTACTTTACCATTCCTGTTCTCTGTGCCATTGGGTGTTCGTGGCTCCTGATCCCTAGCGATTTATTTTGCATAATACGCATACTTCTATAATCTTTTGCCTATGTACTGTTCATCCTGACAGTTTGTACCACTAGGCTAGTGAACAAGAGAAACATAAGTGTACAGTGCAAAGTGTATCACGCAGGAAGTAGGTGTTTCAAAAGCCAGGCAAAACATGACCCAAAAATTCCACAGATATATCTCCATTTCAGAACCTCTCCCTGGTCACATTCACTCTTAGTGCACGTCCGTAGTCGTCATACTATAGCACATTGTATACTCACTCAGTTTCGATTTTTTCCAATTTTCTAAACCCTTTCACCCCGAATATGTAATTTGTGTCTTTACGTTTGCTACTACCAGAGGCCTTTATTTAGAATTTTTTTAGCTTTGAAAATTTTACGTCGCCTTGATCAACCTGATACACTGCTTGGCGATTTTTCTCACACTAAATGGGGCCAATATCATAAAAAACCAGCAAAAACACAATCTGAAATACACCTTGAAGAACTTAAATACGGTGATGTACTTCTGATTGTCTTACTATTTCATTCAGCCAGTGGAACCTGTTGTTTGAGAAGGGATTAATAGGCTTGTTCTAACCTAATCACTAACAGCAGCATAAAATCGTCTAGATATGGAAAGTTAAATACAAAAGACGTTTATGTGGTGAAGAAATTATCCTTTGCCTGATAGAATTACCCACCTGAATAAACTCACCATGTGTTTTTGTCTACATATAATTCCTTGGTTCTCCAGTACATAGTTATGGTACTCTAGATAAGTTTATAGGCACTGCTCAACTTTCCCTCATCTAAAAAAAATCGCCTTGTATGAGTCTTGATAAAATACCCAAGTGCTGTAATAGTAACGAATGGATTACATAGAGGTGTTAATCGCTATATTATCCGCTTAGGTGATTTTAATCCGCTAGAGAATTGCTTAGTTACATACACTTCAATCTAATGCCATTATCCATGTACGTTGTTTAGTAATCCCAGGTACTAAAACTGGTATCGCAACTCCCCCTCGGTTAAAAAAGTCTCATAAATATACCCGTGGACTAATTTATACTCCCCAGGGATTTGGTTGGTTGTTTACTTAAACCTGCATCACCACCACATACCACCATCATCACGTTGCTGCACTACACACACACACACACACACACACACACACACACACACACACACACACACACACACAACTCTCATGGTAGGGTGAGAATGAAAGGTAACTATAATCGTCTGCTGGCAGCAGAAATGAACCAGACGTGGTAGTATTAAAGGCGCTAACCCGTTCACTCAGAAGACCTTATTATATTCTCACTTTCATGCGATTACAGTTGAATTGGGGGAAACCTCTTGCAGCAAAGGGGTTGGAAAGGAAGTAGGTTGAACTCCTGGACTGCGAAATGTCTCCCCGAAAGGTATATAAAATCGCCAGGTGCTAGCAAAAATTAATCATTAAATGACCTATGACTAAAAGGTTACGAATACCCACCCAAACTCCTCCCAGGCCTTACTGTGGAAATTCTGTGCCCACATCATAAGAATATT